>NC_140626.1:24253303-24848303 GCF_057382275.1 Copadichromis virginalis
AATCCTTTTCCTGAGTCTAGTTCTGACAGAGGTTACTTCCTGTTAAAAGGGTGTTTTTCCTTCCCACTGTCACCATGTGCTTGCTCACAGGAAGGCGAATAATTTAGGGAGTTTTCACTTTAGCATTGCAGGACCTTTGCTAAACAAACTGTAGTTTAGTAAAGATCCCGTTCTACCCTTATACATTATATTATTAATATTCCTACTTGAATTTTGTTTTTTTGTTAAGCTACTATGAAAACCCTACTCAAAAAATGCCAACAGTATCCACTATTGAAATTCTCATCAAATCGCCTAATCGGTGACATCTGCAGTGCAGATGGGGCAGGGCAGTCTGTGTGAGTGTGCCACATTACTCAATACAGCTACTATCATCAAATATGTGTACTGTGTAATTTTGCCACAGAGAGAACTCATAACAAACTTAACATTTCAATACTTTCAGGTATCATGCTCACTGTTGTGCAATTAAATGGCCCCCTATGAGCAAGCACTTTGCAAAGGTGGGAAAGAAAAACTCCCGTTTAACAAGAAAAACCTTCAACAAAACTAGAGACGAGTGTAGAAGACGTGCTCATGAAGTCTCACAGTATTCTGGTCCTATAGCAGCATAACTGAGGGATGGATCAGGGTCACATGATCCAGCTTTAACTATGAGCTTATCAAAAGTAAAGTTTTGAGTCTAATTACAACTGGAGAGGATGTGCGTCTCTTGAAGTGGAAGATGGCTCCACAGCCGAAGAGCCTAATAGCTTAAGGCTTTGCCTCCTATTCCACTTTTAGAAACTCTAGAAACCACAAGAGAGCCTACAGTCTGAGTGCTCCACTGGAATAATATAGTGTTGGTGGAAATCAGGCCCACATACTTGTTTAATATGCAGATTGAAGGACATATTCATTAAAAAAAAAGACTCCAAGCTTCCTCACAGTGTTACAGAAGGCTGAGGTAATGCCATCCAGAGTAAGTATTTGTTTAGACGTCATGTTTCTAAGATTTTTAGGTTCAAATAAAATTTTGTTTGAATTTAGAAGAAGAAAGTTGCAGGACATCCAAGCCTTAGGTCTTTAATACATACCTGTAGTTATATTAAATGATTTGTGCCCTCTTGCTTCATAGATAAAGAATCAGCTGCATAGCAGTGAAAATGTATGCTACGTTTTCCAACAGTGTTACCCAAGGGAAGAATGTATAATGTAAATAAAACTGCTCCTAGCAAAGACTCCAGTGGAACTGCATGACTAAGTTCATGTGAAGAAGACGACCCATTTAGATGCACAAAGCAGACAGTTACGATTCAATCCACTGCAGTGCACCTCTTTTAATACCAACAATGAACTCTAGTTTCTTTAGTAAAATATTATGATCAGCAATACTGAATGCTGCATTGAGATAGCAGGAAAAGCACAGAGATGTTTTTCCTACCAGAGGCCATTAGGAGGTTTTTCAGAGCCTTCACTAGTGACGCAGGGGATTGAGGACTGTGAGTGGGCTCAGCTGAGTCTAATAATAAATTAATTGCAGTGTTGAAACATGTAGATAAAAGTTCACTGATTCCTTTATACAAACTGAGCACTAAATCAGATAAAAACTATAAGAAATGAGATAGAAACTCAATAAGGGGAAGACTACTGATAGATAACAACAAATGAAACAGGCTCTTTGTATTTGTATTATATATATATATATATACACATATATTTATATATATATATACACACACACATATATATACACATATATTTATATATATATACACACACACATATATATACACATATATATACACACATATATATACACACATATACATATATATATACACACATATATACATATATATATACACACACACACATATATACATACACACACATATATACATACACACACATATATACATATACATATATATATATATTGTTATTGGTCGGTAGTTGGAGGGGACCGGTCCCTTCTTGGGGTCCTTGGGGATCAGGACAGGCCGGCCTTCGGTTAGCCATTCCGGGTGTCTCTTGTTAACTAGCAGCTGGTTCATTTGTGCTGCCAGACGCTCGTGGAGTGCAGTCAGCTTCTTCAGCCAGTAGGCGTGAACCATGTCGGGCCCTGGTGCTGTCCAACTCTTCATACTGGAGATATATATATATATACATATATATATATACATATTAGGGGTGCAACGATATTCGTATCGATATTGAACCGTTCGATACAGTGCTTTAGGTTCGGTACGCATATGTATCGAACAATACAACATTTGTAATTTATTTTATCAACTTTCCTTCTGACGATGCTGTCTGTGTTGAGCGCTCAGTGAATCTGCGTTCGACTACTAGGCTGCACTGTCGAGCGCAGATCCACTGAGCGCTCCACACAGACAGCATCGTCAGAAGGAAGAGTGCAGGGCAAGCTAGCAAGACAGAAGTTAAGCTCTCCTTGCAACATGGACCTCCCCCACCCTCATTCAGATCTGGCGTTTGGAATTATTTTGGTTTTCATGTGACGTATGACCCTGAAGGTAAGCGAGTCATGGACTAAAGTAAAACAGTATGTTGGATGTGCCATGCAATGCTCAATTACATGGGTGGGAACTAGTGTGTTAGCGCAGTTAGCTCGTTAATGTGTTGGCCGTCTAGCCCCATGCACGGGGTGATCGGCGGTAGCTCGTTAACGGAGATTTGCCGTGTTGTGGTGTTAAGGTCATTTCAACGAGATTAACCTGAAAGCACTAGTGGGAACACAACGAATATGACTGCACATTTACGCCGACATCATCCTAGTGCAAAGACAAAAACAACAAGCATGCTACTAACTTTAGCCGAGTCATTTAGACAGCTGTTAGCACATGATTCTCCTTATGCTGCTGAGAATATAGCCCAGAAGAAACGGATAGTATAGCTTTTATTTTGGAAAGAGACATTTCTCTGTAATAAACTCTCTTTTCCAAAGATGAGTGATTCCTCAATCAGATACAGGGCTCGCAAAATCGCTAGCCCGACGTCCTGGGGCTAGCGATTTTTTCAGTCGGGCTACCAAAATCTATCTCTTCCCTGCCCGTCGGGCTATTGTAGGAAGGAAAAATATATGTCAATGCTTTTGCATTCTTTCAGAAATGTAGCTGGGTAATTATGTCATTGGCATCGGTGAGCCACTGTCAATATGTGACAATTCATACACGTTTGAATTTGCGCTTGTTTTTTTGCAATCGTGCGAACTGTGTATAGAGAGCGACAGCACTGATCTGTGAGTGATGATAATTTGTGCACCAATTCCTCTGACATCGTCTTATTAATCGTTAGCTTACTATGCAAACATGACAAGTGAAATCTCCCGCAGCTTAAACATGTGAGAGGTTGATCGCGCAGAGAATCGCTGAGCTTATGTGAGTGCGTGTGTAAAAGCAGCAGGATTTATATTTTAGTTCTGCTGAGCCAAATAAGACAGGTCAGGGTGAAGAAGTGACAGCCAAAGAAAAGCTTACCACAAAACGCAGAAGTTATGACAAATCAGACTATAAGGCAAAAAGAAAGTGCAGCTTTATGGTTTCATGGACAAAATAATTTCTGTGGCTGCAATATGACGAGCTAAATAACCAGGGCTGCACATAAGTGGTCCGCAGGTGCGCATTCGCTGTCAAAATAAAAAACACGCACAAGGGTTAGGGTTAAATTTAAAAAACTGTACTTTTGAGTTAAAATATATATTTATAATTTTAATAAATGACAAATTAAAAAGGCATGAACATTTTTTTTGTATCGAAAAAATATCGAACCATGACACCAAAGTATCGAACCGAACCGAACCGTGAATTTTGTGTATCGTTGCACCCCTAATACATATATATATATATATATATACACACACACATGGGGGGGGGGGAGGGGCATAGTCTTCAGGGGGTTGGTGTTTGGGAGTTTTATTTGGGGGTAGTTTATAACAATTACAGTTTATACTTCTTTTACTATACATATACATCTAATTTATCAAATATTATATAACTTTTGGAAGAACAAGATTCATTAACAGTTTGTAACTACCAAAAACATTCAGCTGAAGTTGCTCATTTTAGCGAACCGTATACAAAATCTTTTTATCAGTGCACTGGTTTAGAAAATGAGTGTAAAAAGGTGTGAACCATATAAATTCACCATATAAATCACAGTTTTGTGCTCTTTTCCATTTTGTCCACTTTAGTCGAAGACCCATCCTCAGCAGCCCCATCCTCAAGTTTGCTGAAATAAAAAAAAATACAATATTTATGAAAAACCCTTTAGATTTTTTGGTTTTTGAAGTGGAGTTTGGTAACTTACGTAAGTTCGGCATGGTCCTGAAGTTCAACGTTACGGGTTTCGGGCAGTAGTAAACAGAGACCCCCAGCAGCAAGGGGGATGATTCCATAGATCAGCATGGGAATGGTGTAGTGGTAGGTGCTCAGAAGCCTGATTAGAGGAGCAAGGATGCCTGCCACACGAGCCAACATGGAGTTCAGACCCACACCGTTCTGCCTGCAAGTACAGACGATGAACCAATCATCAAACTCACTGGATCAAAATAAATAAATGAAATTGAGCATTTCATTATTATAATGCCTTACCTTATATTGGTGGGATATAATTCTGCCGTATAAACATAGACTATGGAAAAACTGGCAGTGGCAGAAAATTTTCCCAATACAGCTATGACTGTTATTACTATGGGAAGATCTGATGGACAAACAAAAAACAAGTTACACATATACTGTGGAGTACATTTCCTGCTAGACATAGCATTTAACAGATTTAGCTTTTATAGGACTATTTTTTTTAGGGAAATTAATCTTCAAGATTATAAATGAAAAAGCATATAAGTACCTTTTGGTATGACAAGGATCCCAAGACAAGCTAAACCTCCAAAAAGTAACACTACTGACTGACCAATCCTTCTCCCAATGAGCTGGAGGACAGGCAGACTGCCCAGACGTGCGGGAAATTCTACCAAACCAAAGATGAACTGTGTCAGGTAAATATCCAGACCAAAACTGCCAACGTTCAGGCTCAGTCCATAGTACATCAGACTAGTTCCAAACCTGTTAAGCATGAGAGATATTTTTAGTCAACCCAAAAAGGAGAGGAAATAAATGTGGCAGCTTTTAGAGGGTAAAAATTATATCCACCAGACGTAGCTCATGATGAGAGCACGTTTTCTCAGATATGATATCCTGAAGATGTCCAACATGTTTCCTCTTTTGATTGTAGTCTCATCCTCCAGCTAAACAATTACATTTTTACGTGAGTGTGCTTCAGTATTATATTTTCTTTGATTTTGGTTGAAGCCAAAGAGTTTGATCACCTTCTCCAACAGGTCTTTGGAGACATTTCGCTTGTTCACCTTGGCTGCCCTCTGGATCTCCTTTATAGCATCTTTCTTGCGGCCCTGGGTAATGAGCCAGCGAGCTGATTCAGGGAGAATCCTGGTTAAAAGGATCACAAACTGTCATTTTATTTATAAAGTTATTCTACGATGTTGGTAATAATATTTAATGTGACAGGAGTGCCAACTGACCAGTAGAAAATACCCAGAACGAGGATAAGTGGGCAGAAGAGCACCAGCTGCAGGATCCTCCAATTGCGGATAAAATAGGCAGCACCAGACATCAGAATCAGTCCAAGAGGAAAAGTGGAGTGGCAGATAATGGTGCACAACGCAAACCTGGAAGAATCACTCCATTCTCCTCCTTCAGCCCAACAGAAAATGTGGAAAAGGATGATTTCTGGTTTACAGTCTTCTTTAGCATGCGTGTGTCCCCTGACAAGATCATGCCAAACTCATTTGTACTTCTGTACACAACATACACCTGGATTATTAGATAGAATTAAATTAACAAGCTGAAATCTATTAGATTCACTGCTGGCATGTTTGTGTGTGTGTGTGTGTGTGTGTGTGTGTGTGTGTGTGTGTGTGTGTGTGTGTGTGTGTGTGTGTGTGTGTGTGTGTGTGTGTGTACTATGATTTGCAGCAGAAACAGTGAATATCACCATTTAAAAAGTGCATTTTGTATTTGCTTGCGTTATCTTTGTCTAATATTAACATTTGTTTGATGATCTGAAACATTTAACTTTGTGCAAAAAATATACAAAAAAACAAGAAATTATTGGGGTTTTTTTGCATGTACAGTGCTGTGTAGATACTCTTCAGTGGTACCAGGGAGGATGCAGGGGTACACTGTGGCATTAAATTCAGCTGTGACTAAACATCGTACCTACCTATTACAAATGCATTAGCAACAATGCCGGAGACCGAGATTCCGCCTAAAAATCGGAGAACTATAAAAACGTAGATGTTGGGTGAGAAAGCAACTCCCACACCAAAAACCATCAGCAAGAGGAGTGAAAGCAGGACAACAAAGCGGCGACCAAACCTACAGAGACAAGAAAGAGCTGTTTCACTGATCCTGGACTTTAATATGCAAGCATGATGTGTATGGTCTTTCCTCAGAATTTAGAAAATAAACCAACATCATGTTTATTATGTCCAGTGGGTGACCTGATTTAATATGCTGCACTTGGCAGTCAACCCTAACGGTGTAGATATAGTCTGAATCACTGCGTGTAAAAAGAATCTGGACTAAATCTGTTGACAAGAATGAAAAACAAATCATACTCATTGGGATGAGCCGTTTCTGTGCATCCTCATTAACGTCCCAATCAAAGCAATAAGTTACAACTACACAGTTTGACTACTATTAAAGCTACTGCAAGTTTATTTTTTACATGGGTTAAAAGATCAACACTAAAACTATTCAGTGTTGATTTGCATTTAATCAGTGTCATTACGTAAGGATAATGATCCATACCTGTCAGCCATGGAGCCCAGGACCAGTGCTCCAACCAGAAGACCGGCCATGTAGATGGACTGTGATGCTTCAATGAAGTTGCTCCTGTCACACACCAGGTCAAACTAGTAGCAGAGAAGAAGTCGGTTTTATTGTCATGCAAAACACCAACTTTCTTTTGTAAAGGACCAACCCGAGAGGAGACATTTATATTAAAAAAAAGATGTTGAAATGCTTTGCTGTGATTTACTCTTCTGATGGTCATCAGCTCATACAGAGCAAGCCAACAGAATCCCTGGAACAACTAGGTACATTCCTGCGAACACTAAGGACGTTTTACCTCTGTCACAATGCTGGAGGCACCACCAGATGCCTCAAAATCTGTTCCATTAACACATTCTGTTGTGGTGTTGATCCCATATTTTTCAATCATTTCCAAATCCCAATCCACCGGCGTGAACATCAAACAGCTCTCAAATCCTCCATCCTCCTTCACTGGGATGGTCAGATTTTTTTGCCTCTCTTCTGTCAGGTTGGGCCCACGCTCCACGATCCAGTCGGTGTTGCAGTTGTGTGGGAAGCTCATGCCGACAAACACCTGGCCAATAACGTCAAAAGCTAGAAATATGCTTGGGATGCATAATGCAACCACCAAACGTTTCTGAAATAAACCAAATGAATTAATCTCCTTCAAAATCTCCCCAAAGTTGCTCATATTTACATCTAAGTCCTCAGAGCTTCATGTGAAAATGAGAAAAGATTTGGTTCAGCCACAAGTAATCAACGTGACCTGGTTAATGTTTAAACTGATAATCACTGTGCTTTTACGACCTCCCAACTCGCTAACAGACTGCTGATGTACTGTACACTGCCAAATGTGATCCATTAGTATCAGGTTTTGATTATGTTTCAACACTAAAACAGGCCATTGGTTAGACTGATTAATCCACTTCTTAACTTCATTAAATCTCCCATCTCTTCTGATGTAGTAATCTTTTTTAAAATGTCGCTTTCCCTTTAAGAGATATATGACGGCTGCATACATCTGATAAAGGTATATAACAACACTCCATTAGTTTTTCTTTTTTTAGTTAGTACGTTTGATAGTAGTAATGCCATCTTATTTGTCACCTAATGGCAGCATTAGCCTCTTAAAACTCATTAAACTTCTGTAATATTAGACAGAAAAACTGAACAAGTTCTATTATAAAAGTCATGATCTAAATATATAGCTCAGGACAGTTAACAGTTCACATTTAACATCCATTTATTTTCTTCTGATTATCCAATAAATGGTCACAGGGGGGCAAGATCTGTCTCTGGGCTAATAATGATGCACATATGATGAAATTCTGTGAGCAAAAAGCACGTTTATTCTCAGTTTCTTGCTTTTTTCCTCAAAAGAAAGCAATGCAGGATTTGATAACTTCTGTTGCCTTTCATCCTACACAACAATGTGCCATCCCAAACTGGCAAAGTGGCGATTTAGAGACAAAGTCCACCTGGATGTTTGCCCAGTCAGACCCTTGTTTCAACAGTGTTTCCCTTACATAGGTCAAAGATAGCATTTGTATTTTCGTAGTTACAGACACAGACAGGAGGGTCAACTCATTATGCTAAATGTAAAAAGTTTTCAAAGCCTTACAGAATCCGTCTCCCCCTGCTTTCCTGCTTTAAACATGTCTGCTGATGCAGCCCTTTAATGCTGAGAGAGGAGAAAGTGAACACAATAAAACTGATAGTAAGGACAATAAATCTGGAGGAACTGATACCAAAGGAGCAAGCTCAGTCTGAAACAGAAACAGGTGCAACGTGAGGAAAATGACAATGCACAGATCTAGAATCAGTTCTGATGCCTTTGTTTATTGTGTGCAATTTGCCCACATCTTCTGCAAAAATCACAGCGAATGGTGCATTTAAAAGAAGCGACAGACCTCTAAAAGGAGGCTGATATGCTCATTCTTTATTGATTAAAAATAATCAAGAGAAACATGCTTTGAACTCCAAAACAATTAAAATCAGAGGAAATGAAATGGAAAGAAACTAAACTGAAAACAGGTGCAAACTTCAAATATATTACAGCCTTGATTAGTTATTGCCTGGACAAAAGTGTATTATGGGTTGTTTTAGTTTTTTTTTTTAACCGGTCATCTGTTCATTTGCTACAGTTTATTCTTAGACTGCGTGTAAGTGGGACTGTTGGAGAAAGGATGAGAAAGCCATTAGATCTTCAACTCTGCCGAAAGCAGAGCTCAATCTATGTAACACACACACACGTCTCTCAGGGCTCATACAGACCAATCCTCTCTGCAGTCTGCAGACTATAACGGGAGAATGGCACCAAATACTGCAGTTTGAAAACGTATGCACAACATTGCGTGGCTGACTTCGTCGCTTCCCTTCCGAGGGGGGAAACCTGGGTCGACACGCCTGTACATCTTTATTTAAGGTAGCTTCACAAGTAACAGGAAGTACATTTCAAAGACAGCGAAAGTCAAACTCAAAACCAGAGAGAAACTTCACACGCACACACAGAAAAAAAAATTACACTTGGTCATTTTCAATTTAAGGCTAGCGTAAAATTGTATTTTGACTATAAACGTGTTCAAATATTTCCTTGTAACATTTCATCTGCAAGCAAAGAAAAACGAATGCCTTCAGATTGGTTCACTATGGCATCTGGTTACGAAGTTGTCACATCATCAAATGAAACACTAAAACCTCGCTGGCGTTTCAGATCCACACATAAGAGCAGAGCAGAGCGGTAAATGAACCTTCTGCAGCCGTCGGTGCCAAATAACTGTGATATGCACATTCATCATCGAGCCACGTCATCGGTGGACATAAATGCACAAAATTATCCAGAGCGCGGTCGAACAGTTCTGATCATTCAACACGTTTACAATCACGGCTCAGATCTTCAAAAGTGACGGAAATCTTCATTAAAGACACTTTCAGAAACGATGGCAAAGCAGCTGTATTACTTCAGATGCGTCTTAAAAGGACTAGCTACTGTAAACAGCTCCCACACTTGGTGCTTACTAAGAGACACTTTTTCTGTTGCCCAGCGAAAGATCTTTTTTTTTTTTTTTTTTGGAAGGGGGAAATGTTGCATGGGGACAGCGCCATAGGAAAATATATATTTTCAAAAGGCGAGAAAGTTAAAAGCTGAAAACTGTTGATGCGCAAATGATCACACGTGACAGATTAAGCAATAATACGTCCTGCAAAGAAACGAGCAAATTCAAAGCCTGATGTGCAGTGTCATCGTCGTCATCCTTCACGCAGCCAAACAACCCCAATCGTGTCTTAAGAGAAAGAAGGCCAAGAGTGAAACACCCAGTATAAAAAAAACAAACCAATCAGAGCCAAATGTCATTATTTACATACTAAAGGTTAAATCAAGTACTCAGAATCCATTCACATAAACAAATACACACTTTAGTCTTTTTCTCTTTCTTTGTGAGAATTTGTTAAAACCAATTCCAAACAGACAAACAAACACCAAGAGGGACACATCTGCTCAGACAGCACATGTGGTTTCAGCTGCTGCAAAACTTTTTACTTTACACGTATTTCAATCAATCACAACACGAAGGCCGGTTTGGAGTTTTGGAAAGCACTGATGCTTTTTTTTTTTTTTTTTTTTTTAAAGAAGGGCATTAATTTTTAATTTATTGGGTCATTTATTGTCATTAAATCCCATAACATAACCCAAGACGTGATCATACTAATAACAATAATAATAATAATAATAGTAATCTGCACATCCAAAGTTTTACGCATACTTTGCTTCTGGTATTTCATTTAAATCAATGCAAACATGCTACACAGAGAGCTAATGTCTATCAGTTAAGTGCTGAATAGTCCCCACAGACTTGTATCATTTACTTTGTTGAAAAAAAGCTGCTGCTCAGATGTTTCAGGAAGTAACTGGTCTTTCATGGGATTTGTTGATGATAGGAAAATATAAAGAATATGAAAAACCTTTAAATGCAAAGACTCCGAGACACTAAGATGCGTCCATCTCTTTCTGTAGGAAGTAATTTGTTTTGCAACGTCAAAACAAGAGTATGTGAAACTTTTTATTTCTATTTGGCGTGTGAAGCTGCAGCAAAAAGTTTGGCATCTGCACCTGAAAGCACACTTGTGCATTTCAGACAACGTAATGCTCCATACGGTAACCGGGGATGTCCACACCCCCCAAAAAAATGTGCATTCAGTAGTTCTGATGAATATATAAGGCATTGTTACACTTGTCAGGGTTCAAGGGTGTTAGTTCAGATTGTGCAAATGCGTCACATTAGAGATAGGAAAGGGGGGAGACCGGGATTGGAAATGAAAACATTTCTTGTGGATAATTGCATCCTTCTACATGTACATTGTAAACTTTTTCGAGTGATTCTCATACTGTACGTTCTGATACTTCAGCTGACCACCTAAAATTCAACAGGTGGCATTTTATAATCCTATACGTGACAAAAAAAAAAAAGAAAAAAAAAAAGAAAATAATGGTACTGTTCTCTTTGGCAGTAGTGGTTTCTTTACAGCCATGGAAAGGAAAAAAAATGCATTCAAACTATTTTTTTTTTTTTTTTTAATTTCACATTTTTTAGGCAAGTCACGGTCCCAGGTAGAACATCTAACTAATGCTGAGCTGGGCAAAGCCCATCAACTTGATGTCGTCTGGTATTTCAGATCCCTCAATTCCAGAAGCCTAAAAAAGATAAATACATGGATTTAAAATGATGAGCAGAAACATCTTTAAGCAGAAAAGCAATAACGTTGTTTTCCTTTAAAGAGTTTTTTGTTTTAATAAATTAAAGCCGACCGATACAGGATTTTTAAGACCGATACCAAAATATGCAGACATAGCAGACGTTTTTTTTTTTGTTTCCCGCACGAGAAACTTGAACAGATTTCCAAACATTTGTTATGTGTTATATTATATCAAGTGAGGCAGCTTCTAATGTTTGATCTCTGACATTTTTTCAAGAGGTCTAAATGGGAGACTAGGACTGCTGTGGATGGCCGAACCAATTCATTTGATCTCTTTATAAGCCGGTTAGTGTGGCAATCCACAACAGTCCCAGTCTCTTATTAAGTGCCCAAACCTATGCTAGGAGATTTGTTCTCCTCACAGGTTCTAACCCACAAGCGAGTGTGTAATCCACTACACCACAGAGCTGAAAATTATTTCCGAAACACAACTTCTATAGTTTATTTAGATTCAATTCTATAAGATCTCTAACCAGTATGGAAAATGTTACACTCACCAGTTTGAAAGTGACATTTTTATGGGTTTGAGGTTCATCGACTATTTTCTGCAAATTTGCAGCAACTAAAAAAGAGAAGAAATCTTTAAGTTGAATGAAAAGAAATACATCCTAACATCACTGTCTATACTCGGAAACCAAGAATAGGCCTTTGTGAGATTTAACATTATGCTGTTACCTGCTCAATTTCTTTGATCTAATTTGCAACTTTTGGAGTTTAAAACTGAGTTAAATGCCAAAAATGGCAATTCCTGGAACAGCCACTTGAGGCACACTCCACCTTGCCGTGTTAAAATACCCAATTATCAAAAACAGTTTTGATTTCTAAAGCTATGTTTATATTTTGTCTCTTTCTTTTTTTTTTTTTTTAAATAACTCGTCTGTTCAAACTGCTGTAACACTGAAAATCTGACCCACAGATGGGTGCCAACATTACTAGCCAAGTATTGCTGTCAACTAGACTTCATTTGAATTAGTTATGTTGCTTTTTGGAGTGTTTTAATACAAATATCTTAAATATCTTACACTTCTGTATCAATTACCACAAGTATGCTGTAATCTCAAACCCTTCTGTAACCCTGCGCTGTAACCTGCATCTCTCTAGGAATACAAGAGGCTCTACATCAGTTGTTCACATAAATATGAATTAGCGTAGTGGAAGCAGAAGCTAAACATATTCTTCAGTGTCTAACCTTCTAACTAGACTAACTAATCATACAACTAACTACATTTCAACATGAGAGAATATTCCTTATTTGTTTTTAGGTTTTCTTGAATCCCTGGCCTGTGTGGCTGCACAGCAAGGCTTTTATTATGCCTGCTTAATGCAGTAAATGTGCAGTAATGCAGACCTGCTTGAGTTAAAAATATCCCCCTTTAAAAGGCTCGTTTTCAGCCTTGAGCAAAAACATGCTGAGTGAGAAAAGGCGATTTTGTTAACGTGGCAGGGGAATGTTTGAAATCACTGACCTATTACTAAGTCCCTCCCGTCCACCAGGCCTGCCGACACCAGCTCCTGAGACACACCATCTGCTGTGTCTGAAAAGTCAGAGCATGAGACGACGACTGTGACAGGTGGACCAACACAACAGAGTTTAATAAAAGCAAATATTAAACAGAACACGACCGCGGCTTAATAATTTTCAAAACACTCACGCTCTTCCTGCTTAAACAAACAAACAAACCAAAAAAAGCACCTTCTGTTCTCAGCACTTTACATTCTAAATGAGCTCGTTTGTGCTTTGTTGCACCCATGTGCTTTACTAGCTGCAATGACAAAAAGCCAATTTACCAAATACAGCTCATGCAATTTGTTAAACTGTCGGTTTTCCTACTGATTATGCACAAATGTGACACCCCGAACAGTCAACTCTTTGCCTCAGGACATTTTGTATACTGCTTTGTGACAGCCACACTTACCTCTCCCTGGCATGAACTCAAAGCGGATGTCATTTAGCTCCTTCTTTGAATTTCTGAAGGGATGATGGAAAGAAAGAATGCAAATGAGAGGCGCAAAGTTTACCGAAAGGTAAAAATACAATGAGAAATGAGTCAAACATACCTTAACCTTAATACCAAACTAATGGGAGCCTGAACATCCCCTGAGGCAGCTGAAATCTGTGGAAACAGAAGGAAAAATCTTACTAAAATTGCACTTTCACACTATATTTTGATACCTTCAAGAAAGATGAGCAAACTACCTCTTTACAAAAAAAATGATAGGTAAACATGTAGCATTTAAATAAAAGCTTATGATGGGAAGTATTAGTTAGGGAGACTAGCCTGAGGGGGAACAGCAGCAGCAGGTACTCCTGGTGGGGGAGATGCAGCCTGGGCAGTAGATTGAGCGGTGGCTGGTGTGGGCTGCAGCGGAACTTGACCTGCAGCCTGAGGTAGTTCAGCCAGACCTGCGGCCATAGGCTGGAGATGACTACTTAAAGGCTCAGGAGTCTGGAAAACCTAAAGGGAAAATTGGTTGATTGACTTTTTTGGTCTGTATATTAAGATAGTCGCTGACTTTGGTGATGTTTGACTATTATTAAAGGAAGATTATGAGGTTTTATTTTTAGTTTAAAGTCAAAATGTTAACACCCACTAGACATACTCAAACTGGCTACAAAGATTTGTCACTCTCAGGATGATTTCATGCCAAAACTTTTGATGATCTCAAACCTTTGTGTCATATACAGGTCAATACTGGAATTTGAAACTTATCCGATTAAAATTCGGCCACTACCCCGCTTTTAGGCGGCCCTCTCGTGCACCCCTGGATCACTCTCTGGAAGCCCCTTATTAACCAGCTACACATACCCACATCCACTGTGTCACGACGGCGACCCTATGAATTTCATTTTCAAGAAAACTTACATGAAGCCAAATCTGGCGAGTCTATAGTGTAGTGAGTAATGGTTGTCCTGATGTGGCCAAAACCAGCCATCCATTTCCTTCCACTTATCCATATTCAGGATCACGGGACCTATCCCAGCTGTCTTAGGGCAAAGTTTAAATCACTTGTGCAAAATGTTCGTCCCTCAGACGCCTCAGAAGATAATGAGAAAAATCCACTGACAGTATGACCTAGTGTGATAACGCCCTTGAGCTTGGAATCTGCAGAGTATCCCACCGAAAACTGCTGGTTGATCTGATTTGTAGGTGAAAGCCCAACTCTCACCTCCAGGGATAAGCTTTGACGGGAAACTGAGTCAGATTAATGTGCTGGATGTTGAAGCTTGTGGTCTGTGCAACTGAACAGGACTCTGCAAGCAATCCAAATAAAGCAGGACTCCCAAGATGACTACAGTGAAGGCAATGGTTTCCAAATTGAAGTCTTTGCAACCCACCTCACACATACCCAGAAAACTCATTTTCTTCACCTCGTCTGTTGTAATCTGTCAAATACCTTGTGAATGCTTTGTGCTAATGTTACGTCCCTCTGCAGCCTCTAATCTGCTCAGTGTGTTCAGCTGGTGCTAATTGGCCACACCTAATCAGGTGTGGATAAAAGCATACCTGAGGCAAGCTTCCCAGGGAGCTCACTAGTCTTTGCCTTGGTGGCACCAGCCATTTTAGACAACCTGATAGTCCATTTTAAGATAAAGCCTCTTTTCACCTACACGCTGGTATTCGTCTCCTTTTTTGTGTTGCGGCTTTTGAGCCGGGTCGTAACATAAGTGGGGGCTCGTCCGGGATTGTTGAAAAGGGAGTTTTGAGTTGGAATTGGTTTTTGATTATCTGGGGGTTTTTTTTTCACCTTTAGAGATTCAACTTCCCAGTTTAGTTAGGTGAGTGTCCAGCTGAGCTTCGTTTTAAGTTCTTCTTTCGGGCACTCTTTTGTTATTTTGCCTTTTTTATTTTCGGAGTAATCCTGGGCGGGGATTAGTTCCCTGTTGGGGGTAGGCAATTCAGGGCTCCGGTCGCTGAAGTTCTGCCTTTAAAGTTGCCTCGAGCCCAGCACGCTCCAGAAGATAGGTAGGTAAAGGTTGTTGTGCTTAGGAACTGGGTAAGTTGTATTTGTTAATATGTGTGTGTGGCAAGAGGTAAGTTGGTCAGTTAAAGTAAGTTGTGTAGTTTTCTGTTAATTGTTCAGTAGTCGCTGAGTGAGTTGGCAGACGGGTGTCGTAGTGTCTTAATTAGGGTGTGTTTGCTAAGCCTTCTCCGGCCCCCAAAATGGCTGATGAAGCCATCAGTGCACAGGTGTCTAGAAGCTCGTTTGTAAGCAATAACATCCACCTGGTTCCCGTTTTCTGTGAATCCAGTGTTGAGAGCTTCTTCAGTGTGTTTGAAAGCATAGCAACTGCATTACAGTGGCCTGAAGACGTGTGGGGGTTGATGTTGCTGTGTAAATTCACAGGTAAGGCTCAGGAAGCTTGCTCTGGTCTGTCTAGGCTGGACAGCCTAGTTTATGAAAAGATCAAAAGTGCCGTCCTCCAAGCCTATGAACTTGTGCCTGAGGCCTATAGGCAGAACTTTCGAGGTTTGGAGTTGGCACAGGGTCAGTCCTACCTTGACTTTTCTCGGGAGAAGGCAAAGCTTTTTGGTAGGTGGTGCTCTGCAAGCCAGGTTAACAGTTTGGGGTCGTTACGTGAGCTCATGCTTGTGGAGGATTTTAAAAACTCTGTTCCTGAGTGTATTGCTCTTTATTTAAGTGAACAGAGGGTTTCCACTTTACAGCAGGCTGCCATACTGGCCGATGAGTTTACCCCAACTCATAAAACAAATGCTGTAGAATGTGACATCCCTTCTCACTACAATACATCTTGGAGAGCTAGGAGGGAGCCAGCTAACGAGGCTGAAAAAGTGGTGGTTTCAAGTTCCAAAGCAAAACTGTGTTTCTTCTGCCACAAGCCTGGCCATGTGGTTGCTGGTTGTGTGAAACTTAAGCGGAAAGCGTATCGAAAGGGAAGAAGGCCTGATTTGAAAACAGTCACTCATGGTTCTCAAACTAACAAGGTTGTCAGGCCCAGCAAAGGACCACACTTGGGGCATAGTTGTGTAAGGGGCTCCTGTGGTCAGTGTAAGGGGTCAATTAACCCTGAGCTGCCGCTGGTTGACCATTTCTCCGGTCCTCAAAATGATTTGCGGGGAGAAAGTTCATGTTTAAAACCACCACTCAGACCTGCACCCCTTGCTAACAATCATGTCTGTGTTTCAGTAAAGCCCACTAGCTGCCTGCTGGGTTCTCCACATGTGATGGTTTGAAGCCCTGGCTATCACATGGGACACTGTTTTGAGGGTCTGGGGCCACTCTCTAGCAATGTTGTGAACCCACTGAGATGGGATTGGCAGCTGCCGCAGGAAATGCCTAACCGTTGCTATGGGGTTTGGTAGGTGGAAAGCCTGCAATTTGTTGATGCGACGGTTACGGACTTGATTAGTTGTTTTGGTTATCGTAATTTGACAAACCATGGGTTTGTATTTATGGGAGGGGGTGTTACGGCCCTAGCAGGGCCTCTCTCCTCCTGAAGGTGCCTGTGTGGGCGTGTCACACTACCTCTTCTGCCTGAGGTGCCACCTTTCCCTTTTACACAGCTGACTCACGTCAGTAATTAAGGAGATTTAAGCCCAGGGAAAGGTGAGCTCTGGGCCAGAGTGCCATTAGTGTGGTTTTCAGCTAGTGAGCTGCGTGTCTGTGTTTGCAGCTTGTGAGCTGCACTCTTTTTGACTTTCTTTGTGCTTTATTGACGAACATTTGAGTTTCGTTTGTTTTCTTAAATGGTGATAGCGGCTTGTCAGTCTCTTTTAGTTGAGCTATTTTAATAAAACTCTTTAATTTAACCCTTTTGCCTCCTTGACTCCTTTTTCTGACCCGGTCACTTTTGTTACTTCCCCCTCCCTGCCTAGACCCCTCAGGGGAACGTAACAGCTAACATGATACAGTGAATATCCTTAAAAAGCTTGTCTTTCTCTTCTTTCTGAAACCGTTAGAATTGTGTCTCCGGCACAAATGGTAACAGAGTTACGGTCATTTAAAGAGTCTGTAAAATGGTTAAACTCACCTCCGAATTCTGTGATCCCTCCTTCACTCTTGGTGACTGTTAAAAATAGACAAAAGAAAGCAACAGTCAGGATGACAACTTCATCAAGATGGAGTTAAATTAATTAAAAAGAATAAAAGCACACATGGATGCAAATAATCACACTGGAAGCAAAAGAAGTAAACTCATTAAAAAGGCTCACTCGTTTACTTTCCTCCTTTGTGTCCGCACAGTTAATTATAACTTTCTTAAGATATCATTAGACTGGGAAAAGCAATAACCAGTGCTAACAATACTTGCTAATTGTGGCTGATGCTAAAAGGGCTGATTTATCTGGTTTCAGTAAGCAGAACTAACAGCAACAGTGACTACACTGAAGGAGAGGGTGGGTTCAAATTTTAGTCAGGCAAGGTTTTGGGAATGAGTTGTAGGACTTTTAATCCCATCTCAGACATACTGAAAACAGCCTTTTCTGTTTTCTAGGTAAGCTGACAGAAACCCATCAACCTCCCTCCTATCACACAGAATTTTTAACTCCTTGCACTCAGTATCCTTCCTCAGTTTGACGCTTGTCGTCTTTTGTCTACTTCCATTAGGGGTTGCCACATCTGCCTCCATCTCACCCTATCCCTAGCATCTTCCTCCGTCACACCAAGCTTCTGCATGTCCTCTTTCACTACATCCTGTAATCTTATGTCGTCTTCCTCTTTTCGAAAACCAATGCAATGTCCAGCATATCCACTATCCCTCCTCTGCACACATCAAACCATCTCAGCCTTGCCTCTCCAACTTCTCAACTTCTCATCTCAACCTGAGCCATCCCTCTGATGTACTAATTTCTAATTCTGCCCATCCCGGTTGCTCCCAGCTCTGCCCCCTGTCTTTTTGTCAGTGCTACTGCCTCCAAATCACATATCATAGCAGGTCTCACTACCATCTTGTAAACCTTCCCTTTCACTCTTGCTGTCTGTCTGTCTGTCACAAATCACCCGTGACACTCGTCTCTTGTTGATCCCAGGTATTCTCTCTCTGTTCCTTGCAGCTTCACTGACTCCTTCTCATTCACACACGTATTCTGTCTCACTTCTATTGACTCCTCAAGTCTGACACTGAAGAGTGGATTTGATTTTCCCCGTCACTCCTTATTAAACCTAGAAACTGCCGTTTTGCCTGAACCAGACAAACAAAAAACTTTCAGTCCACTCAGTGGAGCAGAGTGATTTAAAGTCTGGATTCGGGCAAGTTTGTCCACACTTTGCTATCTCGGTTTGTATTACAGCTACACCCAGCAATAAATTAATTTGTACCTGTGTTATCCACAGAAATCCTCTCAGCTTAATTTCCCAGAAAGATTACATCATCACTATAAACCTCATGAAATTAAACTGAAACATGACTGAGGTATAAACGAGTGGTAACATATTTCACAGTTATATTTTTTAGTGTTTGCAAAGCAGAGAAGCGGAATAAGTTAATTAAAAAAAAGTTTTTAAAAGTCAAACTGCATACCTGTGAATAAATAAAGGGGAAAACCTCATATTTAATCCAACTCCAAAAAATATGTGGCGATAAACAAAAGCCTTGCAGACCAAATGAAGACAAACAGACTTCACTGGGAGGACATGATAAGGACTGGACTGATGCCAGAAATCACATTTGCTCTGTGTTCGGACTCACACAAAGCCACTCTGCACAGCACAAACAATCTTTAATTACATCGCTGTGGAGAGGAGTTTTTCAGGTTGGTATTAAAAATATGCAGAGTTTAAATAACTGACCCCCAATTCATGGAGTCTGTAGATATAACGAGCTTTAGAGCTTTAGAGCCAGTGAAAGTTCAGTTTGCCATCAAGCAGCCAATTACAAAGCAGCGAGAAAGGAGTAGACACTGTTTTATTCCCTTGATGGTTATTAGTGCACTTAATGATCGTTTTCACGGCTAATAAGTTACCTGCCTTGTTTTAATTAAATGTGATTTGGTCAGTAGAAATTACAAAAGAAAGTTACTTTAAAAAGACAGATTAAAAATACAGATGGCTTCCAGGAACAGTAACTCTCACGCCTTTGATTTAAATAATGCTCTCCAAAAGCAAAGCGCTACTGATATTCTGAATCCAATTAAAATCTAACACTTCTGTGAGAGCTACAGTTGGTTTCCTCCCCTGTGAAATATATATCTTTTTTCCCTGTTTAAAGACAGACCTGCAATCCTGACTAATAGATTCTGATGAGAATGACTTGTGGGTCAAATTCTACAAACATATGATCTACAGCACGTCCAGATTTCAGCTCAGAAACAAAGCAGTAAAGTTTTCCTGCAGTCTGCTAATTACTGGTGTAAAGTTACAGAAAGCTAAAAACAAACCAAGCATTATCTCAAGGATAACAGCTTATTTATGTGCAGATTTGTTTTTCTATTCAAACGAGACCTGCTAATCGGTTTCATCACAGCTCTAAAGATAAACTTTATAATCCAGCTTTTTTTCCCCTCATCAGGCTTAACCCAGCTAACATGTGAGAGTCCTTCCTTGTTAGGGGAATGCCATCTGTATTAGGGTGGCAAGTGAACAACCCTGGGTGCAGGCAGCTCGAGAGGGTAGGAGAAGCGCACTTGTCGCCTGGGGGCACTAACAGGCTTCACCTGCTGCTCCTTGGCCATCAGACAGAACACACACACACACACATATAGGTGAGACACATGGACAAACATGCTACTGCACAGAATGACAATTTAAACAGAGCACAGTGATCAAAGGACACAACACAACACGTGGACTACAGCTAAAGTGTTAATATGTGCATGTGAGGGGAAAAAAAAGGAGGAAGTTCCATTTACCCGTATGGCTGCAGCAGCTGCTTTGCCTTCTTCGCTCTCTTCATCGAGCTCGTCATCGCTCCATTCCCATTCGCCGTCCTCTGTTTTATGCAGCCGACCGCTGGAGCCTGGCACTCGACGTACCTGATGCATTCACATGTAACACATCTGAGCTGATCTTCATAGCAGTAGAGAAGCGGGTTTAAAGCTTTGCTGCCTTACCCTTTTTGACCTCTCCGTTATTGTCGGCGCCCTCTGAAGCAACTTCTCGTGTAAATACTCGTGTGTCTGCCAGGAGAGAAAGAAACCATCATCAACATTTGTATTTATTCAAACATGTTTGACGAGGACAAACGGAAGCTTATCATTGGTCGGTCTGACTTCTGGTCAAATTTAGGACTGAATTCAAAATCTTTCACACCCGTCTTAAAAACATGCAACACTTGGATCCAATGACCTTGTATACACTCACTGGTCAATTCATTAGGTACTCCAGAAGTATCACTAAGACAACTGTGCATTCAAAGCTGGGAAGTATCCACCGTCTTTCTGACATGGTTACAGACTGCACATGAAAGGGCAGTTACTTTACTTTAAACATGACAGCTTGACCTAGATTTGAATCATATATGCACACTTTATTAAGTACACCTCTTAAACTGCTTCTTGTCTTATTGAATCTACGCTGCAAAGAACTGAGTAAGTTTTGGTGGCAAAAGGAGATTCAACCGCCTACTAGTGCGGTGTAACATGGCACACGAGTCCACTGAGGTCATCAAAATAAGGGCCTCTAATTTTACATTGATGAGTTCAAGACTTCTACTGGGCAACGTTTTGCTGCCAAGTTATCAAAGTCTCACGCTGAGAGTCAAGTCAGTCTTTTTAAATCTCATACTAAGCCTCAATCAATAAGATGCCTTACTGATGACTGAAGTTACAGCACGTTTGTTAAGTATCCTTGTTTGCAAGATAACAACAAATAACATTTAACAAGATGAACAGAAAAGAAATTCATAAATGGCTGTTTAAAAGTAGTTCCTGCATGCTCAACAGCACACCAGCTATAAAAGACTGACAAAGTCTGCCCTCTTCTGTCCACTCACGGTACTGTAGTAATTACAGCGAACAGGGATCACAGCTAGAAAACCAACCAGGTTGTATTTGGGCTGTGTGACTTGCTGAGCCAGCATTCTGGTTGTTCCAGCTGCTTGGGTACTGAGCAGCCATACACTGGCGTTAGACCGCTTATCCCTGCCTTTGTTAGAAACATAACAATAATAAGAGTAAGGCTGCAATGATCTCAGCTTGGGTCAGACACACTGACAAGTTGAAAAAGTACACAAAGTGCACAAACTGTTATTGGTTTATTTTCATCTTGTGACTCATCAATTACACCCCCTGCTTCTATCAACTGAAAACTTTGCGAGCAACAAACAATCCATCCAGTCATGAACAGCACAGTCTGAGCTGAGGCCATTCACACACAAACACTAGAGCGGACACAGACCTTTACTCATCAACCGCCTCGAGAGCTGCCTGAAGCAGAGATGCTGCTGACTCACTGTGCAAAAGATTCGGTCTAAGTTGTGGAGGCAGCTCAAACACCTACCTTTGCCTTCTGAAAGAATTTATGCTTCAACAACTCTGATGATGTTGGCCTGAAAAAGAACAGCGACACTGAATTAGTTCTGTTAACCTGACTGATTCGGCTTTGCGGCTGCCAATAATAAATTTGTAAATGTTGTACAACTAGGTTTTTTATCTAGTGAAACAATGTCGCTGGAACAACAAGTCTGCTCAGTATGACTCCAGTAACAGGTTGCTTTGTTTCACATGTAAATCCGCTCTACTCAGTGTAAACTGACAGACTGTAAATCAATTTTGTAATTACCGCAGATGAGCAAAAATTGCATTTGATTAAAAAAGAAATGTATACAAGTAAATTATAATAAAAGCACCTTTTCTCAGGGTCTTTCTGTAGACACAGTGAGATCATCTTCCTGAAGGATTTGCCGTATTTCTTTACCATCTCCTTATCTGTGATGCCGGTCTCCAGACTTGGAGGGTCATTCTGCAGTGTCAGCATTAAGACCTAAAAGACACGAGAAAGACTTTGACTCACGTCTATTCATCGTTACGGTAAAATAGTAATAATCTAGCTTGTTAGGCATATTAAACTGTACCTTCATCGGTGGGTATTTGTGATAAGGTGCAGCTCCTGAAGCGAGCTCAATGGCCGTGATCCCAAAACTCCAAATATCTGCTTTGAAATCATAACCCCTCACCTGTTCAAGAAAGACACAGTGATTTACAACTTTGTACCGCATCACCTCATTCAAGTCAAAAGATACATCAGACTCCTCACTAGCTCCAGCTAGTTCTGCACTGCAGTAGAAAAAAAAATAAAAAATAAAAAAAATAAAATAAAATGCAAGATAAGACTGTTTAATAATAATAATAATAATAATCTGCTAGTTTAATTCCTCCTGCCTTACTGGTGATGGTGCAGCAGAATGGCAGATTTCTAAAACGGTCTAAAATTAGGTCAAAACAAAAATATCTGCTTTGCAATTGGCCGTTTGTGCCTCCAAGAAACTCGGCTACTTCCTTCCTAGACGAGGACTGACCTGCTCCATGACCTCTGGGGCCATCCAGCATGGCGTTCCCACGAAAGTCTTGCGCACTTTATTTCGAGTGATGTCACCTCCCGTGGCTAGAAAGGCACTGACGCCAAAGTCTGAATGAAAAGAAAGTGAGACAAACAGACAAATAGCCCAAAGCAGCGAGTCAATAATGTTATTGTCGAGAGAGCGTGTTTCCCTCCACAGACTGCAGCTCATGTGCATAAATACACCGAGAAACATTCAGATGTCGAACGGGGGAGCAATAAATGAGGCTGCGGCACATTAACTCCAATCACTAATGACAGCAGAGGAAAGGCGCTGTTGCCTTCTGGGTAAATACCTGCAATCTGCACTGAACCATCATCCCCGAGGAGAATGTTTCCAGCCTTAAGATCTCTGCGAAGACAAGACAAGAATTTGTATATGAAACGAACATTTCTCACACAGCTGTCACATCAAAAATGCAAAGACATTTAAAGTCTGAATAATTTGAGTATTGAGGAATTCTTTCAGTTCAAAAGCACTTACAATTTGTAGGAGGCATCATCAAGCAACTTATAATTTTAGCACCATTTCTTTTGTTGAGAGACTTCATTACAGACACAGTCTGTGGTTAATTTGTTCATCCCTGCTCAGCCTCCCCTGGTGGCGATAAGAGGATTCAGCAGGGACGGCTGCCTGACTGCCTGTCTGCCACACAGAACGAATACTGCCACCTCACCAGCCAGACACAGAGTTGTCATAGCAACAGAGATAATGACGAAGGGTCAAGCGAAAGGCGAGGATATAAAAAAAATAAATAAAAATAAATAAAGGATAGCAGCAGTGTCACTGAGGACCACAGCTAGTGCTCTGTGCTGTCCAGCCTCTCAGGAAATCAATGTACATTTTAACACTGTAACACTAAAAGCTCACAGAATGCCAAGTACAGATTACTACACCCGAAAGATTTGCTTTCCAGAAATAGCCCCAAGACTGCACTTTAAATTGCATCGGCAAGCAGACAAACGATTCAAAGGAGACAGAATCGGAGTCACGGAGCAGTTTATGTTGCTACCAGATGGAGGCAGTGCAGTAAAAAGCCTGGAAATCGAATGCTGTAGGATCCAGCCTGCAAACTAAAATGCATCTGAATGAATGTAAAAATAGAATAGGCTTCAGAGCACAGTGTTTGAGATGAGAATGACACAGCTTCCAAGAAACAAAGGCTCTCTTCACCACTTAATTAGGAATATAATTCAATCCAGAAAGACTGTAAAAGAACAAGCCAAATACCAAATATGTGGAGGGGAAAATGCTGCAGAGAGAAATGTGGTGTTTGCACAGATTCTTATGATTCTTGATGAAAGATAGTCAGACAAGACGAGTGCTGAAGCACGTTTACACCTTTAGATTTTCCGATTTGTCCAGAGGTTCCAGTTTATCAAAAACTACTCAAGGAACTAGAGAAGGCAGTTTGGCTTCAGGCCTTTTCTCCTGCAGCTACAAGCTCGGTGCACAGTTTTACCCAAGAAAGCATGCATAAGGGAGCCAAGAGTTTGTAGGCCACGCTTTAGATTTTTGGTTCAAATGCTGATGAATACTTGAGTGTAGAGGCCACTTTCAGTGAGAGTGCTTCACTGAAAACACCACACAGCCAAAAGATGTTGTAGTGACAGGGAGTGGGTAAATGCTGAGTACCAGAGGGAAGGAAGGCAGCGAACGTGACAATATTAGGACATTAGGAATGTTAAAGATGGGGATCCCTACTTCAGGGCTAAATGACTTTATGGATTAAACAGCTCTCGAGAAGCAGGCTGGGATACTAAGCATGCTGGTTGCACCAATGTCTTCTCTAAGCTACAGCTGAGGCAGAAAGAGCTGATTGTGCTCAATACTTTAATGTGAATTTATATCTAGGGGAGCCCAATTATGTAACAGTCACTGTAGGGACACAGATGCAGAGGAACAGAAAGGGTGGATGAGAAGTGAACATGACAGCGTTTGCTACTGGCTTTGAGACAGACTGTTAGAAATGTCTTCTGTCATACAAGTGTCTGAGCTCGTGGTTCTCCAGCTTGTCCCGCTGTCACTTCGCCGCCCTGACATAACAGCTCGGTGACATCAGGTCACAGTATCTCATAGTTCCCCGCACTTGTTACTTTTTCTTAGACGACCATTTTTACTTCAGAAATTAGGATAGGAATATTTTACGTCTGATAGTTAGATGTTGCTATTTAAAACAGGACTGGAAAGGTGGTGCTGAGTGGACCAACTAAGCTAAAAGGAAGGTTTGGAGGTATCCTCAGATTACCTCTCCTCATTTGCACAGTCACCGTCTTTCTCTGAAGGTCCAGTCGTGTCTTTTCATGCTTGTGATTCAGCATTTATTCTAGCCATCTTAGTAGGTTCTTTTTAGTATTAAAGTCTAAGCCTAAGAGTGTACAGCCAGTAGTTTGGGCACAATAGTCTTCTGAGCAAAATACAAACACTGGTAAGCTAACATGTTCACAGCTACAAGTCAAATATGTTGGTGCTAGCAATGCTGACTGTTGCATTGGCATGCTACATTTGCTAATCTGAGTTAAAAAACAGACTACAGCTAAAGCAGACAGGACTGACCTAAGAAGCAAAACAGAGGTGTTTAGTTCAAAAACTATATTTGTACTTCCTTATATTAAAATAAGGTGGGTTTTTAAGCAGTTTTTTTTTTTTTAAATGGTTCTTTCCACGTGACATTAAATTATATGTAGCCATTAACGTCGCCTAACTGTTTTGACATTTCACTGGACATTAAAATTTCAACCTGCTGGAGGCAACAAGGGAAAAAAGTTATCAGGGTTCAAAATTGGAGGATTGGAAAATTTTAAAGAAGTACTTGAGGGCCGCAAGAAGTTGCAATCTGAGTCATTATGTCCCAGTGAATCAAACTCGTCTGCATTGTGTCTCTTTACAACAGGGGACTCGACTCAATAAAACCAGGTGGCAACCAGTTATTACATAAAAACAAGGGCAACCATGCCTTGCCATGCAATGTCATTTTGCAGAATTTTTGAATTTGTCTTAAATCTGTGAGGTTCTGGTTGAATGTAAGGAGTTAATGTGGATTTCTCTGCATGCAGACAACAACAAATTTGCAATTTATCATAGTTAATCACAAACAGATTGCATGTAATTTCCCAATTTCAACACATTCAACTGCAAATTAAGAGCAGATTGAGTCAGTGTTAGTGCCAGTTTATCGCAGTATTGATGCACCAAAGTCACTTTGAAGACAACAACTGACCGTTACTGATCGCAGACCTGGTCCCTGTCTTCAAAGCAACAATTTCAAAAGGCAAGGAGACTGCACGTTTATTACACATGATTGCAATAATTTAGCTCTCCAACCACTAACCACTGTTTTTCCTTGTGTGACTGTAATATTATACAGCTGCTTAGGTATTTCAAACAGGGGAAAAAATGAAACAAAAAAAACACTGTTGATGTATTGATACCAATGGACAAATACTCTTTGTTTCTCAAAACAGCTTCTTTTCAAGGTACATCAGTCCTAACTTTAATGCTTCTTTTATAAAGAAACCGTAATGTTAGCAATGATTCTCTCATGTCCTCAGAGTGACTTCAGCATCTACATTTCCATATATGACATCATCATCACCACTGCAGTCGTGACATGCTCCTGTTCAGCGTGTTGAAATTGACCGAAAACAAATAATCCCTCGAAAATAATTTTGTATGAGGATTTTCACTTATAACACGCTCTGCTGTGAAAGAAAAACACGTGAAGCTCTCCATCATTCACAAAGCGTGATGAAGACGATCTAATTGAACCTCCTGCATTCATTCAGGAACTGTGTAGGCTGTGGTTCACTGCAGTAGATTGTGATGCTCTGAGAAAAGGGGCTGCAGAGTGTGGCCAGTCATTAAGATTCACAGGAAAGGAAAAGGAGGAGGAGGAGGAGGAGAGAGGAGCTGGTGACACAATGCACCATGCAAGTTCAAAGAAATACTGGAGCAGATATGGGGTGGGGGGAGTAAATTTAAAGAGAAAAAAAAATGAACTCTTAGAGTTATCGAGACATATGTTCAGTAGAGTGTTTCGCCCCCTTATATGCAGTGTAACCAAATTCTAAAATGTTTCCAGAATTTAAAAGGTGTTATCTGAGCAAAAGATACTAAATGGTGAACAAGATACATGTGGTGTTTTCACATTTATGACCTGCTGAAATTATAGCCGGGCAATAGTCAGGTGGGAACAGCCATGGTATGAAACTGTCAAGAAGATTTATCATTCTCATCTGGCAGACTGTGCACCTTGCATCTCCACCAGGTCACCTCCTATGACATTACATCCCGGTGCCAGGCACACAGTGGCCCTAACAGGGCAGTAAAAAGAAGGTTTATTAGGTGCCTTGTGGGTCTTCTGCAGATTTTTCCATCCTCCCCTCTTTCCAGAATACCATCATCCCAACAAAATGATTTTTCTTCTGCATCCACTTTAATTGGCGTTTCCATATCCCTGAATTTCACATTGTATTTGAAATCAAACCAGAGACCACCATGACTTGATCATACCCAAACCACGCAGTGAGTCATTTGCTCGGCAAAGCCCTCTCATGTACCTCATTAGTGAAGTTTAAGAGATGCGTAACACCAAGAGCTCACCACAACAGTAAGATCGCTGCTGCCCAGGAGGCTTTAGCTACTGAACTCCAACAAATCAACTTGGAAAAAAGTCAAGCACAAGTTTTATTCTTCTCTTATGTGTTTGGTGACTGAATGCTGTTAAAATTAGAGGACAAGTGTCACCTTTGAATCAGGGACTTTTCAGACTGCTGTGAATGAGAAGGTGAAGCAATTCACCGTCTTGTGATAAATGTCTCCGCTTCAGCCCACAGCTCAGGTCGTAAGACTCTAATTGCTTTCCTGCAGTCCTGGCCTGCATGGAACGTATCATGTGACACTTTCTGTTTTCCCCTCCTGTCTCATAAAGCCTCAGCCCCTTGACTCTTTCCTCACCCCTGCCCCGAGGCTCCGACTCATATGATCCAGCTTACACGGGGTGAAAACAGGGCCGTATGTGGATATTTACATCAGCAAGCGCTCGTCAACTCGTCACCCTTTACTCTCTTCACGTCAAGAACTTTCAACGCTGGAGTTACGTTACATTTTCATTCTCACAAATCACACCTTGCAGTCCAGGGCTGGAGTGACGTGGAGGATTAACGATCTAGTCGCGATTCTATATTGTCTCCTTCCAACAGACACCAGTAAAAAAGGCAAAAACATTTTCCCCTCTCTGGCACTGACTGATAACCCTGTCAGATTATGCTGAAAGTTGACACTTGCATCCTGCAGCAGAGGCACCGCTGCGGTGGAGTTTTCTTTTAATTAACACATTAATTTAAACAGTGTTTATTGTAAGTCCTTTTACCTCCATCTGTAGTTTCTATATGACAGAGTATTTTTCTAATTAGCAGCTTAATGAGCTGATGATATCATTGTCTATTAGTTCAGCTACACAGGTGTTGACAATACATTCCTCATCCGAGCTCATGGTCGAACAAGCCTCTCTCCGTTTCTCATTGGCATTCTACTCTGATTACTGCTGAGCACTTATCCATGGCAAAAAGCTATGCATTATTTACGCACGTAGCCTGACCAAGGCTAAGCGAATGCCGGTGGGAGAACAGAGGAGTGTGAATAAGTGAGCAATGAATATTACATACGTAGGAAATATTATGGTGGCTTAGAGTTCATTATAACAGCCTGAGTGCAGGGACTTAGCTAGGTCTTGAACTGGCTTAAAGGGGAGCTTTTGGTATTTCCTGTGGCATGCAAATCTGTCATTGACACATTTAACTTGCATATTCATAGAGAAACTCTTTATCATCATTAGCCTGTGAAAGCTGTGAGTCTGCTTTCAGATGCTTTTCAGCACCTATTAAAAACACAGTGATTACGCCTTCACAGTTTTTAAACTAAGATGATACATCTAAATTGAACAGACTGATTTTCATTCACAATCATTCTTAAGTGGTAAGCCACAAAGCAATCATTGCTGCTTCCCCCCCCATTTGTTGCATCCCACTGGTGAAGTATTGCCACGTCACAATATACATAACAATGACCCTGACCTTCAGAAGTGAATGTGTCCATTACTAGTGCGCAGTCAAATGCCTCATCTGATGACTAATCTGATACAAACCACTAACATATCATTTTCTTAAAACAAAATCAAGCAAGTTCAAAATGATTCTTTATCTTAAAGCACTGGACCTTATTGTAGCATATCTGTTTATCCTGTGGGAAAGAAACCATTTCAACTCATATGCCATACTTAGAAAACTTTCTCCTGATTGGCTGCCCCTCAAAACAGAAGGTTCAACCAGCAGGTGGCTGCAACCTTTAACAAACTATTTAATCAATGTAGATATAAATATATTTTTTATATTTATATCTGTATTTATATCAGTTGGTGGCTATTAATTTAACTATTTGAGTATGAGCCCCTGGAATCTGTAGCATGTGTCATTTTCATGGCAGTGTCCGATTTACAAAGGCTGGAGCTGGGCAAGCTGTGATGTCACCAGCTTTTTCTGGTTCTTTATTCATGCCCCTTGTGGATAAACCTCTGGTCTTTGATGGAAGATCGATGGGAAGACTAGCATGCTCTGAGATCAGTTACCATCTGCGTGTTTATGGAAACAGAACTAGCATTTGCAAGTTTAAGTTTTCTCTTCCTAGCTACCTCAGACAGTGCAGTGTACAAAGACTCTGAACAGCCCATTAGCTTGGAAATCCATGATGATGGAGAAGGGGCATAAACTTGTGCCACTTGTGGTTTAAAAAACAAAAAGCACGAGGATAGCAGGCTCTAGCAATATTGTTATATTATGAGAAATGACTTCATTGAGTTCAATTACCAGATTTGCACAACCTTAATTTTTTTTTATTAATATTTTAACCCCCTTAATCATCTCACACAAAATTCAGCTATGGCTGTTTAAAATTTTATTAATATACTTTAAGTCAAAGTTTAGGCCTGTTTTTTTATTACGTTTGTTTTTCTGTTTCTTTAAGAAACTTAAACCAGAACAGCTCTACTACACATGTGTGATTGATATAGTCCATTATAAAAACCTTTAATGAGCCCAGTAAGAGCAGCCATTACCATGGCTTTTAAGGAAAGACGTCTGAGCTTGATTTATGTATTCATTAATATTAAGGACTAATAATTAAATCTGCATGTCAAAAACATCAAGTTTTGGTGGCCTACCATAAATTTATACAGGAATCTCTTCTATGCAGACAGTATGATGTGATTTAATGTTGCAGTTACACACATATTCACACATATGCTTCAATACAAATACAAACTGCCCAGCATAAAAACATAATGTCCTAGGGTAGCAAAGCAGGCATATTATTAGCATGACACTATTAGCGACAGAGGAGAGAATATCAGGGGCTGTGTTTCTGCTCAATAAACCCTCAAGCACAACAGGCCTGGTTACCTGTGGATCTGTCCGTTCTTGTGTAGGTACTCCAGGCCCTCAAGAACATCTCTCAACACTGTGGCTATGCTGGCCTCATCCAGGACGCCGGTCTTGTGCTCCCCTCGTGAGATGATATGCTTGATCACATCCAGCACTGAGCCTGGAAAGCAAAAACATTGCAACTCTTCATTTTACTTTACTGCTAACAATCAGTTTTCAACAATGTTCAGACTGGTCAGAAAAATCGTTTCTCGTTGTAAATGATGATCCAGAGTCATCGCAGGCCAGCGTGTACCATTTGTTAAGTCTACTCCAAACCAAATCCTTTTTATGAAAACACATACTTCCTCATGGATTGGCAGACATTCAGTCAAGATAACTCAAAGTATAATCTTACATTGTTTGGACAAATTAGATTTTGGGGTACACAAGGATCTTTCTCCCGGCTCCAGTAAAACTGATTTAATTAAAGGAAAAAACAAATCATTCAGCTTTGTTAAAATAGAGCACTTTAACCATAAACAGCTCCATGACCTTTTAATTTGGCAATGGCAAAACAAACAATAGATGGGGAAATGGAGGGGGACTGGAACAAGCCAGAACATTAATAACCAAAGGGTAAGCCCAACCTTTAGAAGAATCCCTACTGTGCTAGGATTTTTAAGATCAAATAAGAAAACAGCAGCTACGCTTGAATTTCTGATGAAAGTGTAAAGTATCACATTATAACTTTAACTATTTATTGCCATAGCACAGTCATACTTTGTACAACAGTACAACTAAATACGGCCCCACATTGGTGCTGGAAAAAAGGCCAGCAAATCACAATAAGTAAACACCATATGTACAGCATGTGCAGAAAATATGCAGAGAATATTTTCAGAGATGCAAGTAATTACGGAACATTTCAAGATCAATTTCAGCACAGCTCAGTGATTTGAGTCTTGATTATTGATCTTATATGAAAGGGGACAAAACTAAGCACAACCTGACGTGAATGCATTGGAAATGGATCAAAATCCACATGGGGGGGGGGGATATGTCATCATTTGAGGGTACGAGTCAAACAGTTGTTTTTGTCTTCAGTGAATGGAGAACCAGAGTAGCTGTGTTAACTGACCTGCCCTGATTAGAGCAAAAAAGACAGGTCACTGTGTCTCCAACTGCTTTGCTCCTGTTACATAAAAGAGTGCTATAACTGACTGCTGTCAGTATACAAGCTCCTTTGTGCAGCTTTCCACAAAATAAAAAAAGAAAAAACACACAAAAAAAACCAAATACCTCTCTGAAAAGAGGTCGAGTTATTTGCATTCTGTGTGACAGAAAATTGGGCGACACTGGTGAGTGGTAACAAAGCAGAGAAGCGAAAAGAAAGCCACTTGCCTGACAACCTTTATTGTGCTGCAGCGAGACACAAACGTCACACAGCCACACTGTGCATCTGTCCCTGAAACTCTAAAACAGAAGCTGGAAAAAGGTCCCTTTAAGGTCTGGCGACGGCTCATGACAATTCCAGGTTAAATTGATTGTGTTTTAACAAACAATGCCAGACTAGAGGTGCAAAGATATTTATTTGCTCAATCATTTCAGGATGTCTTCGCCTGCGGCACTTAGTCGAGCACTCGCTGCATTACCCCAGAGGAGCCGAGGATGATGGGCCACCTGAGACTAGACAGTGTTATTACAGAGTCATACACAGAGAGACAGAAAGGCAGAGGAAGAGGGGAGCGAGGGAGAGGCGATGAGTTCAACGGGTTTATCGCGCAGTGACGGTGCAAAGCAGAAAATGTGATTCAGCGCTGAGGGAATGAAACAACGAAAATTCAAGGGAAAAAAACACATGAGGATCGGCAGGAAATGCATCCTAGATGTGTGTTTGAGTGTGAAATAATAGGTGTGTACGTGAGCATGTGAGTGAACTGGGAGAGTAAAAGAAGAGTGCAGCTTCTCTGATGTGACGGCTCTTTGAAGCTCATTGAGAAAAGGCAGCCGGTTTGATTTTTTCTCCCCTCCTTCGTAGATAGTTTCCTTCCTCTCGCAGAGCTTCTGCTCAGTCTGTTTTCCATCTCCATATGTGAAATGGCTCGATGGAGGAGAGAAGGAAAGAGGTGACAGCTGACAATGAGGGAAGCTTTGCGGAAAAGGAGGCTAGGTGAACAGAGCCAAATCCAAATCAGGGGTTATGTAGTCCAAATGAGCTAGCAGATGAATAATAGGATGATTATGAAGCTAATGTGGCAGACCTTACAGGCTTTTTACGCAAGAGAATTTGAAAAGTCATGACTCCACTTGATCTTTATACTATTAAATAAAAGCATCACTTTATTATAAGGCAATGTAGTATTTCACTTTCTTGCCAAGAGGTAGATTAAAAGATCATTACTAAAAGTCTTTATTTCAGGACACACACCGACCAGAACCTCTAAAGTCCACTAACAGGGCTGTTGAGGCTCAGTAGGTAGAGTGGGAGGGTCTACCAATCCAAAGGATCAATTCCCCAGTCTGCTTGTTGAAGTATTCCTGGGCAAGCTGGTTACCCCCTGTGCGAATGTGTGTGCAAATGTTAGACAAAGCACTTAAGTATTTAAAAAAGCACTTGTATGAGGATGAGTGCATTTGATTGGGCTGTAGTAAAAAAGTGCTTTGAGTGCAGTTACAGTAGAAAAGCAATTTATAAGTAGCGGTCCATTTACTTCAGCTGATCTAATTTATTTGTTAAAGATGTCAAATATCAATAATCTCCTATGGTACCTGATGGTTTTTTACAGAGGAAAGAAAAACCACCACATACATTCAAAACAATACTTGACAGGTGGTTGGATGATTGTACGAGTTCTCTATCACTCCATACAGTGGGCTAACTTTAAACTGATCGGTCGCAAGGGCCTCGAGCACCGTCTGTGCGACTGTCCGCGCTGATCGCATCTCTTTAGGCAACTGTTGCTGTTTTTGTAAAGAAAACTTGCACCTAAAAAAAGATTCTTGCAGGAAAGCACGTTCACAGAACTGCTTGGCAAGTGACTGGACAAACCAGCTATTATATCTCACTTATAACATGCTCAGAGCTGCATGTTTCAGGTGTTGGCCAGTAGTTTCTCATGGAACACTGCTTGGTGAGTAACTGACTGCTTGGCTACAAGTGAATAGCTTGAAATCTGGAGAGATTGAATCTCTTGTGATTGTGATCTCATGAATTGTGCAAGAATCCCACTGCCTGGCAAGGCTGCTGACAAGTCTCTTTTAAACTAAAGTGGCCCGAGGAAAAGGTCCCGCAAGTGCAAACACACACAGCATGATGCAGGCTTTGGAGGATTACTAAATGCCAGCCTTGTCAGCCTCTTTCAGATTCATCTGATTGAACTCTTCATGCCTCATTAGGTTGTTTTAGCAAACTGACAATGACTGACAGGTTAACAGTCCAAAGGTTCATTCTGCATGGGAAAGACACCTGATAGGTTAGAAATCCAGAGGACGAGTTCTTACAAATCACATGGAATAAATTAAGCCTTCACAGTGGAGTGCACTGTGGAGAATATAAACACTGCAAAAATAATTATTTCAATTACATTCATGCACATTTTTAGTGACTAAGCGGCAGCACTTTTCCATTTCTCTGCTTTATCTATGAACGTCACCTTTGCAGACTATTCTTATGATCAGAGCAGGAACTTTGAGATCTAGAGAGGATGAGAGAGTAAAAAAGGGGGAGGAGGGGTATGGGGAAGTGAGAGCTGTTGCCAACTGTGCTAAAGGCCAATGGGGAATGCCAAGTAAAGTTGGAGGAAGAAAGTGACGACAGCATATGGGAGGGGTTGCAGCAAGGCAAGGGTGGTGTAAAAATATGGTTACTGGTTCAGACTGAAAGAAGCCTGTCAGAAACTTTTAATAAGATGCAAAATTTTAGGAGGGTTGGATTTCATAGTCTTCTCTACGTGAACCTGGAGACGCCTCGAAAAGCTCCCCATCAGCTTTTAGCAGCAGCTGAGGACCACACTACGATCTGAGAAATCCACCGGCTCCGAACTCGGCAGAGCTTTTTCATGTGCTAAATTCAATCATATCTGCTGTCAGCCGGGCTCTACTTTGGGTGGCAGTGCATTGAGCTCAGCAGCAGCGCAGGTACAGTTGGCCGGGAAAAGTTGCCGTTTGATCTGGAAACGCATTCCTTTTCTTGCTTTGGCACGACTCACTCCATCCCTGTGGGTTTCCGAAGATGTATCTTCGTTGAGAGTTGAGTCAGTGACAGCTTAAGCGACGCTGTAATGAAACAGTCCTTCACATGTCACATTCAGAACAGGAATTTCCTGAAAAACTATGCCTGCAGCGCACCTACTTTGAAACTCAACTCTGCAAGTTAAGCCTTGAATGGGAGAGTCAGATAAGAGATCCGTCCCGTGTTAGGGTTAGACCTCAAATACATTAAAGGGAACATTAAATCTACAACACTGTGGCACATATACTAAAGAAGCATCATCACCAACTTACTACTTATCAAAAGGTGGCTAACAGCGTGCCACTCTTATCCCAGTAGCACATGCTAGTCCTCAGGCGTGTTGCCAGTTAGGAGTAGAAAACCCCTAAATGGCACTTGAACATGCCAAGTCAGACACTTGGCATTCAAAAGGTTCTAAAGGTTTCTAAGAACTGACTTCAATTTACAAACTACTTTTAGTGATCTAATTTTTTCTGCTTCTGTGCTCGTTGGCTTTTACATTCTCCAAATCACCGTCTATGATCTCGACAACTTACTGAGATTAGTGTCCACTTCAACAGGTCTCTTATAGTTTCCAGTACCCTTTTCCCATACACAGATTTTCCAAAGGCATTCAGTCCCAGATGTTCTGCATTTTCATTTTCACCTACCTAAGAGACACACATGAATAAAGTTAAGCTAACCAGCTAGGCCCAGCTCTTTCTGGTTTAAGTTATTGCCTTATTGGCCAAGCTCCTATCAAAGAGGTCCTCAATATTATTCAGCTGCTTGTTCAGACAGCATCCTCTCCTGTAGTCAGACAAACTTTAGTGTCTGTTAATGTGGTCGGGCACTAGTACGGACAGCCAGGCAGCACTAATCAGAAACTGCACAGGTGGAGAACTGGTTCATGGGCTCTGCTGCCTGACGCTGCAGAGAACAAAAACTATAATCACCACCTGCAGTCCAAGAAGGGGACCGTGGAGTTTGTCAGCAGGATAAGAGACTCACTTGAGAGGCTGATTACATTTGTCTGTATTATCAGTCTCACACCATTATAATTCTAACTGTAAGATAGTTAAAGTAACCAAGTTATTCCATAGCTAAAAGTACCCTCAGTTTAGAGTTCCTTTTGTGTTAGTCAACATAAGCAATAGTCAGAAATCATCTTATTCTTAATGTTATAGTTTCAGAAAACATAAATTATGTCTGAAAGTGTGAATAGGTGCTGCAGTATGTAAAACAACATTTTTCTCTACTAGCAATGACACCTGACGAACTTGACTTTTTAGCCAAAAACTGTTTAAAATGTCTTTAAAAAAATATCCAAAACATGTCCAGTGTTTATCTTCCAGAAGCATAAGAAAGAAATCAGGGTGGAGCTGTAGGGTGGAGGGTTTCTTACGCTCCATCAAGCCACAGCAGCTGCAGACAGAAGCTTGCCTTCCTCTGGGCTGGTATGCTCTGCCTGTGGAGTGATGGTCTATACACTCGACCTCATTTCAGGTCCGTCTCCATGGCAGACGTCGCCATGGCCATCATTTAATTACTCTGCACAATAAAACCCAACATCAAGGCCTTCTGTTAAACTGGGATAAGGGGAACGAGAGAGCCCATCTTGAGTGGTGTCTGCTCCTGCTGTGAAGCTGGCCGTTTGCTTAAGCGTCGCTTGGCGGGCACAGTGCTCTGGGCACAGCTGCAAGACGGCTGCCAAGGGACTCCTGACTCGAGTATCTGAGTGCGCCAAGCACGCCACCTGGGCACTATCCGTTACAGTGGGACGCTGTTTACACAGGGGGACTGGAGTACCAAGGGAGTGTAAATGTTTAGTATGTTAGTGTGTTTGTGTACATTTGTGCTTGAACAGCTAAGTGTTTGAGATGGAAAGCAGGTTGAAGAGGCAGATGAGTGGTCTCTGCATCACTGTAAACAAATCACCATCACTCTCATTACTCTCATAGATGACAAAAGTTTGGCAGAAAACACATTTCTCTGGATGCCTTTTCTGTCTCTGCAAGGTCCAAGGTAAAATCTCGACTACCTCACAGCCCTGATGGAAAAGCCCAAATACATGTTGTTGATGAAATTAAACCTGAACAATATAATCAGTTCCAGATGTAACAGTTGTATTCTGAGGTTTTCTTCTTCCATGGTGGCCTCCTCTTCACGCTCCTCTCACTAGTTAATTGCAGCACTGCCACATGGATGCCATGACGCCAGCCTGTGGGTTGTTATTACCTCTGCTCTGTCATTAGCTCCAGCACTGTACTGAATTAAAGCCCGGAAAGAACTGCAGCTCACAGGGGACACAATGAGGATCAGTGTTGTCACATTCCCCACAATCACAGTTAACATCACCGACAGCAAGAAGCCCAGCTTTCCTAACACTCACACTCTTGCCAAAGAATTGTGGACCCCGATAACATAACTTAAGTGGGCAGGACAAACAAATGGATCCTTTGCATCTTCCTCTCAGACAGTAATTTCTTTCTAGAACAAGATTACATATAATTGCCCGAGGGGAATCAAAATATTTAAATTGATAGGTGTTGACAGATTATAAATAAGGGGGGGGAGCATCACTTACCGCCACTGAGCAGCTTCATAACCAGCCACAGCTCATCCTTTACCACAAAGGAGGTGTAATAAGACACAATGTTGGGGTGGTGGCACTGGCTCATGGCCTGAATCTCTTTCTGTTAAAGGAAGAAAAATGAAATATATGTTAATCTGCTAACACACACACACACTTCATTAAAATGGCTTGAAATTTTCAGAGCCAAAAGGTTCTATACCGATGATTTGAAGAGCAAGAAAAACATTTTTAGAGCTCTTAACAGAGTTGTCAGCTCTAAGATGAGCTATCATAAGACTCAATACATCTTACTTGTGATTTCATCTCAAAAACAAAACCAAAACAAATAGAGCCTAATAGCTAATTATAATAACTTCACTTCATCCAAAAAGGATGAGAAAAGCTTGAACAGTCACGACAAATACATTGATGCTGCTGCTATTCTTTCAATTTAGCGTGATCCTTAAAATTTTAATGATGTCAGTATTCACAAGAGACACAGGCACAGTCAGTGTAATGCACATCCCTGCAAAGATTAAAAACAAAAGACAACGCAGTCTGTACTCAGCCTTTTATACAGCTTTAAAGCTGTGTGTGTGTGTGTGTGTGTGTGTGTGTGTGTGTGTGTGTGTGTGTGTGTGTGTGTGTGTGTGTGTGTAAAGAAGGGAGCTGAGGTAATGCTGGCACAGAGGTCTAATCCATCACTTCAGCACCAGTCCCAAATTCATTCGAGGACAGACAAGCTTCCTCAGAGGAATAAAATCTGTCCGACTTTGCGGGTGGAACCACTGATTCACGCAGGTTTTGAAGGCTCGGCAAGTGAATGAACCTGTAGCTGCAGAGCCACCGCAACTTATTTCTTATTAACCACTCGAGCAGAAGAGTGTCAGGAGACCACCAACCACTTTTAAAATCCTTTTAGTTTTAAGTTAAATAGTGCCAAAATGATCAGCTGCCAGTTGTTCATCTGTTGATATCGGCTTTCACAACAGCTGATAAAGGCAAGAGAAACACCATTCAACCCTGGTATGAGTGTTGAGTAAATAATAAAAATTACAAAAAGTTTGGTTTGTGTCCAAAAAAGAAATAAAAAGAAATTTAAGCATTTTATATTATATTATATTTTTAATTTGGTTGGTTTATCAAGCGACAGCTCAAACCTTTGCTAAAGTTTCTGTACTGTGTGCAAAATGGAAGACAACCCTCAGTTTTAACTTAATATTATAGTCTTTGAGTATTACAAAGTTAAAGCCCATCATTAAAGCAGAGGTTTGTGACACGGCTTGATAATAAAGTAAGTAAGTAAAATAATTCCGTTGTTGTGTGCAAACAGAAATAATGTATGCTTTCTGCAGAACGCTGAATAGCCACGTTGAAGGAAAAAAAAACCTTGGTGATTGGCTAATAATTTTGATTCAGAATAGACACCATTTCATCTGAACATATAGTATAAACAAGTATAAACATATTATTAGTATAAATATACTGTTGATACAAAAGGTGCAAACAACGTTTTAAGATGATTTGGGGTTTTATCAAAAATTACGACATTAGGGTATTGGGTTGATAGGTTGCTCCCCCCCTCGTAAGGTGCTTAAAGGAGAAGCCTTAACACTCAAGCTAAGGTATCAATCAATAGATGCCTGTGAGCCAAAGAGTAAGCAATCAAAGTCAAATATTCAATCAGCATAAATGCTTAGCTACACAATGTGCATTAGCAGCAGCAAGCATCTGCTGCAGAGTCATCACTATTGACTCTGGGTCCTTCAGTTAGTGCCTAAGAATTGCTGGGGTTGGTGAGCGATGCCGTGTTGTCCTTAGAAGTCAAAAAGAGGGTTAAGAAGGTGAAGTGACATAATAATAAGAGAGTCTACAGGCGTGCATCAAAGTGACTGGACCACAAAAATTATGTTATGTTTAAATGCACACAGAGTGTAAAGGGTAGTAGTACCCAAGTTTCCCAGAAAATAAATAAACAAGGAAAAAAGACACTGAGAAACCTCACAGATGTTTTGAGTTTACTAACCAACAGGTGAGCCCACATACCCACACTTGGCTTCTTAAACTAAGTTATATTTGATCATCAAGCAGCTGAATAAATTTAAGTCTGTCAATGAAAGTGAACCATGCGAGTCGTCTTCCCCATCAGGGTGAGACAGGCTCTCCCTCCCTCTTCTTTGCTCTGTGGACCAGGCAGGGTAACCCCAGCAGACAAAAACAATGAGATAACAGGGGATATATGGTACTCGGGCAGTTGGCAGTTCTCATCTTTTCCAGCAGACGATGTGAGAAAGGGAGACTCTTTGTTGTGAGGATTAGGTGGCTGTAAACCCATTCTGCAGCAATGATCCTGGAAATGCTCTCATGACACAAAACACAATTTTTATATTTTTAACTGTGCAACCTTCAATACTTGATGCTCACTCGTTGTGTTTTGTCTTAAAAGTAGTTCAAGTATCTTCCAAATACTTTACCTGCATAAACTACAATGTCCTTGACTTTGTACTTTATGCAACAGGTGAAATTCTTCTTCAATCCTCTTAATAAAAGGAACTTGGTCAAAACATTAAACCTAAATTGAGCAATGTAGTCACTGTGCTAACCATTAACTGTTGTCAGACATTTTTTTTGATAGACCTCATTGTCATCCACATGTTCTATATGCTTTCTGTTGAGGGATTACTGAAGCTGAAATCATAAAAATTGCAAAACTACTTCCTCCAACCAGTCTTTCCCCTGGCCTTTGTTGGGTGTTACGATGACTTCATGCCAGCGCATAGAGCCGTTTCATTCAGTGCATCTAACCTGCAAAGCACACAGCTGACACACCTCTGCACAACAAATAAGTTCACCTGGACCAGATTACAATTATAATTTTAATATCTAAGCCATTGAAGAAATTAGAAGAAGCACCTTCGGTATCCTAAATAGGACAAAATGTCGAATCAACTACACTAATGACCATCTGTGTGATATTCATAAGCTGCATGAGTATGTACATTAGCTTATATGTAATAAATGATTCATCTCCTCAGAGACCCCTCACTTCCTGGCTTAATGCTACTGACAGAATCCTGGTGCCACTGCAAAAACTGTCATCTTTACTGTCATTGTTTGATTGGCTACTGTTCACGGGTTGGGTAGCGTTATGCTTAAATGATTACAGTTAAACAAAAAGCTCAGGGTCAGAGCTTGGGCAGCACAGCGGCATGTCTTGGTAAAATGTGGGCGGGGAAAAAATAAATAGCGTTTTGTGTATATATGTGTATGAAACATCCAGAGAGGCAGCAGAGGACAGAAGCTGCAGGCTTGTAAATGACACCAAAACACACTTAGTCACTCTGTTTTTATTACATAATTATTTTGGTACAAACATTAACCTGGTAGTGTGGCACTGTGTTGGGATTTACTCACTTAACAGAAAATTCGCCTGCATTTGTCCTTAATTTTGAACACGACATGCGCTCTTCAACACTACAGAAAGATTATATTATGACAACAACAAAAATTCTCATATTTCAGGTTTGTTTTTCCTTTTAAAATCTTTCAATAAGAGACTGCCCGGGGTCTTTCCCTGACTCACAATGGGCCTCCGGGAGGTACAACTGCTCTGCATGTAGTTAAGGTTATCTTACACCCACTGGCTACTTCATTACCTCGGCCATATTGACATGATAGCATCACACTGTTGCTGTAGACTTCTTGGCTACAGAGCCATGATGTGAATCTCCTGTTCCACCACATCCCAAAGGTGCTCTGCTGCACTGAGGTCTGGTGACTGCAGAGGCCATTTGAATACAGTGAACTCACTGCCATGTTCAAGAAAACAGTTTGAGATTATTTGAGCTTATCCTGTGGCACATTAGCACACTTGATGCAGCCATCAGAAAGTGGGTACACAAAGTATACCCACAAAGGCTTGGACATAGTTAGCTATAACACTTCTATTGATCACCAGGGTGGTCTTCTCCTGCTACAGCCCATTTCCAAGGTTTGCCATGTGTTGTGTTCAGAGATGCGCTGCTGCATACCTTGGTTGTAACAAGTGGTTATTCAAGTTGCTGCCGCCTTCCTATCAGGTCAAAGCAGAGTTGCATTGCTCTGAGTGGCTGATTACATATTTGCATTAACATGCAGTTGAACAGAGATCTTTTAAAGTGGCCAGTGAGTGCAAGTCTGCGTACTTTCCTGATATTTGTTAAACAAAAATGTATTTAATTCTTAATTAAATTAAGTCCAACTTGGCTAAAACAGTTTAATTTCAATACTGGTGATTTTCCTTTGACGGAAGAATAAAACTGCTGCTCTCCTTAACTGAAATTATACTGTTTATATATAGAGCAATAATAGCAGCGGTTGCCAATTACACATCATTTTTCTAAACCACGAGTGGGTAAAATAGGGAAGCAAAGATGCTCTTTAAAATGACCTTGTGACACAAGTGATGCAACATGAAAGGAAGTGACACCGACCTCGTCTCTCCATCTTGTGATGGGTCTAAAAATTTGCAATGACACCAGGCTGATCACCAGCTTGTGCCTTCGAAATAAGTTTACATTTTCCAGGAAACAGAGTACCACTTCACGCCACTTAGATTTTCTCTATATAAGGAATGATCTATTCAGTATCTGCAGTATCCGATGGCCTTGAAACGGAGCAAAAAATAAATGAGCTATTGTCCCCAACTGAATACAGTGGTGGCTCACAAACTGGTGCCACAGAAACACACTGATGGCAGACACACAGAGAAGCCACTATAGAAGCAATGTTTACGTCATTATCAGCGACTCTGGACCTTACACACACGCACATTCACTGTGACTCGATGTCACTACAGCGTGCACACACAACTACTGCAAATCTAAGGCAAAATATACCAAAAATCAGTCTTTGTCATCTAGTTCTCAGAAATGGTTCAATTTAGACTGCTTGTTGTCAGAAATACCAATTTTTAATTTTTGGAATTTATATTTTTTAACACCTCTAAAATATCGATCACAGGTCGTAATGAGCAAAACGGAGTTTAAACATCTTTAAAAGCTGAAAACTCATCCACGCAGCATAAAATCAGCTACTACCTCAACAGGAAGACGTTCATCTCTTTAAAAGCAGTAACAATTATAAACTTCAGGGCCTTCTACATCTAGAGTGTAAAGGAAGAATTTCAAACGCTTGTTGCATCCTAATTTAAAGCAGCTCTTTCACAGAGTAAATCCTTTAACTGGGCACCCAGCTGGATGTGGAGCTAGGGGAGAAACTGTAGGCAGGAAATCCGATCTTGCTGTATTCCATGTGACTGCCTGCTCCGAGAATCCGGGAGCAACACTCCCCTGATTCATCCTCCAGAATTTCGAGGGCTAGCAGGGGGATAGGATCCTTTTCAGGTTGTATTGCAAGTGAGCTAACAGCAATCTCTTATCGTGATCTTCTATGCACACATATAGGTTTACACAATATTCATTTCCCACAGGTTTTTTTCCCCCCACAGAGTCTTGGATGAGTAGCAGAGCAGACTTCTGGTCTATACATCAGCTCATTTATCACCTGAAAGACCTGAAATCTGGAGTGTGTGTGCACGCTCTGTAAAAACATTACTGACAGTTAATACACAGTTTGGCCTAGATTGTGTCCAAGCCAAGTAGTGTGCTATTAAAAAGCCCTGCTTTGAAATAGGAGAACTGTCAGCAAACCATCTTCCTGTTATGAAGTGGGAAACAAAGGTAAAAAGAAGACAAATACATAAGCTGCGTGAGAAACTTCTTTTCATCAACAAAGCCAGAACAGGAGCCACGAGCAAGAATCCTATTTTTTTTCCTCCCCCCTCTCTGCAGAGGAACTTCATTAATCACTCTACCTTTCCCGTTAAAATCTGAACCACAAGTCATAAAGCAAATGTTCAGAGCGGCAGCAAACGATTGTATTGAAGGCTCCAATACAGCCCTGAGGAAGATGTCCCGTGGTGGTCTAATAGTTTCCTGGCAGTATAAGTGGAATCCTCCTTCAGAGAACAATCAGAATAGTGTTTGAAGTGACAGGGATGATTGGAGGAGGGCTCGGAGAAAACGAGTAATGAAAAGCAGAGGTGGAACTAACTCCATCCACATGTACAGATCACAGAGACAAAGCCCTAAATGAAATCTTGTGCTGTAAGGGAGTAGCTGGCCTTTGATCACACATGAAAGGTAACAAGGTCACAAAAATGTTCAGTCTGACATACATTTAATTAGCAGTGTCATGTGTCTTACCAGGAGTTCGTCCATGCTGGTCTGGCACTTCTCCAGGTTGATGCGTTTAATAGCCACCTTCTCCTTGCGTGGTATACAGTAGGCTGCTTGAACCACAGCTGTGGCCCCACTCCCTGAAACGCACAAGAAAACAAGTTATTAATACCTTGATCGGTCATTCTTTCAAAGGTGGGTCATAGTTCATCTCCCCGGCAATGTTTTTCAGCCTCTCCCGACGGATGGTGGCGTTTTCCAAAAGTTATATGTGCCCTGAAAACTTCCAACAGAAGACATCAAAGAGAAATCCTAATCACCGTTTGATACACATCAGCCATCTCCTTTTTATTTTAAGTTCCTTCCAGATGTCTGAACTCTTTACCCCGACTCTAACGGTGATTCAAGCCACTCAGTGGAGGAAACTGTCCTATAGTAACTTTTATTTGGGATTTCATTGGTTTTGTGATTGATTTGTTTTTGTTTTTCTGTTATTGCTTCCTCAATGCACTGTCATACACAGGTTTTGATGTCTTTATCTTCTGTGTTAAGCACATAGAGTTTATATGTAATGAAATAACCGATATATATATCCATGACAGAGCCTTCACCGCCTGAGGACGAACCAAAAATGTGGCTCCATCACTCCATTAGACTCGCTGCCTCTGATTTTCAGTCCAGTTCTTATGTAATTTGGCAAACCTCAGCCTTTTCTCCATTACATTTCCTTAATAATGGCTTCTTGACTTCCACCCATCCACTGAGACCATTTCTGATGAGGCTTTTAATGCTGTTTTATGCTCGTCAAACTGTTATCTTTGGCATTTTTTCATAGATTAACTAAAGAAATAAGCCGTTTTGTGACAGGCTGCTAGTAACAAAGCGTCTAAAGATAGTTTAAATTGGTTCTTGGTGAAGTTGTCCGTTACGTGTAAACACTGGTTAATCCTTTGAGTTAGGTGACTTTTTAATGGTTAAATTACTCACAGTAGAGTATTAATTATCTTTATCTTTTATTTATTGTTTTTATATAAAGTATAAAGATATAAAGACTGGACCGAAAATGAACTACTGCTGAAGACCACTTTGAAAACTACAAGAAAATCTGGTTCCTTGGAAGCAAAATAAAAAGAAATAGAACGGTGGCTCAAGCCTTTTGCACAGCACATCCAAAATTCACAGCTACCGCAGGATAATAAACATAACTTTTATCTGTTACCTCAAATTCCTTCAGAGTTCAAGAAGGTTAAACCGTGTTATACTCCGACATGTCATCCAAATTCTCTTTGGTACGGCTTAACTGTTTTTTTCATCAATTATGAATCCGCTCATGCAGATCCTCTCTCATGAAGCAGGCTTGATCGGAGCCAGTGACTGCTTGACCTTACATATCCTTAAGAGCTTCATCCCTGACAAGTCCCTTTTTTTCCTCTCCCTCTTTTTTTTTTTAAACATTGCTCTATTACTGAAGTGAAAAACCAGGGCTTACAGAGCAGAAACTCTAGCTGGCAATACACAACATTTTCAGTGTAATGCATACGTTAAACCCTTAAATCTGTTTAGCCTACTACTAATCTGATGCACAATAAAACAAAAAATGTAGATTGCAATCTGAATAAAGTTTATGGCAAATTAAACACAAGTGGGTGATCATTATCTTGAATAACATGATACTTTAGGACTAAAAGCATGTAAATGTTCCCCTGTATAGTGCGCAGTAATTTCACTGCCCCCTCACTGCTCTCATTTAGCACCAAGCACGCGCAAACAAGGTTGCTTCCACAAGATCTCTCGTGTATAAGTGACGCCTGCCAATGCAAGTAGCACATTCTCCTCTTGCAACAGGCTTTGGTAAGTGAAGGAGTTAGTGGTGAGTTGGCCCACTCCCCCAGTATGCTTTTTCTAACCTCTAGTGCCCTCATATTAAGCTATGCCCAAATATTAACAAAGTCCTCATTGTTTGGAGTTTTCATTGAGACTGTTGTTTATAGAAGTTTAAAAAGGGGGCATATTACAGGAAAAAACCCAACTCTTTTCAAATTAAAAACTAATGCTCTCCCTAATGACATGACAGACATGAAGTTAACATAATCCAGCTGTTTTTGTTCAAGATATCTGCGTATTTTCAAGCTCTGTACAGGATAAAATGGCAAAATCTGTGTATCCCAATTTATCCTGTACAAGTTTCTGTCATAATTAATGTATCTGCCTTCTTCAAACCAACAACGCAAGGTGGAGCAAAGGATGTGGTGACTGAAAAGGACAAAAGAAAAAAGCGATTCCAGCTGATGACTACTTATCAAATTATTGCAACTCCAATAAAATGTTCCCATCAAATGTTAATCTGTTACCTGCAAACATTAGAAAGTTACAATATATGTTTTCTCTGTATTTTAAACAACAGTGGCACAGAGGAAATATTGCTAACTAAAAGTGCTTGTCCTCTCCCCACCTCTTTCGCTGCCACCCCTCCATCCCTCTACAGCAGTGCTCACTGATCTTGAATACACAAAATATGAAATCCTACTTCCTACAGGGTGGGTGCGATCTATTAATTGTAACCTCTTCATAATGTGCGGTTGTCCTTGCACAACTCTGCACCGTCCAAGTAATCATGGATCACTCCACCGTTGAACGCTGTAGGGGTGGCTGAACAGTGCTGTAAATGTATCCTCCAGCCCCTCCCGACCCCTCCACTCCCTGCACCAATACCAAACAAACCTCTGGAGGCTGGCCAGTGATGGGAGTTCAGCCCCTGGCAGAACCACAGAGAGACAGTTTCCCTGTACACAGTGGAGTGTAAATTCCTCCACACAAACAAATAGTGAGTCATCAGGGGTGGCTGGACAGGCTGGAGAGCATGTGTGTGGAGAGCATGGAAAAGGGGAAGGCTGTTGGGTAAACAGCAGGCGCGGTCAAAGGGTACCAAGAGCCACCAGGACATGTAGTCCAATTTATCAGCTGCTATTTGCAACTCCCCCACCTTAGCACAAAGTTTCACAGAGCAGGCGTGTGTCTGCTACGTGTTCATTTAAAGGATTTTTAAATACCTCATCTTTTAGTTTCTAAAAAAAAAAACCCATAAATTAAGTAAATATACTATGATGCACACAGAGGGAAATGCATTAGGTAAAAGCCAGCAAGCTAATAACAATTTGAGAAGAAGTCTGACCTTATTATGACTCACTGAATACAGCCAAGTCAAAAAAAGAAAAAATCCAGATCTTACAAAATAAGCCTCAGTCACATCACCGTCATTCTTACAGACAGCACATCATCACCAACCTTTCTCCCCGAATGAGAGAGAGCACACAAAAGAGCCATACTCACAAAAGGCAAGCACTGCAGTAGTGCCAGGGCTTTGAAGCATCTAATCTACTAAGCAGTCTGGCACAGATACAAAGGCTGCAGATATAAAGCAGTAGTTTTTCTTCTTCTTCTGTCCCCCCCCCCACCCTTTTTTTGTGCATTAATTAATAAATAAATGAATCAACTTTATTTACTGTCAAACCACATAAATGAAAACAAATACTTCAAAAGTTCTGGCTCAGATTTTTTTTTCTATTTCCAGCAGCACAACAACAACGACGACGACGACGACATTTTGCTTGTTCTGGAAGTTGATGGCAAAATTAAATTCATATATTAAGTTAATTCATTAGGCGAAATCAAATGAAGACGATCCAGCCGGCAGCTGAAAATGTGACATGTTGACATGGTGTTACGCTACCTTGGTTATTTCTATGCGTTTTCATACGCATATAGATTTAATAGAAATCAAGATTTTCAGGTGTTGTTTTTATCTTTTTGTCTGAACTGTAGCCAAAACATCTAAAGAAATGACTGTATGAACGCAGTTAGAGTGGGGATACTTCTTCCTGGTTTCCAGTAATTAAGATCTATAATTACCCAAGTGCTGAGTCAAGAGGAAGCATCCCTACAGATTTTGCATATACCAAAGGGTCCATTTACTGTCTGAAGCTGTCTGAGTCTTAATTACCATCAGAGGGAAGTTTAAGATCATTCATCACATTTAGTTTTAAAACACTGTATGTGCAACAACCCGCTTGCCTCCAAATAGCAAGTACAGCTGCATACAGCGTGAAAACAACTTGTGTAAGAGAAGCATCTTTGGAGAAGGTAAAAAAAAGAAGAAGAAGAAAGTGTTTTCAGTAAGCATGTTTCCTCAAAACAAGTTGAGTTTGGCATGGCAGCATTATACTATAACCCTGTTATTTGTGAATGACACATCAAAGTTTATAGATTTTTTTTTTTTGGGGCAACAGCATTTACCATTTGAGTCTAAATACTGTAATGAGGGTTTAATGAGAGCCAACATACAGATCATGGGGTCAGAATTTTTGTAGTTTTGCCACTAAACAAACAATGGCCAATTGAAAAGCAGACTTTCAGCTTTAATTCGAGGGGTTTTTCCAAATGTTTTGTTTTAACTGTTTAGGAATTACACCCATTTATATGTACAGTCCACCATTTTCAGAGGCACGACTAGTTTCGTGATTACCTGAGGCCCATTTCCTTAATATCTGAAGTGGATGCAAAGTGTTGAGTTTTATCTAATAGCCTTTCACTGCAATTTTAAATATGAAGCCCAAAGAGATGTCAATGTAAGTGAAGGAGGCCAGTCATTAGACTGAAAAATCATAATAAACTTATCAGACAGCAAAACCAGTGGCCAAGGCTTGAAAGAGCACAGAAGACAACTAAAGTGCATGATGACAGAATTATTTCCATGGTTAAGAAAAATAACTTCATAACGTCTAACAAAGTCAAGAACATGCTCAAGGAAGTAGGAGTAACATTGTCAAGGTCTAAATTCAAGTGATGGAATGTAAATACAGAGTGTTAAACAACAAGGTGCAAAGCACAGGTTACAGTCAAGGACAGATTAGACTTTGCCAGAAAACATCTTAAAGAGTTTGCACAGTCCTTAAAAAAGTCCAATTTAATCTTTGGACAGATGAAATGAAGGTTAACAATATAACTGGATGGGAAAAGTATCAAGAAGTAGAGAAACAGCTCACGATCTGAAGTATACCACATCATCTGTCAAACATAATGGAGGCAATGTTATGGCTCAGGCACGTATGGCTGGCAGTGGAACGGGTCGGTAGTGTTTATTGATGATGTGACTGCTCCCAAGAAGCAGCAGGATGAATTGCGAAGCATACAGGGCGACATTCTCAGCTCAAATGCTGCAAAATCGATCAGAAAGCACTTCACGGTGCAAAAGCGACCCGAGAGTTTCTCAGGGTAAAGAAACGAGCACGAGCAGGTCAGTCGCCTGATTTCAACCCAACAGAGCACTCTGCTCAGTTGTTAAATATACAACTGAATGTGGAAAGACCAAAAAACAAGCAGCAACTGAGGAAATGCAGCATTGGATGCCGTCCATGGTTTTTAGCCTTTGGGCAGTGATTGACTGCAAAGGATTTTCATCCAAGTATTAAAAGCAATTTTTAAACATACAATTATGTTATTCTGTCCATGAAAGTGCAAAAAGTCAATTCAAAATGTTTTCCAGATGGATGATGTTTTTGTGGTTTCTTATTCTCACCTGTACCTATGCGTTCTCTGTATACAAGTACAAAATAGCACTTGTATACAATACATCCTAAAACTCGATGACATACAAAATAATCCAGCTTGTATGCAAGAATACTTTATGTCACGAAATAAGGCCTGAGTCAATGTCTCCCCTTTTCAGCTGTGGCCTGCAATGTGACAGCGGCTCTCTCACCATATCTTTACTGCTCTCACCAGGCCATTTCAGTGCCTGACGTCAGTTGTCTTTTATTACATTTCTTCTGCATACCTGGCTGACATTCCACAAGTTATTCAAAGGTACAACGAGAAATGTCACACATGACTAGAAACTGCACCGGTCCAGCACTTACAGCCTTTTAGTGCATATTCCTCTTCCATGTTCATCTTCCAGCTTGAACTACTTTAAAAACTAAATCTTAAAGCCTTAAAATGGCATTAAATTACAGATATCTTAGCCTGAGGTTGGATCCTGTTGTGGTATCTACTGAAGGTTTTTTTAAAGCCATCTAAGGGACAGAGCAAGCATTAGGGAGGAAACATGGTTGCTGGTGGATACAAACACTGGAAGCAGAAAGTTTCCAGTCTAGATTTGCCAACATGAATGATCCAAATTATGATCCAGGATCGGAGAGAGAGCTGTATTATTTTCCTATGGACCATGTCCAGTATGATCCAATCCTTAACAGAGGGAGAGAGTGGGTGTGAACCATGTAATCGCAAGTCCTCTTTCCCCAGGGAAGTTACAGAAAACAATAGCTTCGATGGGCACGCTGTGTATACAGAGCCATCCTCGACGCAGGAGCCTCTCAGCCGAGCAGAGAGCTGTGCAGCATCTCCATGAAAAGAGACCATTTATACAGTATCTATGCAACACTTTCTGCTAGGATGAGGACTAGAGGAGGGTTCAGAGGGGAGCCGGGCTTGCTCCTGCTCTTATCTGCAGTAGTAATTTAGCTCCACTAATGAATACCTGAGCGCTACAAACTAAAGAAAAGCCAAGCCAATTGGTCCGTCTATTGAAAGTCCATCAGCAGCGAAGAAGTCAGCGTCTATTTTATTAAATTAAAAAGAAAGTGAGATGAGGTTCTTAAAGAAAAAGGCCTGTGATTTTCCATTTTCAACCTTGTAATTGCAATAGCAAGTCGCTTTGGTTTTGTCTCAAAACAAACAACCTTAAGATTTAAGTTGGTGTCATGAGGATTTTTCTGTATTTCCTGCCTGACGTTTTATGAAACAAATGATAAAGAAGACACTCAGCAAGTTATTTCACAATGACATGAAAACGTATATGTAACTCCCGAGGGCAAGACTGTGTGACTTTGCTTTAATGTGATTCCCACTTGTGCTAAGAACATAAGAAGTCTTTAAGAGCGTAATCGTGGACTAAAGAAGAACATACAAGCTTTGAGAATAGAAAGGGAAATTTAGCTTTTTTAAAAGAAACCAATAGCTCTTCTCATGGTTGGTCTCAAGAGAGGAAATTGCAGCATCTTAGATCTTTCCTTCAACTTTTAAAAGAGAAAGAGAGAGAGAGGGGACTGTAATTTTGAAGCTGAGGAGGAACAGGAATATTCTTGTTTAAAGTGTGAGCCCGAGGATGCAGCCTCACACGGATGGTTATCTCCTTAAACTCGATGACATGCAAAGTAAACCAGCATGTTCAGATTTAAGGGGCACAACCTGAAAATAATCTGAGGGGACAAAACTAAGGCTCACTGTACAACCGCTTTCTGAGGCCAAGTTAATAATCGGTTCAACAATGAAACAGTCTCACTAGTTTCAAACTTTTGTGAGCAATTTTGTGTTAAAAACACTTCATAGGAAAATACAGCAGAGCTGATTGCTGTACAAGAAGGGCTTTATCTTTGTGGGCATGCCAAATTTCAGGGCGTTATCTTGCGTGGTGACCCGGTACAAATTTTCCAAGAAACTGGAGAGGGCACAACTGGGTCAAAGTTAATTTCAGCTCTTTTAAAAATACACAAAAGGGTGCTTTAGGGCTTGTAAAATTGACCCTCTGTAAACATACAGATTCCCTGTAGAGGAAGCATGCACTGCCTGGGCAAAAGTGAACCAGAGGCACAAATGAACCAGTCTGGGGGAACAATACTTTGCTTATATTCTTCACACTCTTCTCCTCACCTTCTCCCTTTGAGATTTTTTTTTTTATTTTTTTTTAAACAAAGCCAGCCCAAAGGTAGGACAGGTCATCTATTTGTGGGGCTGGACTTTTCATAACTACACAAGTGAAAGCTCCTCATTAAGTCATCCTCTTAACGCTGCAAGGAAAGGTGAAACAAGCCTCCAGGAATTTTTTTTTTTTAAACTTTAGAATAGTATCAGAGGAACAAGAGCAAATATTAAAAGATTATTGCTTATGTTAGCCATGAGATTAGTATTGTGAAGCCCTCTAATACTGATTGGTCCTCAGTAAACGCTCTTGCAGTGAATTGACCCAACTTTGAGGACTACAGCCTGCAAATTCTGCCCTGTCATCATTATTATTATTTTATGTATTTTTTTTTATTTATTTTTTTGAGGAGGGGGGCTTTTAGCTCCTGTGTTTAGTGTATTACAAAATGAGATAGGAGTGAATAATAACACAGTGGGTTTAAGTTTTAGCCTAGCTACAGTATCTTTACATGGGTTACTTTTAGTTGCCCCACCCCCTCCAAAAAATAACTTTGTCACTTCTATTAAAAAAGAAATAAATAAATCCTGCAGGTTAAATGTGACACAATTAATACTATTGCTATCCACAGATACGGCGTCCTCTAGCTAAAGTCCATTTATGAAAGTATCAAGCTAGCTGTTCACATGTATGAAGAGCTGCTCAATGAAAGCAGTTATTTTCCAGAACGTAGACTATAACGTTATTAACGTTCGTTTACGACTTCGTCATAGCCCCAGCGGACGGGGTCATCGCTCTCGGGGGAGGCATTCCTCTGACTGCCCAAGTCACAACACCGCCCGGCTAGAATTGGCCAATTTACCAAAGGCGAAGAACTCAACGCAGCTCAGGAGAAGGAGGATGCCTTCTTTCTGTTCGGTTAACATCTGAATGGTACGAGCTTGTGTTCATCGTCCTAACCCCTGCGTTCAGAGAGAGCTCACGGGGAAATTCAAACTGACGGTTTACACGTAGCTAACAAGCTAAGGATCACATACCAATCACCTCGTGTAGCTCGTAATCATCTTTGTTGATGGACCAGGGTTGGGAGCTCAGGTCCTCCGACATGGCTGAGGGATCCGCTGGGGCAGGACTCTCTGTGTGTAGAAAGGTGGTGAATCCAAAAAGCGGGCGTAAAAATTAGTCAAAGTAATCCAAACAGGACTAACAAGAGCGACACTTCCCCTTCTTTGCGAATCCTGCAGCACTCCTGTCATTCCCAAAGTTTGACACTAGCCTAGCAGCCCCGCCTACCGCATTCCTACTGAGAAAATGTGACCCTTCCTGGCGGACATATTGAGTGTGGCACACTATCGACGCTGAGTGCTGCGGTTCGGAAAACTGCCGAAACAAGCCGAGTGCTTCCGCCACACTTTTAATGGCGGATCCCACGCGACATCGCCCCAGAGTGTGCCCTTACAGGTTTAGGTTCAACTTATTACCTCAATATAAACCACTTCTTTTCCACTAAAATTAGCACATTATGCTTCTACTGATTCATCATATAATATAGTTTGAATGGCGTACAATGTGAAAACATCAAACCACCAAGCTAGGCAACTGAAACACCTGACAGGGAAAAGTCAGGGATTAACATTCTCAAAGAGCAGTCTGTGAGAGGAGGCATGTTTCTCCAGCAAGAGCCTGCCTCTGATTGGACAGAACCACGTATACTGCTTTCTGATTGGGTGTTCGTGCGTTTACTGTAAAGCGTAGACCACAGTTTTCCTTACCGCATTAAATTAGAGACCTCTGGTGGTTTATTTTATACCATACAGGATTTGCACAGTCGCAACAAATGCAGGGAAACTAAAGGTATATTTAATTTTATAGTTCCATATTATTAATTTTTTATTTAAAAAAAACAAACAAACAAAGACTTTGAATAATACACCACGTTAACTTTATTCGTTTATTTAAAAAAACAACATTATTTTAATTGGTCTAAAAAGAGCATTTTAAAAACACAAACTCAAAAGTAGAGATCCCACAGTAACAGAATTGCTGCACAAAAAGGCAGGTGTCAGCTGTCAGTAGAACTGAACTTGTGAAAGTATCAGAGCCAAAACAGTTCTTCCTCTTTAAGCTTCAATTTCATGAACAAGTTTGCTCAAAAGAGGAAGTGGCAAAAGAATGTACCCTTCTTTTCAATGCAACACACATAAAACACAAAATAGGGCCACACAAAACCCCTGTTAGAAGAGGAAATCTCATAATATGATAATGACTCTGTGCACTGAGAACTTTGCTGGCGTTGGATACTACTGTCCAGTCTCACTTTCATAATGACAGTGTGCAGGAATCTGTATCGTCTCCAAAGGAAGTGCAATTTGAAGCAGTAAAATATATACATACAGTGTAATCATGAGATTCCTCCAATGTTGCATTTGGCCACTGTCCAACATAATCTTTTAATGGAATAACAAAAAGGCACTTTGAAATATGATTAACCACCTGCTCCACAGTTATGGCAGCGACAGAGCTTTGGCAAGCCGAGTCCAGAACCAGGCCTGCGTGCAAGGCCGGGTGTAGTCACAAATGGTGAGGAAGCGTAAAATGCTGGGGAAGGGCTTTGTCATCGGCTTGTAGATCACTGGAATGAGGCGTTTACTTCGAGCTCCTGAAATAGAAAAAAAATAATATAAATGATTAAGCTGCACGCATAAGCCAAAAAAATTAAAACAGGGTTGTTTAATATAAAATATTTATATATGTGTGTGTGCATTACCAGGACAAAGGCTGAGAGCAAACTTGGTCTGAAAGTCACAGGCATCGCTGTCGAGATATTCATCAGAAATCACCACCACCATCCGTTTACACCTGCGTGCAAGGTCACATGTTATAGTCAGTTGCAAAAACTGTGAGAGCAAGAAAACAGAGATTTCAGGAAACATGACTGGCTGAGAATTGGATTTCTTCTGTCAGGTGACTTTCAATATCTGAATTTCAGATGAAACTGACGTTAGTTATGTCTGGCTTTCTAAACCATCTCTGAACTTTCCATTTCTACATTTTATCGACACACACAGGCACGAATACACAGATTATTAACCAAACGGCAAACAAGTCTGAACCACATCCTGCGCTAGTGCATGCTTGATGGCTGCGCCTGTTGGAATTCGTGTTGCATCTGACTAACAAATGCAAAATTGAATTGCAAAAAAACCAAAAAAAAAACAAACAAACTGTAAATCAGTATCATGTAAACTGCTTTTTTTGGACCATAATGACCTACTTGGAGTTTCAGACTCACACCTGGCCCCATAACGTTATTCGCTTAATCACTTTTTCAAGTTAAAATTAGAACAAAACAAAAAAACTGAAAAGACCAAACAAAAACCAGGTTAGTAAATGTGTCAGTGTCCCACCTCTTCTCGATGAGTTCACTAGTGATGGTCCACACGCAGGAGCCCGGGAGGACGTCTCTGTCGAACACACACAGTTTCAGCTTGTAGTCCGTCTGCTCCAGCTCACGGATCATTTCGTGGACGAACGCAAAGTCTCTCTGGCAGTAGCAGATGAAGGCATCAAACATCTCGGGAACCCCTGGATTCAAAACATCTCGATTCAACTCAATGGTTAAAGTTTCACACAAACACACACACAGAGGGCCATTAATCAGAAACTGACATCACTGACACAACATAAAACTCCTAGAGCGAAGTACATAAGAATAATAAGAAAACCACAAGGCTGCGGAGGAAACAGGAGCAGCGAGGCCGTGTAGCAGTGCACGATTAGTGCTTCAGATAAATGGTCAGATGAAGAGACAAGTGACAAGTAGGAGTGTTTTTTCCCCTGTGATAGTTTACCACAGAAAACACCCAAAAAAACAAACAGCTACAAAGTCTCGAAGTTTCGAATATATAACAGATGAGTCTGTGCTGTTTATTAAGGAAAAAAACTATAATAAGTTGATATTAATAAGTATTGTGAATTTCGAAGGAAGCCTACATTTACAAAGTGAAGGAAATCATTATGCAAACACAGTTATGTAGCTGGTTAAGCTGCAATCAGTTAAAACTAATGCATATAGGGCTGCAGAACTTAACCATATCAGCCAAATGTAGCAAAGAGAGCTTTTCAGTGACAGTGGCAGTAATACTGCACCGATGCTGAAGATGAGCAGATTAGAGGACATGTGCTGAGTCATTTACGCTGTCTTTGAAGCGCTATTGTTAATGCTAATGGGAGGTTCTTTATAAAATATTTCGACATAATGTGAGCATATGTGTATGCATATATATTATTGTAAGTTCATACAAATGCTCACCTTCAGGGTCATCATCCACAGTGATCCCAGACCTCTCAGGGGTGCGAGGGACACAGCTGTCGACCTCAGGAACCTGGAGCGGGGGTTCAGCTTTCTTTTTAAGATTCTCACAGTACTTCCGGACATCCTCATCTGGGAACAAAACGGCGCAAAACGGCACACATGAGCGCAAACATGCAGTCAGTTCAGGGAGATGCCTTGGGAATGTAGGTACAAACGCAGCAGACTCCATGTGATGGACATATAGCTGTGTTTAAACTCGGTTATTACACTAACGCTTACGCATTTGGGCAAATATTGCGAAAGACACTCTCTTAGTCACGAGTGTAAGATCTATTTAAGCAACATTGGAATTCATTGTTAATAATTTCCTGAACCAGGCGACAGGGGCAAGGTGGGGTACAAAAGCAAGCATGCATTAAGAATAAGCAGACGTTATGACCGGTCCTAATCAATGCAAAAAAAAAAAAAATCAATCCTAATCGACGACAGGCATTTATTTATTAAAGACAAGTGGATCTAAGTGGAATGGCAGTAACGCACTTATCAGTGGTCGCAGATCCTCCACGATGTCTTCTCTGTCCAGCTCCGAGAGCATTGACAACAACTTCCCCACTGACGTGTCTGTGCTCCGGGCCTGCCAGTCCTCCAGAACCGTACAGGTTGGGTTTTTGGACACTTCGTAGTTCTTTATTTCCAGGTAGTTGAAGCCCATGGCCTCTGCGAGCGCCATCCAGTCCGCTGCTACCGTGTGCTTGGGGTTCAGATAAAGTCCCAGCTTTTTCCTCACGCCCATGTTTAGCGCAACGAGAGGAATCTTCTCCAAGTCAACTTTCGAGTCGGCGCAAGCCATGTTCCAAAAGTTTCCGGTTAAGTTAACGGAGTTTTTTGTATAAGTAAGAAAGACTAAACATTATAAAGATAGACGTGATTGAAATGCTGTGTTGTGTCGGAAGTCTACAACACAACCTACCTGAGGAAGTGAAGTCTTTGCGCCGGAGTGCGTCACAGACGGGGGGAGGAGATGTGTTATGTACCAAGTGGAGCTAACAACCCAAAGTGCGATTCTTTTTTTATTTTTAAAACACCGACATTATTGTTATTACTATTACTCCTGCGACCACAAGAGAAGAGAGCTTGTCAAGGATAAATGAAAGTTCTCACAGGAGCGAGCTCCACTGAAAATAAATAGACACGCACATTTTCTGTTCCCGTTTACTCTCATCTGTATAGCTGCTCAGAAAGAGCGGACTGACTTCCTTGCTCTGATAAATGGAGGTCAAGATTTAGTGCATCAGATAGCAACTTTAATATAGCCGTTTTGTAACCATCACACATAAAGCAAAAACAAAGTATAAATGCACAGAAAACCTGCAAGAACAAAGTAACAGTAATCTGTTCAAAACATCATATGAGGTCATTACAGGTGATTCTGAATCATAAAAAAAACACATTGTGGTTTTTCACAGTCGCTGCATAGCCGGAAACACAGCGAAGGATCCATAGAAGGCCCTTGATGTGGCAATTTTCTACAGAACTGATGGCCTGATCAGTGAAGTTAAAGCACCGTAACATGTGCTTCCTCAAATCCTCATTCTTCAGCTTCCCTGAATCAATACATCAACGTGCCAGACAGATTTTCATGGAAACAGTTCAAGATTAAATCAGTGGAGCGTCCACGTGTTCACAGGTTCTTGCTTCTGGAGAAGTAGAAGTCGATGCCTCTGTCCCGATGCTGTTTGGGGGTGTGAGACGGGCCTTTCTTTCCTCTTGGTGAAGGTCCTGTGCCACCCTGAAGAAAAGAAAGAAAGAAAAAAACTTTTTTAAAACTGCATAAAAGAAAATACACACAATTAAAAATAAAATAAGGAAAGAAATGTAGAATTTGTTTTCAAATACATCTGAGGGATGGCAAGATATTTCACTGGGTAGAAAAGACACAAAAACAATGTTATGTCACAAATTATATTAACATTTTTTTATTTTCTAAAACAACACAATGAAAGTGTCGACCTCTTCTGATTTTAATAAATGAAACACTTTAAGGGGAAGTGTTTCTCTTGTTGCGGAACTGGTGACAACGTGACAAGGGGCCCCAAAATAGACTGGAGCAGCAGACGCTTTTCTATTTACTGAGATATAAGTGTATATTATTATTTATGGAAAGTTTAGTTTAAGTTTAGATAAAGCTGAAGAGTAACATGTAGTAATATCTGCCAGATACATGTAGTGGGTTAAAAGTGCAATTAGGCCTTAGAGCTGTAGTAGATAAGAAGTACAAGAACTAGAACGTACAAACAATAGTGGAGTAAGTCTATTTATATCTAAGCGCTTTTATTTGCAGCAGTTATGGATTAAACACTAATATAGCAGCACTACACAATCACACTAACTACTTCCCTTCCCCAGACACCCACCGCTTTCTTGTTAATGTGTCTGCTCCATTCAGGTGCCGTAACAATGGGAGCGGGATAGGTGTCGCCGAGGGTCACATGAGCGTGGGCCAGCGCAGCGTTGCTGAGTGACCATGGTGTGTGCACATCACCTCCTCTGATATTCTGCAACTCTGGAACCCACTGTCGGACGTAATCTCCCTGAAAGACAAACGCAAACCGATGAGTCAAAACTGATTTCCTCACATTTTGCCCTATTTTTAATCTCAATAATAAAACAGCAAAGCCTGCACAACAGGTGACTCAGCAGTTTTGTCTTGAAGCGCAAAAGGTAAAGTTTTAGACAAATGTCAAAAGGAAATGAAACGGTGTTTACTTTGTCAAACGTACATTATTGTCATAGTCGAGGCCTTGTTTGATCATGTTGAACTTCCTGTTCTCTCTGGGGTCATTTCCAATCCCAGCGCTGTACAGCCAGTTACCATAATTGCTGCAGACATCGTGGTCGATCTTTGTAAGGAACATTTAAAAAGATGAGTTTTGTATTAATATCTGAATATTATATTCTTAAACAACTAAGCTTTGAAATAATTTATAAAGATAATAAACAACTACTGCTTACCAGAAGGGACTCAAACCACTCAGCTCCCATCCTCCAGTCAAGGCCCAGATCCTTTGTGAGGAAGCTAGCGACATTTTGACGCCCCCTGTTGGACATAAAGCCGGTCGCTGCCAACTCCCTCATGTTGGCGTCAACAAAAGGCACTCCGGTGCATCCCTCTGTACGTTCCAGTTGCACATAAATTCACCTTTATATTCATATACTATACGTACTGTTTCAGTTCAAAGAATAATTCATGCAGGATGAGTGAAGAGCACAAACCTTTCCATGCATCAAATAGCTTCATGTCCTTTTTCCATGGCACAGATTTGTCTTGAAGTCCTGAGTTGAAGTCACAGTGACATGAAATATACCTTTTCATGCAGACAACAACAATAATAATAAAAGTAACATAAAAACATCAGCAGCTTACTGTACCTTTGACCTGAAAAATCCTATTTCCGTACTTCACACTCACAAACCTGAAGTAGTCCCTCCACAAAAGCTCAAAAATTACCCTGTAGGACAGCAGGGAAGCTCATCAGATAGGGAAAAAATAAAATATGACAAATATAGATTTTCACATATCACCAGCCTGTGTGCTCACCAATATGTGCTCTGATTAGCTGTCCGCTCCTTCTCGTACTGCTTGATCTGATGATAAATATATCTGGGTGAAATGCAACCCATTGCCAGCCTGCAGGATACCAAAGCCGCACCATTAGACAGAATCACGGGAATTACCTCAATGAAACATTAAACTCCATGTAGCAAAGTGGAGCAGAGAGGCAGTGATACATTTGTACTCACCAAGGTGAAAACTTGGTGGAATAATCCACACCGATTAAACCGTTACGAGTCTCTTTGTACGTTGCAACTGCATCCTTTAAAACAGACATCATGGAGGATCTTTAATAGATCATCTGGGATTTTTTTTTCTCCATAGTTCTCTAAACAGCAGCTAATGTAAAACACATTTTGCACTCACAGTGTCCCAGAAATAGTGTTTAAGTCTGGCCAGGGCGTGACTCTCCCCACCACTGCAGGGGAAGGCTGAGCGAGGATCAATCACAGGCTCTGGAAGGGGAAAAGTGTTTCATGATTAGGCTTCTTTAGACATAATAAACATCCTGAATCATAAACACATAGAATAAATGCGCGGACATGTGTCTTGGTGGATTGTTCACCTGTCTGTTGCAGGTCCTCTGCTGTAGGAATGGCTCCTTCCTCGAGGCCTGGAGGAAGGGGATTTAGCTTCTCTGGGGTTGAGAAGACCGGCCTCACCCTGCCCTCGCTCTCCACTGCCTTTCTGAACTGAGTGTACACATCAGGAAGCCTAAAAACAGAGGGAAATATTACAAGGCACTTCTTAACCTGCAGTGTATCTTTTACAAAAAGGGTAGCTTCCTCTCTGTATCTGCTTTCACACCTGGACATGTGGGGGAATGGAAGATCATCTCTGTGGTACAATGTAGAGCCCCAGCAGGTATGAACTTTGACCTTCATCTGTGCACACACATCTTTTACCCTTTTCTCCACATTCAGCTCTTCTGAGGTAACCTGTAGAAAAAGCACATGATGGTGAAAACCACGCTCCAATGGCCAGACAGCACTTTTGCTGTTATCTGTAATATGAGAGAGCACCTCTTCATGGAAAGCCACACTACTGACAGAGCCCAGTTGCCTGACGAGGTCTGCAACTACTTCCTCTGGCTTACCCCGTCTCACCACGAGATTGCTGTCAAACACACACACAAAATAAACACAGAGACACATATATAAGCCTCATTCCATGCCAGGCAAGCTGCATCCTGGGTAGAGTGCTAGTTGACAGGAAAAAGTGATGGGAACAGTGTGTGCAGAAGCAATGCTAATATAAACATAACCGCTGTAAGTCCAGGTGCGTCCTGATCCTGTTACACGTATCAATTCAATCCTAGAAAGCCAAGGCCAGTGTCTTCACTGAGTTAACAATAACATGATAGAAAAGTAAACTGATCTCTTATAAACCTTTCATAGAGACTGTGAGTTAGCGACAGTGTAGCAAAGGCGAAACTTGACAGTGGGGTTAGGTAAAGAAAAATCTTGTGAGTGATAGTTTTATTACCTGCCTTTGCTGATCAGTGTGTTTCTGAGGTCTCTGATACTCTCCAGTAAGAAGCGCAGACGGAAAGGCCCAGTCTTTGGTAAGCTGTAGTTGTAAGTGCCCACATAGTGTCTGGGGTCGAAGCAGTACAGCGGGACTATGTGTTCAGTGTTTCTTTGGGCCCAGTGGAAAAGCTGCATATCGAGCATACAATAAACATACTGCAGCAATTATGTGAAACAGCACATTTGATTTTACGATAGAAACACCTTTGACTATTGATATGGATGGTAGAGGTGGGCTTGTTTCTGTCCTCCAAGTAGAGTATGTGACCCCACTGAATTGTGTTAAATAAATACATTTTGTGTGTTTTTGCATTTTTTTTCTATTTGCTGTTGCTTTCTTAAGTTGCTGTACATTTAACCACTCAGTACCACCCTAGATATGGTTTACTTTATAAAAAAAGAAAAGAAAAGAAAAGAAAACCTAATAAACGAAAATTGAATTTAATATTTAAAATTCCCTGAAAGTTAGCAAGCATGCTCAATGCTTTTGTTTTGGGGGGGGGGGGGGGGGGGGGTTGGTTCAGTTTTATATATATTTCTTTTTTTTTTCTTTTTTTAAATTCTAACTAGATGTCACAAGTTTGTGGAAGCTTGTTTCCACCACCGGGGGGGAAATGCCAGGCAGAACCAATGTTTTCTACAGTCATTGGGCAGAGTCCAAATTTGGAATTTATTTTCGAGTAAGTCGAAGTTTCGAGATACGTAACTCGAATTTTTAAGCTATTAAGTCAAGATACTAACTCGAAATTTTGATTTATTTATGCAATTTTTGCAGCTGCAAAAATAACCTTCGATAGTGTTAGATCAGTGGTTCTTAACCTGGGTTCGATCGAACTCTAGGGGTTCGGTGAGTCGGTCTCAGGGGTTCGGCAGAGCCTCCGCCGTGACATGCACGGCTCATTTTGTGCACCAGTAAAAACATATGTATGTCTTGAATTTGAAAAAAATCTTATTTTATTTTCACTAAAGAGGGGTTCAGTGAATGCGCATATGAAACTGGTGGGGTTCGGTACCTCCAAAAAGGTTAAGAACCACTGTGTTAGATACTTAAAACAGGATAGGGGTTAAAAAGCAGTCCAGTTTAAAAATTAAAAGTGTGTAATCATTAGTTTTGGGGAACATGCTTTTATTCTGGAGGTCTTGTACCGGTAGTAATACCGCTGTAACGTGGCTGCAGGCTATATTGGAGTTATTGTAATTTTAATGTCGACGTTAACATGTTTAAACAATTTCTTTAATGTCGTCAACAAATCAAATAATTAACATGCGAAGTAATCGTGTTTTTAAAAAAAAAAAAAAACATTTAAGTTTAACAACGTCGCACTTTTTTCTACAAACTCATGTTCTTACCTCGTTGTCGTGGAGACGCAAGTCGTTTCTTAGCAAACATATTACTGTACGGGAGGAAGACATGTTTGCTTTGTTTCCACCACAGCAGCAATAGTCTTGTTTTAAGCACTGAGGAAGAGAGACCTCGGTGTCAGAGAGTTGTACCTCCCGGGTTAGCGTCAGTTGTCTCTTCGGCGGCTCCTCTCTGGCAGTCACGTTTTCAGACACGACGTTACAAAACGGCAGGTTTTGTAAGGTGGTTTTCTAACAGCTGCTCCGACAGTGTTGGTGTTAATCGTTTTTAGTCAAAATTATCTAACTATTTATATTGTGTTATTTTCAAATTAGGCTTTATACTGGCATTTAAAAAAATAAATCATATTTCGTATTGTCTTTGGATAACTAAGTAGTGTGTTTGTGTGTTGCCTTTTCTTATACCGTCTTATGAAAATATGGTCCTAACCATGAGTTTGCAGAGTTGAAGAAAAGCTATTTTATTGAGTCTTAATTGAATTGAATATACATACACAATTTTAAATTACATCCCATTTTTTCTTTAAAACAGAGTTACCATGTAATAGGGATGTGTCTGTTATAACTATTAACTATTATTCAGTTAGACTGACATATAAAAACAACAAAGTAATAAAAACGTAAGGCACAATTACAAAAGGTTCAGTCATTTAACCGAGCCTCTTACAAATGACGTCACAAAACCCCCATGTGTCTACACCCATAGCCATTAGGTCCACAAAATAATTTATAAAGCTGTTCTGTAATATATAAAAGTACATATCAACAGCTGGAGATAATCTATGACAAAAACAATCATGCTGTGTCCTTTACTCCCATCCACTTTATCTTGGTGCCAAAAGAAACTTTTGATTTTGATAGGTCACATCACATGTGCCCAGTAAGAATACCTATGTAAACAGCACAAATAGTAATAAGCGTAATACCCTTAACGTTACGATTATGAAGGGATCCATGGAGAATTTTCTTCTCTGTAAGAGATTCAGAAAAATTTGAGAACCTGTGATCTAAATAGAAAAGAATTAAGCAAGTGGGTGAAATAAAATGCACACTCATGGCCACTTTATTCCTGTCCAGCTGCTTGGAATGGAAACATATAATCAGCTATGTGGCTGTTATTCATTTAAGGATGGTCAAGAATACCTGCAGGAGTTCAAACTGAGCATCAGAATGGGGAAGAAAGGCTGTTTAAATTATTTGAACGTGGCATGGTTGTTGGTGCCCGACAAGCTGGTCTGAGTATTTCAGAAACTGCTAATCTACTGGGATTTTTCCACACAACCATCCCTACTGTTTACAGTTATGGAAGACCATGCTGAGTGCTACTCTTGTCGAAAAAGAACAGCAAATTGAACCTGCAGTTCACACAGGCACACTGAAACAGAACAGATTAGAAAAATATTTCTTGGTCTTATGTGCCTCAATTTCTGTTGATATTTTGATGACAGGGTCACAATTTGGTGTAAACAGCATGAAAACATGGATCGAACCTGCCCAGCAGTTAAGCGCAGTCGTGGTGTAATGGTGTGGGGGATTTTTTTTGATACACTTTTGGCCTTTTTAAGAATTGTTTAGATACCAGAGTATTACTGCTGACCATGTCCATGCCTTTATGACCACAGTGTACTCATCTTCTGATGGCTGCTTCCAACAGGATAACACAGCATGTCACAAACCTCAGATCATCTCAGCCTGGTTTCTCTAACATGACAATGAGTTCACTGTACCCAAATGGCCTCCACAATCATCATATCACAATCCAATAGAGCACCTTTGGGATGTGGTGAAACAGGAGATTCCCACCATGGAGGTACAGCTGCCAAATCATAAGCCCAATAAGAAAGTTGTTGGTAGAGTCCAAAAGAAAATATCAATTTCAGCATTCAACCATCCATCTATCAATCATGAGATCACAACTATAAATACATACATTAATGGGGGGAAAAAAGTGTCATAAAAGTCAACTTTTAATTCAATTTGCAAATTATAAAAAAATCATTGTGAAACATAGTCTTAAGACCTTCCATTTATTAAGTTAAATGTACAAAAGTTCAATGACTTGATACATTTCATGTTTCAAGGCTTTGTCATTCAGACCAAACAAACTCCGTCCCATTCGAAAGCCTCCCAGTCTGTTCATCCTGCCTACCTTCTCTTAAAAGAGGCAACCATTCATTCTCCTGTCTAAATCACAGTACAATCTACTGTATAACGTAGCTATTTCAAATAGATTTTGTTTATAATGTAAAAAGAAATTTCATACAAAAGTGCAGAACAATATGTATGTACAGTATAATCTTTTGTTGGTTTTTCCATATAAAAGATTTTCAGCTAATCCTGCGTGTGCTTTCTACTAAACAGCCGCTCGCCTTACAAGGAAGCTCTCTGCTTTGGCAGTGAACGTTTGTGTTTGCAAGCACACTCAGGTAAGGCACTAAGGGTTGAAAAGATTGGATCGTCATTCTTTTAAGTGCCTGTGTGTTACAGCAAGTCACGACACCTCCGACATCGACCCCCCCACCCCACAGTTAAACTTTCATTTCATCTCCACTTTAAAGAACACATCATTCCACTCCATCCTTCCAACTCAATGTTTTGTTTTTTTTGGCAACTTGTAATAATAAGCTCCGCCTCACATGACGTCACAGAGACCACGGTGTGCCGTCAAAGTCATTAAGAGACCCATTCGAGATGGCGTGGAAAGCTAAATAAAGGCGTGGGGTGAAGTTACAGCAAAAATATAAACAAGACGCTTCCTTCGGTCTAATTTCACAATCTTTAAAAAAAATTATAAAAAAAAAAAGTGACGTTAATGCGTCCGATTTGGTCTGTGCACAAAGCTGCCATAACACAGGAAAGGCTATATGGGGCTCTGAGGTGGCAAAAAAAGTCAGACATGACTAATACTGCACGTTTTCTAAAAGTTATCGAAAGGTTTCAGTCTCTGCAACGTTTCTTTGGCCACTTCTGAATGGAACAAGGCTTGCTGCATGGGAGGATGGAATGACAACAGTAGTGTTGGTATTGCTTAAGAGACATTGCACACGAATGCGCAAAAACAGTTCGCTTCTTCTTTTTCTTCTTTTACACTGAAACACAATTCTCAATAATATATAAAAAAAAATGCATCAAATAGAAAAATATCTCCTCGGCTGATTATCCTGCACGTCGGAAATGTTTCAATGCATGATATCAAAAAGTGCAACATTGACAATCCTTCCTAAAATGGGCTTGTTTTTGTGAGTGCTTATGAAAGCAGGGTACTGGTGACCCTCGCAGACGTTATAAAAGACATTCTTACTTACAAATTCTTATTGTAAGGCGTTGGCAAAAAATACATTTACATTTTGTTTTTAAAAAAATCACAATAGACATCTCATCTGCTAGGATGACTTTATATGCATCATAGAAAAATATTTTACCATCTTAAATTCTGCCCACAGCTTTCTTTAGGCTGATAAGAAACTTACAGTACGGTCACGTGTGATCAATGTAATCACAATTACGTCTCCTCGATCCCGAGACGCTGTTCTGCAGCAGTAAGTGGGTGTAAAGTGATACCTAAAGGTTGAGACGCGACACTTTGCTCTAACCTTGGTCACTTTTCCTGCGCTTGTTAAAAGGACAGCAGTCTGGAGCTTGTGAGACTGCCTTCTTGTTAGTGCCCTCCTGAGGGAACACCATGCAAAACCTCAGAGGACTCTGGAGGTCTTAACAGCAGTCACCCTTCCCTCTCAGGGAATAGTCCAGGTGGAGCTAGTAGGATGCAGGAGTCTCGACAAGGCAGACACTAGTGGTGGATAACAGGAAGTTGGGAGTGGTACTGAGCCCTGGAGCTTGGTGACGAGGGGAGGGGGCCCTGGGGATGGGACGGGCCGGAGAGGAGGGGATGCACCGGGGCCACGGAGGCCTCACAGGCAGGGAAGGGGAAGGGGATCCACAGGAGCTCAGAAGCTGCCCTGAACGAATGGGTGGCTGAGCAGAAAGTCTGCAGTGGGCCTCCACTTCTCCTCCACAAACACCTGCCGCAGGAAGTCCCTGCAAGCGTCGGACACACCCTCGGGAAGCGTGGGCTTTGTAGGCTGGGTGGCGATCTTAAAAATGGCTGCCATGGCTTCGTACTCGGCCCACGGGGGTTTCTGGGTCAACATCTCAACAACGGTGCAGGCGACACTCCTGAAGGAAAACAGCACAACAGGAAAAATGATTTGAATGGAGCTCGGCTTGTGTCTATTGTCTACCTTGCACCTCCAACTGTTGTGTCAAATACCAGAGTTAACCCTATGACACGAGCGCAAATCCAAACAAACTTATTCCAGTATTGTACTCTTTCTCTAAAGCTTGGAGCAACCAATTACGCCCTAGAACAATGGGCCCAAAAACTGCTGAATCTCACAAAAATCTACAGTTAACACTGTTTGGCAATGCAATGATACGTTAGTATATCTGGCTTCTTATCAAGTCTTTAAGTAAGCGCGCTCTCTTAGAAAACTGTATAAAGTGCTCTAATCTATCGGCACATACAGCCCTTATTTAAAGTTCATATTTATGTGAGTTTCTGAAGTAGCGTGTAACTAAAAAAGTTCATTTATTCCATTTATTACTCGACTGCATTTCTAATTTCAACGCCTCAGTGTGTTAAATATCAACAGTATTAGTAAACAGAGTGCATATCGCAGCAACTGATAACAATATCATTTATTGCTCAAGGTCATTTTATTGCTTTTGCTTTTACAGCGACGGCAGCAATCTGATATTGTTCGCCCCTTCAATCAATACAGTTCTATCTAATAATTTCCTTACCACACATCAGCTTTCCTCCCATATCCCTCCCCGTTGATGACTTCAGGGCTCATCCAGTAGGGGGTGCCAGTGACAGACTTGATGCCTGTACCAGACATGCAGATGGTCTGGATACGTTTGCTGGCTCCAAAGTCTCCCAGCTTCACGTTTCCCGAGGAGTCTCTCAGGATGTTAGCACCTGGTGGATCGAAACAAAACGAGCTTGAAAGTATTCAGGACTCTCCCGAGAGCTGTCAGACGCAAAGGGACGCTGACAATTTGGAGTTGCAATTATTGTTATGGGCAAAAAGTGATTGGTGCCAGCAATTCAAGCTGACGGAAGAAGGCAAAAGGTCTTGACTGTTTGGGTAACTGAATACTGGCAGACTTATTTTTAAAAAGCATATCTTTCAGCAGTCTTTATACAAATCCTGCGCTTAGTCAGCTACGCCAAACAGGGAAGTTTATCTTTCTTTCACTTTTCTCACACTGAGGAAAAAGCCTCGTTGGGTTCAGAAAATGAAATACTAAATAAACTGTCTGCTCCACAAGAGACACGTCGAACCTCAACACCCTTTCTCCTCCTATCTTAGTAATTTTCCGAATGTAGCTCTGTCTATCCCATTTCCTTCAGCCACGCCGCTTGTTTGATCGGTGACTAATGTGCACCACTTGCCACTCACCCTCCACCCCCACCAAAGAACTGGCAGGCTGCAAAAGAAGAAACTTGGAGGCTCAAACTATAACCTTTACTTTTTACAGCCCCGAGCTGCTTCTTCCACTGCCTGCACGTTTCCTGTACGTAGGACAACAGGTTCTCTGATAATTCCAGCCTTTGCAAATAAATTCAGAGAAACTTCCAGCTGGTCCGGAGTGAATGTGGAAGTGCGTGTGGTGCCAAGCTTAAGTCCCTTTTTTTTTACTGCAAAAACAGAAATGTTCTGTGGTGAGATGAACACACCGTACATTACACGTGCAGAGCCTTTTTGAGTGGAAAGATCACACCCACATGTGCTCTTCATAGAGCCCTGCCTGGTCCTGTGAGACCGACTATCTTTTTCCCCCACCAGACAGTATATTCCCCTCTTTCTTGGCCGCCGCTTAACGACCCAGTAACTCCCAAAGCTGTGGGCAGCCAAACCAAAACCTTTCCGTCCGGTGCTGAGCATTTTTAGAACAGCCAGTTTCACCAGCACGAAGCCTAATATATCTCAAAGGGGAGTTGAAAATAGCACATTTTTCCAGGCACGTTCTGCAGACGACGAATGACCAAATGAGGAAATGTCAACCCGAATGAAAATGAATGAATCTGTAGTTTTGACCCCCCGCCTATTGCAGCAGCTACTGCTATAGGACCCCATTGAAAAAAGCATTTCCAAGTGTGAGTGTTTGCCGGTTACAAATCCAATTAAAATCCAACCTTGGCCTTTTTCGAGCTTGCGGCTTCATTTACCTTTGATGTCCCGGTGTACAATCATGTTGCTGTGCAGGTAGGAGACTCCTTGGAGGATCTGCCTGGTGTATCTCTTCGTCACCTTCTCCGTCAGGGCTCCGTAGGCTTTTAGCTGGTCTTTTATCGAGCCCTACAGAGACAAACAGAAAGCCTGTGAGCGAATGAATGGATGGGACGGACACGCATGCGAAATTAGAGAAAAATCTACATACACTTATTTTTCTGGAAAACGTGGGTGTTCCAGCTAATTTGTTTGGGGTTTATTTGTGAAAGCAGCCAATTCTCAAGGCCAAAAACCAAGAATGTAAGCATATAACGTGCTGACAGAAGTCTGTTGACTGACTTTGAGTCCAAACTGCACCAGTGAGCTGCATTTCCTTCAATTTCCTGTTTTCCGCTCCTCCTGGGGACACGGCAGAAGCTAAGACCTGATCCTGTAACACCTGTGACGCACTTTAGGACTTGCGGTGAAAACAAAACCTCTGCCTCCTCACTTTCAGCTGTCAACGGGACACCTTAGGAGCTCTCGGGGTCTCTCCGAGGGACACACGGCCCTCCCTCCCTCGGGCCATTAAAGTGTTATCGGTCAGGCGCAGCAGTGAAGCCGTGCCACGCAGCCACACAAAAGCTTGGCTCTGTCACCTCCTGTCTTGCTTCTGCCAACTCTGGCGAAACGTAAACATTTCCAATTTCCAGACAATGTGTGACTAAGACACTCAGCGTCTCTGGGAAATTTAAAAAAAAATAGCTCAGGAAATATTAAAAGCAGGCTCGGGGACAGGGTCCGCAGGCGACAGTAGCTCATTAAAGTTGCTCATTTAGGGAGAATATGATCTCATAAAATGAGCTGTTCTGCTGACATCAACTGCGTGGAGGACATGTTTGTTGACAGCTGGTGACATTTCTAAATAGATTCTAGCAGATGTGGCTGGTAAGGGTTTGATTTTAATGTTTGTGTTAAAATGTCTCAGTACCTATCTTTATAGCCAAACCAAGTCCGGCGCGCACATTCTCAGACGTTAATTGTTCTTTCGAAATTTAAGGGCTGCTCGAGTGTGATTAAATTTACTTAAAATGTCCCGCAGAATACACACCCCGGGCATGAACTCGACAAAAATGGTGAGTTTTCTCTGGTCGAGGTCTCGAAGGCAGCCGTAGTACTGCACAATCCTCTCGTGACGCAGATTCTTCAGCAGCTGAATCTCACACTCCAGAGCATTCACTTCCTGCAGCAGAAAAACCAAAGTTAGAGTCTTCAATTTATTAAAAAAGCCCATCGTATGCCATCAACTTCATGCAAATCCAAACAGTTTTGATATATTTCCCCTCACCTTGCTGGTTTCTTGACAGTCGGGATCAAACGGCACCTGCTTGGCGGCCAGCTCGCGGCCTGTGTCGGCATCGTAGCAGAGGTAGACCTCCCCGAACGCTCCTCGTCCCAGCAGCTTTCCCTGTCTCCAGTTGACTGGCGCCCGTGGTGCTGCAGAAATGAAACGCCAGACTATGAGTCCCCCCCTCAGTAATTAATTGTGTTGCTAAGCCTCCTATGACAGCCAGCTTCTCTATGATATACGGATCTGAGAGCATGTTTATAAAAATAAAAAAAACTAAAGCAAACGTCAAACTCCACTGATCACACATCAACTTCACCGAGACCAGACGTTAAGCGCACCGCAATTTGTTAAATCACTCCCACTGCAGACCCTTCTTAGACTGGGGAAACCCCAGATATCACAGTCAAGCAGTGGAACCGCAACCCACCAACAGACACACAAACTGTGAAAGCCTAGAAAGCTCATCTGCGCGGCTCCCACGTTCTCAGGCTCAGACTCCGGGACTTTGTTTTGGAACCAGCAGGCTTCTCTGTGGCTGCGTTAGACTGTTTGGTCGCGCGTGGGTGAGACGGACACCAGAGACGGACACATCGACCACAGACTTATGAGCCAAGCTTTGGTATTATGATGTAGACAGTTTCTGGGCAGGATGTATAGACTAAATGAGGACAGATGTGATTAGTGAGCCCGTAAAACGGCTTAATTTGGACGATGAGGGGGGAATTCTGCCTGTGACATACAGTACGACTGTGCATTACATCTATCCTCATTGATATATATTATACATTACAATGCATCTGTAGAAGGAAGATACAACCCTGAAATAGTGGAACTGCAAAAGTTTTATCTTGAATCATTGAAATCAGTCATTCCTCTGTTTAAATTAGGAACCATCTGATCAAAGTGGAAGTGAACAACACCGCAAATCAACAGTTTAGTCAACACATAATTATGTGGAAGCTATTTTTCTCACATTTTTCAGTCACTTTCACACTAAAATACTCCAGTTTCAGCCTCTCTGCTGTGAGGAGTTTCTGCTTTTCTCTGTTTTATGCGATCGAGAATGCAAGTACAGTATTTTTTTTTTTAAGTAGCTGCTTAGTTTTCAAAGATTAAATGCCTAATATTTAATCAAGCGAATGATCAGCACATGTCCACTAACAGTTGGATTGCCCGTGTCCATTTTTTGTATTTATATTGAGGTCATCGATAGCAATTGGTCACATGAGCCAAACACACAACTATTACAGATTATTTTACAGTGTCGAGCACACGTTCCCCCTGTTTCAAAAGATTTCAAGTGAATCACTTACACTTGGCTGTACCTCGCTGGGAGCTTTTGCCCAGTGAGCGCAGATCGCTGTACTGCAGCGTGCTGTCTCCATTATAGCTTCGAGTGCGGCTGGAGGGAACCAGCTGAAAAAGATTCTCCTGCGGCATGAAGCTCCGCGGAAGTGTCCTACGTCCTGAAAACACATAAACGAACATAATCAGACTTGTCATACACTTTACTCTTGATTGCATTGTGAATCTGTTTTCACACAGTTAACTTCACAGGTGCAGTGCATAAAGTCTGCTCTTGGCCGAAACGTGAGGCCAGCCAGAGCAGACTGCCTTTCGCCACTCCATCCCACTTCCCTTCAGACAGGAAGCAGGGCGCTGTGTTTTTATACAAGCTTGGGTTCACCGCAGGGAAACGTAAATCACTGCTAGCCAAGGTTAGCCTCTGAGTAAGCAATTACTAGCAGCTGCCTGAAACAGCGAGCCAGCAGTGTAATAAATCTCCACGAGGTGCAAAGAAACTCTCTAAAAGAGGATAATATTTCAAAATATCTTGTTTGAAAGTAAGAAATATGCATCTGAAGTTAGAAGACTGTGACCACACTGCAGGACAAAGAGTGGTCTGTGTCCGTGTTGTTCTATAGACATGTTCTGTTGTTATTTCTGTGTAACAGCGCTGTTGTAATTGTTTAAGCAAAGCTGGTTTCTTACTATCTCCGTAATCCTTGCTGCGATTTGGCAATTGGAACTGGCGTGGGAAAGTCCCTCCTTTTCCATGACGACCTGAAAAGAGAGGATTGAGGCAGAGAGAGGTGTCAGCAAGTAAAATAAAGCCTCAACAATTAGTCTCGCATTGCACCCAAATGACAGAAACAATGCTTCTGGATTCACAGTTATGCGTTTATCCACTTTTTAAGTCTAATAATGGCGGTTTAAATGCTTGGACGGGCACTCAAGACACTGCATTCCCATTTTTGCTCATCCCTGATGTGTCAAATCCAGCTGTGAAGCAGCAGAATGGAACGCGGCTCTTTGCACGCTGAACGGGGCCGCCTCCCTGCAGCCAATGCGGAAACTGAAAGCAGCTTGCGTGCGCTAGCTTAGCATTAGCTCTGAACAGTGGAGCAGTAACTAAAGGTGGGGTGTGGGGGGGCTGACGCATGAGAGCACTGACACTCTCCCCCCTCACACAGCAAACACACAATAAACGGAGAGGAGCGGAGCCACTTGGAATTGAAAGCAGCTGTTCTGTCAGATGACTGCCTCCCCTCATGCTGTTTTTGTGGCTGTATCCCATGGATACCGGAGTTATTTTTTGTGTTTGGCAGAGTGGGATGGAGAGGAAAAATCTACTCACAGGGAATGGTAAACAAATACTGTAGCCCTCAGCAGAAGGGCCACACAGCTTTACATCTGGGAGGGTGGTGCGTGTGTGTGCAAGCACGTGCTTGTGTACCCAAGTGGGTCTTCAAGTTCTGCTGCAGCTACAGTATGACGTTCCCTCATCGGCACAGACAATGTGCAGAACTCTCTTTTTTTCATTTACAGCATGGGGGGAGCTGAAAGGGGAAAGAGAAATGGCCAGATTGAGAGAGCCAATGCAGCTTCTCTGTTCACGGAGGCTAGTTTGGCTTTATCTCTCATCCTGCTTCATTTGATCTGCCTTCTGAAGGAAAAGAGGACAGACCGGGACCCCAGGGACAGAGACGAGATGAGCAGGGGGCCATTGAGAAGAGAGGGGAAGTGATCATGCTGCGGCAGGGCAGCAACATCTATTAAGATGGGATGAGGTAAAACAGAAAAAGGCAGTGAATAAAGGGGTCTGTACACGGGGAGTGTATGGAAGATAGCAAAGGAAGAGACGCAGTACTATCTTACTTCACCGCCTCATCAAACTTAAGAAACACAGCCGAGATTCACCACAACCCATTGTTCATTTTACAGATACAGCCCTAAAATAATATAATCTCCGCTTTCATTAGCATTCTCTTCAAGGGGAAACACTCTAGATAAGCAAGAGCCTCTCCTGTAAAACTGAATGTGGAGCTATAAGAACCACAGCAAAAAGTAAGAACAGACAAAGCCTCCAAATAACGAACACGCTTTTTATACCTCTCTTTGTTTGGCAGCTGGGGGCTGAGAAAAAGACATTTTTAGAATTGGAGAGAAACTGCTGCAAGATTTGTCCCCTCTTACCTTTGTATTCGAAGTTAAGGTTCAGGTAATTATTGTCACGGGTGTTCTGTGAGTAAGGAGGGCTGAAATGACAGAAAGCATGAAGGGAAAGTTGAAAATTTTTTTGCTCTTTTAGTTGCTAATTTCCCCTTATCTTCAAACAAAGTCTGGCTACAGCTGCTGGCCTGATACATCAGAATGGGGCTCGACTGCAAAGCGGCACAAAACGCAGGGAATGGCTTTAGTATTCAAACTATCTTCCTGTCACTCACAGCTGATGTAAAACAACAAAGTGGCAAAATTTGAAAAGTTGAGCTCTAGGAAGATTTGTGGACTCACAAAGTCAAACTGCTCGCCACTGAACTAGCAGCAATATAACATATGTCACTAAATGTCTGTATGTGCATCCAACCTCTCTCCCTCCCTGGACATTTCCAACAAGCCCCGTCCCGACGAACCGACAGAGAGTGACGTCTCTGTTGACCGCAGGGCGGCGCGGGGCCACGAGACCCCTGGATAAGGGGCACGCATGCCCGTTCGCAGGGAAAAGTTCCATGCACTCGTTTCCTGCCATTGTTCTGCAGCCTGGAGCCCTGATAAGCCTCGTGCAGGTAGAACTGTTTCCGTCCTGCTCTCTCTCTGTCAGCTCCACGCTTGCTCGCTTTTATTCTCCCTTTGATTCAAATTCACTCTTTTCTCTCCTCAGCCTTTCCCACTCTACTCTCACTCTTTCGCCACTTTTCATTTTCTGGCTCAGTTTTTCCAGCATGTTGCTTGCTCACTCTCTCACATCTCCCACTCAGTCTCTGTTTCTGTCTGTCTCTCACGCACTCTCTCTCGTGATAACGGAGGAATCCAGGCGTCCAGATAAGAGTTCTGTCGCTATGGCAACAGCAAAGTGACCCGATTCCTTTTCCACACAGACAAGCGGAGGAAGGGTCGCAGGGAAGCTACGCTGGTCTTTAGCACATTTACAAACTTTGCTAAAAGCCTCTGGCTGTTGCAACACAGGCGCTCACATCCAAGTGTGTACACAAGCACTCTGTGATACAAACCATGTCTCACAAGGACGTGTACACATATATATATATATTACAGATTAATGAAGGAATCCGTATCTGTCAGTTTATGTGTGGCTGACAACCTCGTCCCATCTACTTAACAGCTGATCACACATCAATAAATTGCAGCTCCTACTGATAGCCTGAACTTAAGACGTTTAGGGAACAGCAGGAACTTAAAGAATCTACCGACTTTCTGCAGACATCTGGGGAACACTTTTAAGCCTCTGACATCAACACATAACCCACAAATGAGGTGTTTATCGTAACAATATGTTTAGTGCTGCTACAGAAAATAACCTTTATCACACACACTCCCCAATGTGCATGACTAGTCATGCATTTTCTTAAATGTGTGACTCTAGTAATGCACATGGATGACAAACCACATGAGAAAAAAAAAAGCTGCAGTAAACTTTGAGCACACTGGTTTAAAACAAACAAAAAAAATTAAAGAAGAAGAAAGAATTCAAGCCTGCTATCAGCTATATCGGCTGAAAACAGTGCACGTTCTTGAGTAGCCACTGTATAAATCCACAACGACGAGGGCTATAAATCACCCGCTCCATGATGACTCACCTGTCCAGTGCTTGATCTATTGACTGACAGCTGCTCGACAGCGAGTTGTCTGCACTCCCAAAGGGATCCAACATCTGACAGATACAATAACACAAGGAGACCGAGGGTCACGGAGCATGCAATCATACAGGAGAGAGCATACCAAGCAGTGCGGGTGGAGTTGTGCTTGTTACTGTCTCACGTCTTAAGAATTTGAAGGGGTTTGAATAATGTCTGACATCCTCTTTAAATACTGCACAGAAATGTTATATGTGGCTATATAGCCTTGTAAAATCAAATTAGTGCTAGTACTTCTGCTGCTGCTAACAATACAGGGCAATCCAGTATACGAGCAGAGTAAACAATGAATCACCGAAGACTGTTCAGACGATTAAATCTCGACAAAAACACAGTTCTGCCCAAGAGTTCAGCCTTCCAGTCAAGAACTCAAAATATTATATGGGAAAAGAATCTATGAAAACAGCCAATATTGGCCATTTCAGTGCATTAACTACAATAAATTAACTACATTTGGTTGAATAAATGTCAACCTGCCAAAGACATCAAAAAGATCTTTTTTCTGAAGTCTATTCAAACTTTTTCAAGAAGCAACAATGCATAAAGCATTTATTCGGCTGATGGACTCTTACACTTTGGTCTGGGTTTTCTGGGATGAACTCCCCTTCACTGTGGATGCTGGTGTAGGAGCCCTGGCGGGCGATCTGCTGCTGCTCCTCAGGGACGCTGCCTGGCGGCGGGGACGTCCGACCTGTGTGGAGGGAACCTGAAAGTGACGAAAAGAAGCACCAGGGGCGGCCAATAAAAGAGAGGGGAATGAAACAATTAAAGTTGAGTGGATGAGTAATGCAAAAGGTGGAAGGGGGGAGGTAAATGAGAGCGAGAGGAGAAATTGAGAAGTGGAGGGAGTGCGGGAAGATGAAGAGATGGGAACGAGGGACAGAGGGGAGAAAACGGCGTCACAGTGTTATTCATGGGTACGAGTTCAGCAGTGCCAGGACTGCGAGAAATGATTTACTAAACTACACTGCCGCCACCTCTAACCTCAATTACTGTGACGAATGCTCTCCTGGCTGAGCTGCGGCGGAGACTGAGCGCTCGTCCTTGTCACGGTAAAAAGATCTACTGAAACTATCGCAGACTGGGCTGACAGGAATACTGAAACAGCGCAGAGAGGCTAAAAGGCACTAAGACGAATAGAAGCGTTGGAAATACGATCAAAGTCTTGTTGTTTGACTGAAGGCTGCAAATTACAACCGCTTTGTCTCGACTGTTCAGCTTTTCTGCCTCTTTCCCCCTGACGCCACAGTCTGCTCCCATACGTCATCGAGGTACCCGGGTTCACATCTCGTCTTCACTCAGCCGTACACCGTGACCGTTCTCCCGTCACCTCTCATCTGCCGCTACTCCCCGCGCTCCTATCTCGGCCCGCTCGCCTCGTCTCGCACTCGTGCCTCGCTGGCAGGGAGAAAAACTGATGGAGGGCCGATAATTCTGGACGATTTATGCGCTTGCGGCCACATGACGAAGATAGGCTCGCAAGAGCGATCACAGCTGCTATGCAAAGATGCAAACGTGATGGCAGGAGCGAGCACCGGTTTGATTCTGAGCGTGTCTGAGGCCGAGATACGACCGAGACGCTGACCTTTCTGGACAGAGCTGATATTAAAATAAACCAAACATGCCTGGGGACGAGGAGGGGGGGGACTACAAAGTGTGACGTGACAAGAAAAGGTTTTTTTTTTGTGCACAGTTTTAGATGAGAAGACAGAAACTGCTCTCATGCATGTGCTTTGAATACTAAAGCTACTATATATTTATACATATTACATCCAAGTATGGTCACAGTTAACATGACAAAAAGCTAACAGGCCAAAGACAGCGGCCAGACAGTTGCTTAGCATGAGTGCAGGAGTTTGTCCTTGCTTTGACATGACAAGTCCTTGGCTGCTTTCACCTCCGGTTTGCATTTTCTACTCCGATAAAGCATGCGCCCCATCTTTTCCATTAACATTCCTGCGACTTTGACGGCCGTCTGCATCGTCAGGTGACACTGATACGTCATCCTTGAGGCTTTAGCACATGACTGAGAAACCTTTGCATCAGCAGAGTGCTTTTCTGCCTCCTCTCACATTTAACAACTAATAAAAACAGCATAAAAACACTTTTTTTAAAACATGGAAGCTCACCTGTTGAGTGTTTGCGCACCCTCTCTGAGCCCTTTAGCAAGGAGCCCTTCAAATCTCCCAGTGACCTCGATGACTTCATCTCGCTCTGTTTGTCCCTGCTGTTCACCTGTAGGTACTGGAAACACAGGAAGTAGGAGAGAGTGAAAAAAGGGAATCGGCTCAGCAGAGGAAGGGAGGACAGCATTACCTCATTGTTCAGTTACATCACCGTGTGTGGAAGCAATTTGTTTCCTCATTTTGCAAAAAAAACAAAAAACTAAAAAGGATGACTTCATTCACCTTTGTTCCCACTAACTGCACAAAAGTGAGCATCTTAAAAACTCACATGGTTGTTTTTAGGAGTCTTTAGCAGTATCCTGAGCAGCCCATTGGTCCCCGAACTGCAGCCCAGCGTCAGCACCGCCTGATCCAGGTCCTCCTGCGTCTTCAGGGGCAGCAGCAGCTGATAGGACAAGAAAGCACACAGCACATGAGCTTCAATTCTCTATTGTTCAGCAACAAGAGCACGTGAATGCAGCAGCACATGTATGACATCAAGGGTTTCACAATAAAAAACAAAAAACATGTAAATAAACAAAGCTTTTCTTGGATCTTGACAGCTTGAGAAAACAAACGTAACGCCACTTCGAGGACACGCGTACTGCAGTGCATACTGGAGGATTGTCACGAAAAACAACAGATAAAACTGTAACACGCCAGCTACACGAGTCATTCTCTTACCTCTTTCTCCATGAAGAACATGTCCATCTGCTGGCCAAAGGCCTCGGTCACTTTCTGCAGCAGCTCTTTGATCTTCAGCGGCCTCTGAAACAGGATGATTCTGGAAAAAGGAGAAGGCCAGCCGGGTCAGAGGTGGGAGAAAGACGGTCATGTTGTGTCTGGCTGCAGCTGAGCTGACAGCCTGCTGGCTACTGGTTTGTAGCATTAGCTTGCACCTGATAAATCTCTAAGAACCCGTTTTCATTTACTTTACAGCAGCGGGAAACAGAAGATAAACGGACGGGGGGTCAGCAGGGTCGAGGAGAGGAGTGAGCCGAGCCACCGAGATGCTAAGAGGGCATTAATCAGTGCAGTGAAAACAGAAAGTGCAGACATACTCTCCACTTGCATGTCTGTGCTTATCTACTGTATGCTTACGTGTATTCCCGTCCGAGACCGACCTTATCAGCAAAAGTCTTGTTGTGAGTGTGTATATGAGACGCATGTGTGTTTGTAAAACTTTACATGCATGAGTGTGCTTCCCAATCAGTGTGTGCATCGGCCACTGTTTCAACACCATTGGGCCTCTCCGCTAAGCCAGCACAAAGGCAGATGGGAAACTTCCTGAGAGGAAAGGGGGGGAAAAATCTGGAGCGGCAGCAAAAGCAGCAGGATGTGTGTCTTTCCCTCGTCTTTTAAAGAGTGACAGAGTGAAAGATATAGAGACATGGAGATATTTACAGACGTCTGTGAGAGAAAATAAAGGGGGAGGCAGCCTGAGAAAATAAAGCAGAGAGAGAAGCAGAGAGACTCCTGTCCTGTCCTCCCCCCAACACCACCATCTACCCCCACCTCACTCTCTGCTTCTGAAGAATCTGCAGCGCTACTATCTCTTTATAGTATCCTGATAAAAGGGAGTCGTTTTTATCCCATCACTTCCTCATCAGAGGCCAAAGCTTTGCCTATCTTAATGACCGCTCATTGGTTCCCTCATTTGGATAAATTCTGGGAAAAGGGGGGAGGCTGCAGATCAGAGGCAAGCGGCGGCACAGCTAAACACTCCTCGTCTCTGTTTAGATTTGGTGATGATGTGTGCGATAAAGAGCTGGAGGGATGTGGGGACGGGGGTTTGGGGGGCTTGTACAAGGATGCGGCTCCAAAAGATATGGCTTTTCTTCCTCTGCATGCGGACACACTCAGTCGCAGAGGTTTGCAGAGTTGGAAGAATGCTTTCACACGTCCCAGCGCACTCTCTTTCCCTTTTGTCTCGTGGAGAAAAAAAAAAAAAAAAAAAAAAAAAAAATCACAATAATATAAACACTAAGAGAAAAAAAAAGGTTTGGCTCTGTTCCCGCTCTCTCTCTCTGGCTGTAGACCTTGAGGTAGGGGGGAGAGCGAGTCGCTCTACAGCTCTTATTTCCTGCCCCAAACCTTCAGTGCTTGCCAATGAAAAGAGAGAGAGAGACCATCGGATCCGATTCCACTGTGGACGGACAACACGATCATCCTGACTCAGGGACTCCTGATACCTCGAGTTAGGTAGAGGACCCTCAAATATAATGCTATTCACCGCACAGCCTGGGATTAGATCTGTGCAGTCAGATCGTCTTGATAGTAGCTGCTCGAGTATGAAAGGAAGTTCAGATTATTTTCTTTCTTCTTCTAATCTAATAAGCCGGCTCGTAGGGTCTGTGCTGAAAGAGATTTTAGATCGAGATCGAAGAAATGCAGTTCAGTTTCCATTCACTGAATTTTTTATGAGGGTTATATTTTTTTTTAGGCTTTGCTTTCTTACTTAGCTGAGAGTATTTGCAGTTTAAGCCCCGTTTAGAGGCTTAAACTAAGGAAAAAAAGGTTTTGCTAACTCTAAACCAGGGGTATTCAACATGAGGCCCGAGGGCCACAATCGTTCCAAAAAGAGACTTCAATCCGTCCTTCTGGAATATAAGAACTTTTAACAGTTTTACACCTACTCTTATAATACAAATCTCCTACTGCAATTCATATTACACCACAATAATTAAGTAGCAATTAAATGAAAAAAAAATATTTACAGCTTTTATATTTTTTTTTTTCTACAGTGACTCCAGAGACAGTTTTATCACACATTTATCACTTTGTTTCATTGATCCCGCCCTCTTAAAATCAAAGTAGGATGTACATGAATTACAATGTAAAATGACTTTGACATCCCTACTTTAAATAATCAGTTCACAATCGCAAAACTGCTTTTTTATTTTATTTAAATAAAAAACCCACAGCTATTAGTCATAAACGCAACATTAGCTTTCATCGAGTCATGCTTTTAAGACCACCTGATGTGGAAAACCAAAACAGTGAGCTGAAAGATCCTGCAACGCTCTGCAGAGCTGGTGTTGTCTGTAGCCTGTTAATAATTCTCAGAGGGTTTGTCTCTCCGAGTGACCCTTTTCACTGTCGCATACCTCGAGTTACCCGATCCCCTGTTAATATACAGAAATATTGATTAAAGCTGCGTTAAATAAATATTTAAGTTACACAGGTTTTAATGTGATTTCGATCCTTTTCTGTTCTGGAAAGAGGTCGACGAGGGTGTGAATCGACAAAGCGGATGAAAGAAAAAAATCATTAAATAAAAAAGAGATTTTCCTTTCAAGTCTATGAATGGCATCTTCTAAAGTGAGCTGTTGGCTGTCTTTTCTGAGAGAGCAGTGTGGAGTGAAGGGAGCTCGTGAGAAAGGGAAGACTGCGAGACGCAGAAACACAGAGACAGGAACATGAAAAACTCGTCTCTTCCTCAGCAGTAGCCAATTAGGGCTGTGAAAAAGTGAAAAGGCCCAGTGTGAAGCAGTGCTCTGCTGGCCGAGCACGCCGCTTTCCTTCTCTTTCCCACTCCTCTGAGCCTGTGGCTTTCTTATCACAGTATCGCTGAACCGATGCCCGTTCCCCTCGTCTATATTCTGATGAATCGAGGCAATTATTGCAGTAGGTTCTGGTCAGTTTCCCTCCAGTGTTAACAGAACATATCGTGTTTGTCACTTCAGTTCAGTCTCTGCGGGCTCCTGAGTAAAGTTTTAGACCAGGGGTCCAGAATCCCAGTCCACGAGGGCCGGTGTCCCTGCAGGTTTTAGATGTCAACACACCTGAATCACATGATTAGTTCATTACCAGGCTTCTGGAGAACTTCAAGACAGTTGAGACGGTAATTTATCCATTTAAATCAGCTGTGATGGATCAAGAACACATCTAAAACCTGCAGGGACACCAGCCCTCGTGGACTGGGATTGGGGACCCCTGTTTTAGAGTGTCAGAGTCTGCCAGTGGAACCAGTGGACCTCCTCCAGAGCTGCGAGACCCAACTTAGCATCCGTGCGTGGCATGACAGAGCTGGGATCCCAGTGCGGACAAAATGAAGACCAACACCAAGTTAAGTGTCAGAAATTCTCTCTCTCTCTTTTTTAAACATCCCATTGGGTAAACAAACTATGAGGCAAAAAAAACAAAAAACTGCTTGCTAGACTGTCTCCAAACAGTTTGAGTAACCAGCTCTGCCTCTTGAGTAAGTGAAAAGCTGGCCGTGTGAGCGAGTACAAATGTCTCGTGACTGAAAAATGTGGAGGGAAAGCAGGAGAAAACGCGCAAGATGAAGCATTAATTTGGGGTGTGCCTGGAAGTCTGCGCATTGTACTCAAACGTTTGGCTCTCGCTGCATCTTTTTGATCTCCCTCTCTCTCTGACCCTCTTCTCTTTTTTCCCCCCTCTCCTCCCTCTTAAACAGCCCATCCGAGCCTGAAACATAAGGCCTCGGCTAAATGTCAAAGTAGAAATTTTCCCTCTCTTTATGCTCCTCTGGCATGTAACTGTGATTTCCTCTAGACACAAAGTCCCAGGCATGGCAAAGCATAACACACAAAAAAGATCCGAAGCACAGAGTAAAGGCTTGGACAGAAGAGCAGAAAAAACAATACAGAGGTTCAAACATACCGTTTTTCTCTCTCATGCTCCAGCTTGACTCTTAAATCCTGTTGAGAGGAAAAATAACAACAGAGGGGAGTTATGGAAGTGGAAAGTTAAAATGATTCATAGTTGTCTGTGGGATTTGGCCTGCCTAATAAATGAAAACGATAAGCTGGACCAGGAATTGAGGTGACAAAAAGCATTATGATGATACATGTTTTATATCCACGTTGCTGGATTTGCTGCGGATTTTGTTCTACAGCACAAAGACAACATTATCCTTCAACACTGACGATGGCCCGACAAATCTTTGTTTTCTATTCGTAGTCATTGCCAATGGGAGCAGGAATCTGGAGGAGCCTGCATGTCTGCATGAGGTAACGGTGTTACACTAACGCTGTCATCACATCGGTGCGGAAGAAAAAACGTAAGGGTTTACCCCAACAACTCGCAGAGGAAAGCAGCACCGTGACGGCCGGAAACCCTCTCTGCTCCTCGCTGTTTGTTTATGTCTCATCATAAACATTGCTGCTTTAAGAGGATTCGCCAATTATCATTCCACAGACACGCAAAGATACACGAGGAAACGACTTCAGAGAGGCACAAGGTGACTGAAGGGAACGATAAGCTGTCCAAAATGTGTTGGTTTAGTTTCTAAACTGCCATAAATGTACATAATACCGGAAACTATTGGAATGGAATACTCCAATACGGAATACTATCTCTATATAGATATATATAGATAGAGAGATAGATAGATATATAAAAAGCCCACCAAGCATCAAGAAAGGATTTTGTCAATCTGACGGACGGTGTCTGTAAGACGCTTGAAAGACAATGCTGTGCACAAGTCTTGAGCCAAACCTCCTTTCTTTTTGTTCTGCTAGGAAAACGTGATTAGTCCAGCAATTTCATTATTCACATGTCAGCATATATGGAAATATATTATATGAGGCAAAAATAAGAGTTTATACATTTCTAATGGGCTTAAAAATCAATATTTGGTACGACCTCATTTATTCTTCAACACAGCCTGAACTCTCTTAGTCAAGTTTTGATATAATTTCTTGAAGTAGTTTTCAGGAATAGTTCTCCAGGCTTCTTGAAGGACATTTAAAGCTCTTGTTTGGATGTTTGCTGCCTCTCTCAATATCATCCCACAGTGCTTCAATAATGTTGACGTATAGGCTCTGGGGAGGCCAATCCATGACTCTTATTTGTTGTGTGTTTTTTCTATCCAGGTATGCTTTTAACTAAGAACAAAGAAGGGAGGGGCCAGAAGAAATCAGACTAGAAAAATAATAAAAACTGTGAAAAATTAACAGTGAAATTAACCCTTTAAGACCTACCATAGAACCAAGTCCGCCAGAGCTTATATTATATTTTTACCTGCTGTGGAGCCATTTTTGGGAGCATTTCAAGTTGCTATACATCAATACAACCATTATAGCCCAGATTTTAATAATATGTATTCATTAAGTGCATAGTAATTACATAAATTGCAAAAAAGTGCAATAAACTACAAAAAAAATTGAAAATCGTTTTTGCTTTTTTAACATATATTTCTAGTTAGAGAAATTTAAGAGGCTTATCCCTCAAAACTGTAAATACAAAAAAGTTGCACAAAATAGTTTCCCACCACAGGAAATTTATTTTGAGTGTCTTCATAGTTTTATTTTTGAAATACACCAATTTTTATACACTGCAGGAAAAACGAAAATAAATATTATACTGCAAATTTGCAAAATAACAGCATATGCATCAAAATAAACTATTTCCAGCAGTGCAATATGAGTCCTAAGCATCCCAAAAACGACACAGAAAGTCATAAAGTCAAAGATAACTTTTAAAAAGACGAGTATAGGCTCTGAGGGCCTGATAGTAAAAAAGACTACATTTCCGGGAAAATGACGTCACTTCCGGTTTCGGGCAGGTAATGGCGGAAATGCAAAAGTTCGCGCTGACGTCTATTCCAACGTAGGAAGTGTTATGAACAGCTGATCGGACCGGCACAGCGTGTTTCTGGAATATTATGTTTTTGTTCCTGCAAGCGCTTTTTATGCAGTTTTTGCAAAGCTTTATGTGGAAGGAAACCGTGACCTAGGACAAGCTGATGGCATAAGATGTAAGTACAACTCCTCCGGTTTCATATGCAAAAAAAATTTTTGCGCTAGCTTACTTGGTTGCAGTGCTACCAGGATTTAAAAATAGTTACACAAAGCAGAGCGTGCCCGCTCCGATCAGCTGTAAAGGGTTAATGGAATTAAAGAGTAAAAACAGAAAGTGACATGAAATAGAAATATTTCAATTAAGTGCACGTATATTAAACATGTACTAACATGTAAATATACTCAACTACATTACTAGTGATCCTGGCCATGCTCTAACCCAACAGTGTTGGGTATTGTAAGATTAGCAGTGCTCAGGCCTCCCCGGGTCCCCCTCTAGGCACTTCCCTGGCTGTTGAGAATCAGATGCTTTCCAGATAACACTGCACAGAGTATCAAAATCTAGAAGCTACTTTTAGCTGCTCACTTATTCACAGGGGTTCACCACAGCAGGCAGCTTTGCATGTTTGATTTGACAGTTTTTATGCTTGATGCCCTTTCTGATGCAACTGCAAAGGGATCTGACATTACTCTTCTGCCTTCATATGTTCCATCAGTTCTGAGAAGACTATTTATTATAAGGACAGGCTGCACACCATGCAGAGATCATGTTGTTTCTGCAAAAATATCATTTTTTTATGTCTGCCAAACTGCATCATCTTTGACATTTTTCATAGATTCAACTAAAGAAATGTGAACAAATAATGTGTTTGTGTGGCAGGCTTTAAATAACAAAGCGCTTAAAGACACAATTTAAAATTAGTCCTTCGCTAAGATGTCATCCCTCGACTTAGGCATCGTTTTTTTTATGCTTGAATGACTCATAGGTCAGCGTTTAATATCTGAACAAACAAACAACAAATCTCTGAAAAGTGTCATGCACTGGACTGAAAAGGAGTTGTGGTTTTTTTTTGGTTTTTTTTTAATAAGCAGCTGATATCCAAAGACTGGCTCCTTGGAAGCAAAATATGAAGAAATGAGGAGTGGCTCGAGACTTTTGCACCATGCTGTGGCGGTGAATATGCTGCTTTTTTGTTTCATCATCTCCAAAACTAGATCACAACCTTCAAACTCCAGTGAATAAAATAAAAAAAGGAAGCAGGGCTGAGGTATTGAGTAAAAACAGAGTGACAGATAAGGTTAAAGTAGTGTAACTAAGCAGGATGTGTGGCAGCTTTAAACCAAAGAAATACTGCAGCATTATACATCCTCTCAGCTCTTTAACTAAAATATGGCTAAGCAAACTGATTCCCATACTACACAGGCAACAGAGCAATCAAAATAAAAACAAAAAAATTGATATTTAGACACATTTTACAGCCAATTTTAAAAGTTCTTATAGATTCAAATCAGCACTTCAACAATTTTGAATGTATAAAAGGAGAAACAGCACATGTGGATGCGACGAGTACCTGTTTGTAGAGTAAGGTTCGGTTCTTGGGCTTGTGGCTGTTGTGCTGGGTGTAACAACGGCCCAAGGCTGCTAAGTCCTTCATGATGGAGTTAAGTGCCTCCTCGTCGTCTAAGGAAGAAAGAAGAAATGTGTCAGCTACACTCTGCGCTTAAATGTAGGAAGTACAGCAGAAATACCTTATCTGTTTCAAATGACCTCACTTTATTGGTGACTTTACTGGCCACACACGAGTGCTCTTTGACATTTAGCATGACCTTAGTTTTTAGTTTGTACCGGCTCAGAAGAGCCAGTGAGGCAACATCTGGCATGCCTCTTCCTGTTTTCATGTGTGAGTTTCCATTAATGGAGAAGAATCTAGTTTATGTTCGGTACATACCTAATAAGGGTAGAATTATCTCTCTATAAAACAAACAAACAAACAAAAATATTGACTAATATTTCTCTGAGATATGTGTGACTCAAGTCTTTCGCTTTGATGATATGGGTAAACATAACAATGCAGGCCATTCTTTAATGCTATACTTAAGCATAGAAAAGCCACAAAAGATAAAGTTGTTTTAATAATGGAACACGTGTATGGGCTTCATGCACGCCTGTCAAAAAGGGCGACGTGGTCACCTGCAGCTTGTTTATTAAGCAGTCTAATACATATATATCAGTGGAGATATTTCAGGAGCATAATTCAGATAAAGGCTGCCTTTCTTCAGTTACAAATGTTATAAAAAAGCGACTGCGCGGTAAAAGAGAAAGTCGAAAACGTTTCAATATGAAATATTTTGGGACTAAAGTGCCACATCCGTTTGTGTCATTAAAATAACCTTTAAGGTATTAAAGCCAACAATTCTCAGTTTTCTACTCCTCACTTCACCTTTTTTGATGTGCTCACAAAAAAGGGCATCCGGTCATCTTTTACCATTAAAAGCCTTTAATGGAATCCGAGTTGGGTGATTACAGTATAAGAAAGAGGTCGCTGACCTCAGCTTCTTCCTGTCTCTCAGATATATCCAAGGTCTAGTCATGATAATAATTTTTAAAAAATGCACACGCAGGCACACACACACACCTGTGCTGGGTGTGTGCAGTGCAATACAAACAGCACCTGCAGGAAAAACCGCATTCTTTAATAGAATAGATGTCTATATGTGTGTGTAAAAGACCACAGGGAATGAAAGCTAGAGTCATAGTAACACACGGAGCAGATGGGGTCTGGGATGGCATTTGATCTTGCTCCTACTGTACGGCTCTTGTGGCCAGCTGTTCTCAGACAGTAGGCCAGTACACCAGGTTCACTCAGAGGTCAGGATGCACTCATGCATAAACATCAGTTTACACGTCACTGTCAGACTACCTTTCGTTTTTCCTCTCATACCGAGCGCTCTGTAACTCTTATTCAAATTGGTATACCTTACTGTACGGTAAATTTTCTCATGGTTCATATTACATGAGTACAAAGCAACAGCCATTAATACTAATGGCACCTTTAATGACATGCTATCTTTCCCAACATATACGGGCCTATTTATTTCTCCTATGGCTTGTAGTGTCAGTTATGAAGCGTGACAGACCAACTCTACTGACTAATGCTGGTTTTGTGGTGCTGCAGTTGTATCTATTTGCATAGGTAGTTGCTCACAGAGACTAACCAATAAAACCTACACAAACCCCAATGGCACGAAGCTCGCCTACTGACTCCTGGACAAGTGGGAGAGAACAGGGAAGATGTATCGACCAACCAGCCCTTTAAAATGAAACAAGGTAACAGTAGTGGGATATTATTAAAATGCAAACCAAGTAGACAAGATATTCAAACTGGGCTCATTGACGCTAAACACGCAGCTAGCTAATTTTAGCTAATGTTAGCCAGGAAAAGCTAATGGTGAAAACAGATGACACAGTCTGTATCAACCAAATATCAGAGTTAAGAATGTATTAAAAGTGTGTTTTATCTCTTTTTTTTTTTTTATTTTCTCTCAACTTGACTATTTTCTTCCATCTCTTTACCCTAGCTCATAGGTGTCAAACTCTGGCCCGCGGGCCAAATGTAATTAGGCTGCGGGCCAAATTTGGCCCGCGGGCCATACCATACCAAATTACTATCAGAGCTGGCCTACTGGTATTATACAGCTAATATATATATTGTTTAGTATTAAGCTTTGCTTGTTCCATATTCAGTTTTTTAGCAAAATGTGTTTGAGTCCATAAGAAAAGATTCATTCTTATATCTGGAGGAATAAATATATTTCAATAAATATTAAAGTTAGTCCACGAATTTGTTCCAGTTTTGAATTTTGGCCCACTGTGTATTTGAGTTTGACACCCCTGCCCTAGCTGGTCTGAAAAGATGGCTGCCGCTCCCGGAGCCTGGTTCTGCTAGAGGTTTCTTCCCGCTAAAAGAGAGGGTTTTTTTTATTCCCACTGTTGCTTGCTCACAGGACGTCAAGGGTCTTTACCTTATAATCTAAAGCGCCTTAAGACAGCTGTTGTTGTGATTAGGCGCTATGTAAACAAAACTGACCTGAATTTAAAGTATTCTTCATTTCAACCAGAGCTCATTTGCTCCAGCAGCTCTCTCATTATCCACTTATGTTTACCCCTAGTCCATCATCTGCCACTTAGTTGCATTAAGTTTCAGCGGACACTTCCAAATTAGCTATATGAGCGAAGTGTGAATGACATGTTTCTCTTCTTTGCTGTGTGGTCCAGTCCCTCCACTTAAAAAGAAACTAAATAATGTCAACTGATAAGAAAAATTCCACCTACAAAAAAAACTGCGCCCACAGAGCAAACAACAACAACAGTATAAGAAGTACTCTTGCATGGTCCAGACTGCACATTGGATCGCGTAGTGTCTGAAAGCACTAAAATGACTGCAAAGTCAGTATATCCAACAGGAAATCAGGCAAAAATATATATTCCTTTATGTTCTAACAACTTTATGAATACCTGTGTGGGTGAATTTATTTATTTATTTATTTTTTGAGAAAAGGACAGTAACTATGAGGCAGCTGAGTCATTTCTGGTAGTTTTCTCCCTTAAGGAGATTCTAGAGATAAGACAGATGAAATAACACCTATTTATGTAAATAACCTTGTAAAACAACACAATGTGTCCTGCCACCATCACACAAACGCACGCAAAGTGCTGTAAACTGCCCTGAGAAGACGATAGGAGACCCGGGTACTTATGACGTATGCTGTCAGCAGCGGTGGCTGACTAACCGTTCGACCAGGCATGTCCTCTCGGAACAGGAAGGAACTGAATCACTGTCTTAAGTTCTGAACGCGGAGCTGTGCTAACCATGTTGTTCCACATCAGGATATTCATGTATTTTTTGACTGACTCACAAGGGAAAAAACTCTGAATATGACAAAAAAATAAATTAAGCATGCAAAAATATTTATTTTTCCTTCTGTAGTGACAGGATTTTACATGAGAGCAAGGCTGCAGCTCGTGATAATGTTTTCCATTATCAATTAATTTGCTGAATAAGCTAATTTTTGCACAAAATCCCTCAAATCCAACAATATTCTGTTAAAATAGAGAAAATGAGTCACAATACATAAATAAATATGTAAACTGTTAAATATCCAAATACTAATCTCACAATCTAACTCTTGCAAATATTACCTCTGTCATTGTTTCTCATTTGCACTGCTTCTCTCTTGTGAAATCTGCTGTTTGAGTCCAGCCTCTACAGGCTTACAGCTCCAGACTACCCTGTGCACTTGCAGTCAAGGATACAAAACAAACAGAGGCCAGCATGTGTATGTGTATGTGTGTGTGTGTGTGTGCGCATATGTGTGTGTGTTTGTGCTCTCTGTAGCCTATGGATAATAGCGGAGAAACGAGTGTGAGAGGGTTCATTGGAACAGGGGTGGGGGCAGTGAGAGCATGTGAGAAATGTGTGGTGGTGCACAGAGCTGGCTCTGATGGCTGCCTATAAGTGAAGTTATTACATCACTCCCAACTGATCCACGGCCACTGCCAGGCTGAGGCCAGCCAAGGCTAACCACCAGCACAGTGGAAAGCAACTGCCACATACACCAAACACACATCACCGCCAGAAGTAGCCTCAGTGACTGCTTCAGGAACCCCATGGCAACGTGTGACCCAGAATAGTTGCAAATGTTTTGAGAAGAGGAGGGGAGGGTTGATAAATTGGGCTACCTTCAGCTCCCCCCCATCTGCTCTCATTGTGTGTTGCGCAAAATGTGACACGCATAAGAAAAAGGGGGAATTCCAGGAAGCCGGGCAGAGTGAGCAACATTACACAATGTCGACCGGTTGCTGCCCATTGCATCATCGCCCAGCATCTTTCGTCTCGTCACGGGCTAACTCTGGGAACTGCGAAAGTGGCAGTGGACGAAATAAAGCAAGAACTTTGCTTCAGGATGGGTGACAATAAAAAGGAGACGTCTTCTCGTAACTGCTGCTCGAGCTGAGTGTTTTATGAAAGCAGAGCAGAAGCTGGGAGATGAAGGTAGAGCGAGACAACTCCCCCAAACCCTAAAGTTGCTTACAAAATAGAACAAGCTACGAGAGGATACGACTTCTGCAAGCCAAAAGTATTTAAGGACCAGCGAGGCAGAGCGTCTGTGTGCGTGTGTGTGAGAGTGAGAGATGCAGGCTGCCTGAATGAAGACATTGAGGGGATTTCCTGGTGCCGAGAGACGCATCATGCCAAAGGCGTCCGGCAGGATTAGCGGCTGGAGCCAAACGTGTCCTCACTCTGACGCACAACAAGCACACAAGCACATGCACACACACACAAGTCAGCCATAACAAGCAAGGCGGGCTTCCCAGCTCTCACCTCGCTGTTTATCGAAACCGTGGCAGATATAATTGGACACCTAATGGATGTAATGTTTAAACCTCAGAAGTTAATCTTTCACCAAGAATAATGACCCTGATGTAATGTAGGTGGGTGTGCAACAGTGGTTGTGCAATTAATGTTTGTACAAGGTCTGTGCTAAAGGCTTTTCACTGGACAATGTTTGCAAATATGCCCATTCAGTATCTGCAGGCCGTGGCATTCCTCTCTCAGCCTGCGTCAGCTTGGCTTAGCCGTGTCACCACTACTGTTACAGATCTGGAAAGATCTGTTAAGCAATTATTTGAGGAGAGCTATTAATAGCAGTCTAATGTGTGTTGAATATGGGGAGTAGTTTTTAGCATTATGTACATTTTGCAAAATTCAGAATTTCAGAGTTCTTTTTTTTCAAAGCTCACAATCAGCTAGGAAATTTGCTGCAGCTCTATTTACTGAACTCTCGACAGAGCTGAAAGACTTCATACGAAGCCACGCTAAAATAAGAGACGCACACCGTCTAAAAGAGCAGGAAAAAATCTACAGGAGAATTCCATAACGCCAGAGGGTAGAGGTTGCATCGCACAATTCCTGCTCCCGTTTCCAAAACTTAAATCATCTTTATAACACCTGGATCAGGAAACGCTTCCAGCCATTCGCGTTGTTGCACTGATGCATGGACACGCCAAGCCCAATGCCAAGAACAACCACATGCAGCAACATTTATGTCAGGTGGAAAACCTTACGTAACACACTGACGTGACTGTGGGGCTGATTTCTTCTTTTGTCCAGAAAGCATTACATACATTTACAGAACAGGCCTAGTATGTCATACAATTCCTGTAGCTCCATCAAGGCTGGGTGTTTACCTTGTGAGTTTCTGTGCTGTCCAGATCCATTTTGGAGACCGTCATCTGTGGGAAAAAAAAAACATCATCATTTTGGATCACAGTGAAAGCAGGTCCAAAATAAAACAATTGACAGCATATGCTGGCTGCTGATACTTTGAGTTCAGAGAATCTACTGTTGAGAAACAACAACATGCAGTGCTGTGAAAAGCATTCATCCCCATCCACATTTTTTGCATATTTGTCACACTTATGTGTAAATGCAAATTAAAAAAAAATAAATTTTTAAATGATGATTTCATTTTTTGGGGGAAAAAAACCCTATAACCCCAAAAGAACCCGTGTGACAAAAGTGAAGTAAGCTAAAAGATCTTGAGCTAAAGAACCAGCTGAGTAACAACGTCATGGACATCTGTCAGTCTGTTAAGTGTTACAAAGCCATTTCTAAGGCTTTGGGATTCCAGTGAACCACGGTGAGAGCCATTATCCACAAATGAAGAAAACTTGGCACAGTGGTGAGTGGCCAACCTACCAAATTACTCCCCAGAGCAGATCAATGACTCATCCAGGTTGTCATAAAACAATTCAGAACAACATCTAAGGAACTGAAAGCCTCGCATCAGTTAAGGTCAAAGTTCAGGATTCAACAACAAGAAAGACAATGGGCAAAAATGGCCTCCATGGGAGAGTTCAAAGGAAAAAAACACTGCTGACCAAAGAACATCAAGCCAACAGTCAAACATAATGATGGTAGTGCGATGGTCTGTGGCTGCTTTGCTGCGTCAGGACCTGGACGACTTGTCGTAATTGATGGAACCATGAATTCGTCTCTCTACCAGAAAATCCTGAACGAGACTGTCGGGCGATCAGTTTGTGTTCTAAAGCTCAAGTTGGGTTATGCAGAAGGACAATGATCCAAAAAACACCAGCAAGTCCACCTCTGAATGACGCAAAAAAAAACAATAAAAAAAAAAACAATAAAAAACCAGCATAAAGGTTTTGGAGTGGCCTAGTCAAAGTCCAGACTCAAATTTGATTGCAATGCTTTTGCTGAACCTTAATTTCTCCCCCATAATGATAGCATTTGAAAACCTCCTGTAATGTGTTTTGAGACCTCAATGTGTGTCAAAAAGGATGTGGTGTGACAACCACCAGATCAGGGTTTTTTTCCAAGGGTAGCCCTAGTAAGCTGCATAGGCAGAGATCACCCTCACTAACTTCTAATGCACATCCAAGCATTTTGTTCTGGAAGCAGGAACCCAAGAATAGTGGGCCAAAGTTCCTCCTCTATGATGTAAAACACTTCATTCCAGTTATCGCAAACACTTGATTGCAGTTCTTGCTGCCAAGGGTGGCACAAACACTCCTCAGGTTGTGGGGACAATTACTTTTTCCACACAGGGTCAGATAGGTTTGGATGACTTATTTCCCTTAGTAAATAAAATGGTCATTTCATTTCTTCATTAACTGCATGTTGTATTTATTCATGTCTAATATTATTTACATGAAATTTACTTTGTCTGAAACATGCGATTGTGACAAATATGCAAAATAACTAAAAAAAATCAGGAAGGGTGCGGATACTTTTTTACAGCACTGCGTCCACAGCTAGCAATTTTTTTTTTTGCATAATTTAGGCATGCATGAGTGCATTCAGAGACATTCTTATACAGTTTATTTTGCAGGAGATAAATAAACACAGTACACTAGAAACATGCACACTGTTGTTAAAGGTTTTAAGGCGTTATTTTTCTCTTCTACAACCTTCAAGTTGCCAAAATCAAGACTTCATGTCTGAGGAAAGGTTTAAAAATGAGGAACAACAGAAAAAAAAAAAACAATGCAAAATCTGAAAATAACTGTCTTTTCTTTCCCTCTTTTTTTTTATTTTTTTTTTTAACACTGTGCTTTTACATGTGTTGTTTTTCTCTGCACTGTTCCTGCCAGAGGAAGAGCGAGAGGTGTGTATATTCCCAGTAAGCAAGCATGTTTCTGTACGTACACAGTGCAGCCTAAAGCAACTCGCTTTCAAACGCTACTCACCCATGTTTACTGTCATCATCAGGAAGTGGCCCTGTTGAACTAGAGCACGGAGCTCAACTTCTCTCTGCTGCTGAAGACTTCACCCTGAGAGTGAGGCAAAAAAAAACAACAAGGTTTCAACATCCAAGAACTGTGCCATTTTCTTTCAGCGAGGCGAGCATTATTTCTGAGAGTGCACAAAAACAAAGACAAAACAGGACGCAGGTGGTAGTATCAACACAGCGCGTTATTTTTCCACAACGGTGTGACTGCTTGTGTTTTTTATTTGTTCTTTTTTTTAATTTTTTTTTTATTTAAACTAGTCTCCTGAGATTGACATATCCTCTACTCTGAAAAATAGCATGAAAGCCATTAGTCATAGTCCCGTGAATGCCCCCGGTGTGTGTTTACTGCCACCACAAAAACCGCAAGACGGCATCAGTGAAGGCGGGCGTGGGGGTTTGCCCGAACACCTGCCGCAAGTAAAGACCATGAGAATTTCCAAAACAAAGTAGCGGAGAATCTGTACTCGCATCCGTATTTTGTGTTGCAGTCAGCACAGTGAGTGAAAATGCATGCTTATGGTAGATCTCAAGCCAAATACATCCATCTCACAGTATTCGTGCATCACCACTTCATGCTTACGGCCACTGAAGCGTTCCCCTTAAACAGGCCAACGTGCACATATTTCTCACGCAAAGACTGCAGGAAGCATTTGTTTGTTCTTTGAATGCAGTCTATGCAACAACAACAAAAAAAAAAGAGGAACAAGAACTAGTGCCTCAGCTGCTCCAAACGGTGTTGTGGTATTTGAATATTTGCAGTGGTTGGGACTTCAGTGTGTTCCCCATTACAGCATCAATCACAGAGCCATAGAAGGTATTGTGCACACTTCAGAAATCCAAAAAAGGTCAAGACCTTTTTAAACCTATGTTTACATCCATTTAAAGACAGCTTGAAGCAGCTTGAAGAAAAGCAATTGAGCTCAAACGTAACGCGATATTATTTTTAGTAAATGCTAAAATACACTTCTAGCTATGAGTGATTGCTAGCTACATGGGAAATTCAATCTTAATTGAAGCTCAGATTGCTAATGTTAGCCACATATTACCTAGCAGCTCTGGGTATTTAGATGAAGCAAAACTACATTTTAGTTACACAAGTTCTTCTTGCAGTAGAGGGTTAAAAGGTTCTTTTGGCTGAGCAATCAGAGGCCTAGCTGCTAATGGCTGCTCGTTGCTACACACAGACAACACAAAAATCACAGCTACTGTTGTCAGTGGCTACAGTCTGACACTAGCAGAGTCACCGGTGACACACTTGATGTCAGTTTTGGCTAAAATCCCTGAGTAATGCTGCTCTAATTCCTTGCCGTAAACTCCGCAATCGCATGGTTAACTGGACGGTCCAGCTCAAAGTCAGAACACCACAGTGAAGAGAAGAGCTAATACAGAAAACAAAATAGCAAACGCAAGCCACAAAAGGAAATTAAAACACAAAAGAAATCCAGTTTGTGTGTTTTCACCTACGCCAAAGTCTGTGTTACCCCACTGAGCCCAGATAAATGCTCCGGCGTGCCTGCAGAGACACAAACACTTTCTCTTTGTGTCAGCCAGAAAACTTTTCATAAAAGCAATAAAAAGCGGCCACTGGAGCAATTTACAGCCTGAGGGGTAGAGTCACAGAGTGCCAACAGAGTTTGAACAAGGGAACAGACAGGGTACTGCTGTCAGTGCACTGGCATCACACGAGCTAAAAAGCTGGAAAGCTGAAACTTAAAGGAAATGTGGAAGAGCAAGGGTGCTCTAAATGTGTCGTGATACCAGCGTTAAATTTGGCTGAATTCACCGGATAATACGATTGCAAAGAACTAATATATTCAGTCAGTGTGTTCGGTACATCTGGTGTAAAGACCAGGACGTTATTAGGAAAGGGAATACGAGCAAAGCTCCGCCTGTACGGTTCCGTTGACCACACATGAAAGAGACGATGAGCCACGAGACAGGTGGTCTCCTAACACCACGTCGCCCAGTCTGTTGATGCCACACACAAATGCACGCACGCACACAGGAACAGAACAGCCTCTGTTTTATGCCAGCAAGTCACCAGATGGGCCATCTGCTTCCCTCCTCTGCCCAGCATGATGCCAGGCTAGTGGTACCCACTGATCGCAAGCCCAGTTCTCCACACACTTCTTGGCAGGCGGGTAATGTGACAGCCCCGCTTGTTGAAGATCAAATGCTAATCGCCGCTCGCTCTTGTTGCTCAGCAGCCACGTGTCTTACGAGAGGGGACTGTCAAGTCTGTGCGCTAGATGGTCTATGAGGAAAAGCATGCATTGAGCCTGCAAATGCTCCAGAAGTGTCTGAAACACCGTGACGCACTCCACCGTCAAGATATGGAGGGAAAAGTCAGCAGTCAGGCAGGCTAATGTTTCACTGTTAGATACCTCTCCTTTGTCACTACATAAGAGAACGGCGCTTTATAGAGAAATAACAAAGGAGAGCTAAACTCTTCAACCGCACGCCTGTACACTAACCTTCTACAGGTCTATACATCACTCTCCAACTAAGTAACTAAGTGGGCCACATCTCTGAGGGAAACACCCTCCTAATTTAGACTAGAGAAAGTGGGAGGTCTGTCCTCCAGCTGCCTGATAGCCAAAGCAGCATGATCTCATATGTGACATCACTCTTGACATGGAGTCCCAGAGAAATCACCATTTCAGAGGTCAACCTCTAGATATTTTTTTTTCTTATTTGACAGGGTTGGGTGCTGGGTTTCCCCTCTCCAACAATCACAGAACAAGAAATTGATCCACAGACATCAGAAGAGGAAGTGATCAGTGATGAGATAAAGGAATGTTGTGGCAGTATACCTGTGGAAGATATGCAAAGCACCAGGCTATTCTGGTCCCTTTTATTCTTCCTGTAATATTTCTCATCATACGGTCATCTCAGTTCAGATTGAAGAATGGAAACAGGGAGAAAGAGACATCCAACGATAACACACACCGTTAAACCCAAATACCTCCACAGTTTCCGTTTTTTTTCCTTCAGTTCCAACAACGCTTGATATGAAACACGTGAAACTGCCTATGTTGTGCAAGTAATCAAAGTGACACCAGCTAATCCAGGCAAGATGTTACAGGCAGTGATGAATTACACATTCAAGTTTCAGGAGTCTGCTAAATGATTTCCAAATCATGTGGGAGTTATTGGAAGCCAACAGATCTGCAACAGTGGACAAAATACATCCAAGGTCCTGTTACAGTGTAGCAACAGTACTACCTGTTATAACAAAAGCAAAGGTCGTAATGGAGGTCGCTGTATCCAAAATAAGGTTAAAACAAACATCTTTTACTGTTAATGAAACCGCACAATGCATCGCAAGCCTGACATCATAATACCCGGTGGACTGTCTGAATTGCAACTCCCGCAGGAAGTGCAGGGTGATTAAGCGAGACGTGGCTATTTAGGTGACTTACGCTTTTTAAAAAAGGTCAGCAGCAGGGGTGTCCTGTCTGCTAAACGCTTGCCAAGATTGTGTTGTGGCCACCCCGCATGAGTCAGAGGGTTATGCTTGCTGATTCTGGGAAGTAAGACAATACCTTATGTCCTATTGCTCAATAAGCCCACTGAGGGATTTCTATGCAGGGACACAGTTGAGGACCTCTGGGTGGTGGAAGACACGTGTGGGTGGGAGAATGTCATTCTGTGTGGGGCCTAAGCGCTTTATCATAACCTTGGTTCCCCTTTCTTTGTCTCAGGAGAGTTATTGCTGAGAAGAGATCTAAGCCCTTTAGTGGAACAACAGGCTTAATGATTGTGTCCTACAGCACATGAAGAGGGTTTTTCCTGTCCTCCAGCACTAAATCTACGGTGTATTTCAAATAAAGGAAATTTCCCGTTGGATGTGAAGCCATTATTTATACGTCAAATTAGAGCTGGGCGATAGAACGATAAGTATCGCGATATAACTTTTACTCGATAGCTTAATTTCTCTATCGCGATAGACCTCGCCGCTCTTGTCCTCTTTAAAAAAAAAATTTAAAAAAAAAGGTCAGCCAATCCAAATTAAGTAGCGCAGAGCCGAACCAATCACAGCCGCAGCGTCACGTCGCGTGACTTGTTACGTATAGCACAAGTGCCAAGCCGCACGTGTGTTTGTTTGGGAAGCAGCCAGCGGGTAATGGAGCCAGCGCGTAATGGAGGAAATGAGTGTGCCGACTAGAAAAATCAACCGAGCGTGACCGAAGAGAAAACAGATGATGGTTCCAATGCCGGAGAGATTGTCGAACGGAAGAGCCATAGAAGTTCCGTAGTGTGACGGTATTTCGGCTATTTCAAGTCTGACAAAAAACAGAGTAGCGTGCACTGCAAATTGTGCCGAAAGCAAGTCTGGAAATACAATAAACTGGTGCATGCGTCACACTGTGCGCCACGTTATTGTTTCGGTGAAATGAATTTCTACAATACTGTTAATTCTACTCTCTGCAGTGTTTAAATGCTTACATATACACACAGTTACTGTCCGTCCACACATACGACTCGGTTCTGCTTCTATGCCCCAGCTTTGTTTACTTTTTCCCACCGAGGCTTCTAGACTTCTGATTGGCCAACATTTCTGCACGGTTAGGAATCTAGCGCCACCTGCTGCTTTGGCATGTTCATAGCAGCGTTTTCCTTCATTTCTGCCTTTATGTGTGGACGGGATTATTTTTTAAAACGGAAACGGAAAATCTCCGTTTTCAAAAATACCCGTGTACGTGTGGACGTAGCCTCAGTCTCTGACTGGAAGCGCTAATTCGTCATTCGGCTTTTGTCAGACTAAAGTAACTGTTAAAACTGTTTGAAAAGCTAAGCTATACAACAAGGAGAGATTGAGAATTTCCTTTTAGTTCTCAGTTTATTTGATATTGACAAAAGTTAGTCAGTTTTGTCTGTTCTTCTGTAAAACAAACTAAGATTTATTTTTAGAATTAATATTTTGTTTCTAAGTGGAATTGACAATTTAGTCTGTTTCGTTTGTTCTATTTTGAAACTTAAACGCTTTAGCGGCTGCCTTTTGTGTAGTTTGCAATATTTGCCTTTATTTATCTGAAAAAGTCTCATGTTCCTTAAGTACATCTACCCTGTTGAACTTATTATGGGAAATAAATATTTAAATAAAAACAAGCTGCTGATTATTTCACATTTTACTTGTGAGCAACGGCACATTTAAATCTTACAAATATAGTTATTTGGCTTATATCGTGATAGATCTAGTTATCGCCTGAAATGAAAAAAAACATATCGTGATATGAAAAAATCTCATATCGCCCAGCTCTACGTCAAATGCATGTTCAGTTAGAGACGCTGCACTAGAAGGTCAATGACTAAACTTATCTCTTTGCACAAATGAGTGCGATAGAAGGTTTATTAAGAGGGAAAATGTAGGGGGAAATCACCAAGTATGAACCTTACCAGTTGCTCATTTTGGGTCAAAAAGTTGTTTTTTTTAATAAATCTTGGTCATACCATATGACTATAAAACGAAGGATTATTATGGTGTGAAACCAAATGATCGGTGGCTAACTTAAGCCTAACTTAAGTGCTTAGCCAAGGAGCTTGTAGTCTCACATTCAGACCCACTGCTTCATATTGCACACGATTTTAAGCAACTAAGATGGAGACTGAAACGTTTACATCGACACTATAAAAAAGGACGTCCAAAGCAAGCAGATTTTATGCAGCACAACCATTTAAAAGTTTCATTTAAGCTGCAAAACCCAACAGCTTTCCCTTCATCCTACATAGGAATGCACTGATTGCGAAATTCTAGGCAAACACCGAAGCTTAAAAATAGAAATCTGGCCAACAGCCAACGTTGATATCGTCATCTTTGTTTATTCTACTTCAGTTATGCAATGGCTCACTTTGTTCCAGAAGAACCAATAGATTTTCATTGTATGAATGAATATCACTGTTCTAAAGTCATGCAGCCCTTTATCACACCATCTTGGAACATTCAACTTGGGGAAAACTGATGTAACGCAACAGGTAACAGATGATGTGCATGGTTAAAATGATCGGTTAACCACCGAAAGCTAGCATACCATTTTCAGCATGCAAGGTCAACATTATATCAATTTCCTGAAGTCAAATTTCTTAACACTGTCAGTTTCCAATGGTATAAAAGAGACATTACCAGCAAATGTCAGGCTTTATAAATCTGGAACCAATCAAGGTTTAGCATGTTTGCCGGGTCGAACGCTGGCTTGAAAGTTTAAACTTTCATTTCATCACTTCTGTTTGCGGCAATCTGAGAAGACGGTACAAATGTTGGGAGAAAGGCGTGTAACCAGAACCTAAAGAGGTGTATGAACTGGAGCTCAGTGTTTTATCTTCACTCAGTCCAGTGCTACCAATCAGATTCCAGCGTAAGATGATCTTCCTCATTGATAGTGATGGCTCTGTTAGCTAGGAGATAAGTAGATCTGCCCTCCATTATCATCAACCGCACAGCAGTGGCTAAAAATAGCCAAAAGAAAGAGTGGTTTCTCCTGCCATCCACAATGCATCCACTCCCTGGATCACCAGACCCCTACTCACCACCCGAGAGAAATCTGTACGATCTGTAAAGTAAGCTGTATTTTCCGTTACGAGGTGGCATGCTGTTACAAGCACATTGATTCATTGTGTTTCTCCACCCACAGGCAGTCATGCAGAGACAGCTCGTGGACTTAAACCCATTTCACGAGACAGAATGTCAAACAGCTGTGGTTCAGGAAGACTAAAGGAAGCGTTTCGGCTTTGCCAGCAAGCTGTTTATCCATGAAGAGCGTCTCGGTTCTGGGCATTTGATGCTCACAGAGGCTAAATAAGTGCGACAGTGAAGAATCCAAAAGCAAAGTGATAATTAAGTTCCAAGAGTCTCCCGAGTCATTTTTATTTAAAGTCTCTGCAACAAACTGCAAACTGGCCTCACTTCTGTTTATAGGGATAAACCATTACACATGGAAAAGAATGACACCTGCCTTGTGTAGCATTTTATATAACTGTGTACACACAAGCCTCAACATGTATGACTTAGTATGTAGACTTTCTGCTCTCTGGCCGCCTGTCCTTGCAGCTTCGGGCTCTGCTGCTGCTGACGGCATCGTCCTTACGGTCAAAAAAGCCGTGCAGACAAAGCTCAATCAGGACAACTTCCTCTTGGTTTCTGGAGCAGCGGGGGCCGGACCTTACTGCACTTTCACAGATAAAGTAAGCTGACCCAGACTAAGTCCTTCCACTTTGTCCATATATCTGCTTGTCGTAGGCTCACTTTACATTCGATCAGAGTCGTATTTTTGCCCCCCCGCGCAACTACATCGTGACAGAACATGTCCTAACATGTTGCAACTGTGTCCGAGATGAATGAAAAGAGGCTTAAATTTATCTATGCAAACTAGCAGCACGTAATGGTAATGCTACTCTTAGCAATGTGTGGCAAAGGAAGCACTACACACCCGTATTTGTCCAGCGTCAATCTGTGTTCTTTAAACATGACGTGTTAACACGAGCTGTGCAACAACTGTTATCTTGAAGTCGATTTACAGATTTTTCATGGATGTCTGGGTTTGGCTGGGTAAAGACAGAAAATAGTCTCAAAACCACTAAAGCATTTTTAGTCAATCTTTCCACTGAGGCTGTATATTTTTCCTTAAGCATGATCTCTTTGTATATTTGAATATATGCTGCTTTGGTTTGGATCTGCTTCCGAGTTCCTGCTGTGGAAATATGTTACTGCCACTATCAGGCTTTGCCGTAGAGTTGGCGAAATCCATGTGGCTTTTATTTCACTTTGCAAATACAGTACATAGAAATCAGGCCAATGCCCTTTTTTAGTCACACCAGACGACACAGTCTTTGTTTCATTCAACCTCAGACTGATTCATCAAAGCCTGAAACGCTTTTATGAGTCTTTTACTTTTGAATGATGTCTTTCACCAATCTACTAGAAAGACCTGGCAGAGCATGGTGACTTGCACTTCACAGCACCAACATGACCAACAAGTTCACTTAAACTTCTTTAGAAAGAGTCACAGTGTTGGTATTTAAACATTTTTATTATGAGCCTTAAATAAAAACTGCAGTGCTCCTGAAAACTTTCTCTCTGCTCTGCGCATCAAAGCCAGGATTTTGGCTTTCAAGTGAATCTGACAGACATGGACTCAGCTCAGATTTTATGGGGAGTCTATTAAAGAGTGATGGAAATCAAAAGGACAAAACTATAGCCGAAGCTCAATTCCACATTTTTAAACTGCACCTTTCCATTAACTGAACTGAAAAAGGTTTTCTTTGTCTTCTCTTTTGGTCCATCAGTCTTCACACAGTATCCATGTCTTAGACTACAACCTTCGTCAAACTCTGACTTCATACATTCAAAGTTTAAATGTATATTATAAAAGCTGCCAAACCAAAGGTTGGTTTTTGTAGTCAAACCAGATTTTTGAGAAACACATCTGAAACTGATCTGTTTACATCTGGTGTTTATAGATTTAAACAGTGCTGCACAAAATACCCCTTATTTCTTTATATTTTGCTTTGAAGGCTTTCTTGTAATTTTTAAGTGGTCTTGAGCAACAGTTCTCCAGGCTTTCTGGAGGCCTTTTTAAAGTTTTTCTTTCGACATTGGTGCTTTTTCACAGATTTTCAGTCCAGTCCTTGTACTTGAAGATTTTTGTTTGTTTGTTACATCACTTAACGCTGACCTATGAATCACTCTGTATACATGCAGTATAACAGATAACTGAAAAACATTTTAAAATGGTATCTTCTGTTACTTTGTTACTACCAGCACACTGGAAAAACATAATTTGTTCCCCTTTCTTTAGCTGAATTCACAATAAAATGCCAAAGATAACACAGTGTGACAGGCGTAAAATAGTATTTTGGCACCAAGAAAATGATTCCAAATGAGTCATTTGCTGAAAACTTGGCATAATTCAGGATGTTGCGCAGTTTGTTCTTAAACATTTTTGACAAAACTGGACAACAAGAGGACAAAACAAGAAGCGGCAGAAGTAAAAACAATCTACAGCAGATGAACATGACCGGGAAGTCACGTCTTTAACAAATCCATCAAAGAACCTGACGCGTGACCTCAGAGATGCATCTGGACCTTGAGCAGATCCATCTACGGTTTGCTGAAGCCTCATCAGAAATGGCCTCAGTGGAAGACTGGCTGTTAAGAAACCATTCTTAAGGAAGGTAAACGGAGAGGAGAGGCTATGTTACACAAGAAATGGACTGAAAAATCAGTGGCAACAGGTCTGATGGAGTGATGAATCCAAATTTGAAAGCTCTGGTTCAAACTGTCAATATGTAGAGAGGGGGCCAGGACACAGGTACAACAGTGACTATTTACAGTACTTTTTTGCATGTTTGCGCATTTTAATAGATTGCTGCCCCGCCGCACTTTCATTGCAAAATATCAAGAAATTAGGGGTAGCTCAAGATTTTTGCACAGTACTGTACATACAGTATAAAAGAGTTGTATAGAAATAGGAACAAATAATGGAGTTATTGTCTATTAACTTTGCAGCACTGCACTTCACAAAATAGATTGCGATTCACTATGAAGACAGTTTGACTTTGCACTGTCTGCTCAGCTGTGACGCTACTCTGCAACATGTGCTGCAGGACTCACTGCAGAGTAGGGCTGTGCGATATGACCAAAATATCATATCCCGATAGAAGACATCTACTGTCCCGATAACGATATAAATCACAAAAATTTAACATTTTCTGTAAATTCTGTGAACCTCTGGCAGCTCGACTTGTGTGAAGTGTTTCCAGCTGGGCGTCGTGTACCTGGAGTCAAGTGTTTTAACCGATGCATGAAACGATACATTTTAGACATAAGTTGTAACGGCCGCCGTTTCTTTGTGAGTATTTATTACAAGGCGTGCTGCGGGGAAAAGCCTGTTCTAACGTTTGAGTCTAAGGTTTATTTTTTAGCACCTGACGGCTCTTTTTTGCTTTTCATCCATAAATAATCTACATACTCTTTCACGTGATTCAGTTTATTTTGAAAAGTCTCAACAGGATCTTGAGCTTTATTGTGAAAGGTTTATGTGGAAAATAAACAAGCGGACACGTGATGGTTTTACCGTCGTTGTTGCTACGCATAAAAACAGGCGCTTGTCCGTCCTTAGTGTGGTTATATTAAATATAAGAGAAAGAGATAACTTTAAGAAATGAATATAGCCACTACAGTGACCATCAAAACGATGAAAAAATGTTGCTGTAAACAGTTTATTTTGCGACACAACGAAACAAACGATAGCGTAAACTGATCCGATATGTATCGTTATATCGAACAGCCCTACTGTAGAGTATTACTGACACAGGATTCTGAGCAGCTCTGCTGGATAAACTATGTGATTGTCACGACAAGCATCAGTTTCTGCATTATGGTCTGCAAAGGGAAAAGTTGTCTTGTTAGAAACACCTAAGAAAATACCAATAAATCCCTGACAGGCCATTTTGCTCTCGATAGCACATGCATGAACACTCGGTGAAAACAACAGCAGCCATATTATCACAGCTGGTAATCAAGCAATATTAAAAAATATATTAAAAAAAACAAGGATTCAAGAGAAACCAATCCTCCCATCTCTCTGTACTCTGTCATCTCTCTCACAGTAATCTTTGAAAGGCCAGCTTTTCCTCAGTGGGCATCTGGAAAGCAGTGAAGCTCCCGTGAATTTAGCATATGATAGCACGGGTTTATGGTCATCGTGGAGCGGACAGCGTGGGGTAAAGGAGGCCGTGATGCTGAACTAATGACCGGCAAAGCCTCCCGTGTGACACTAAGAGGTGACACCATGATGTTAAAAGGAGTGAACATAACTTTCTCATAAGTAAACTGCAGGGGGGGTCTTAATATTAATAATAATACAATCTGCATGAGCAAACTCTGTTGCACATGACATACTCCCATGCAGTTCTCAAAGGTTTTTCAGATTAAATGGGACGCTGTGAAACTCTGCTTAACAGACTTTCTACCTGTTTTTTTCCTCCTCCCTGACCTTTGTCCTCATTAGTCCCATCAAAATGCAATTAATAACCCAGCACGTTTGTGTCTGGCACCATTCACTGTGGGATTCTGTCCTCTTATCAGCACAGTGGTTTGTTTTGCTAGAGGCACGCCAGCCATATCTGTGGGTGGTTTCCACTTGACAGTTTGACTCTCAGTTTAAGGCTATTCCTGAGCTCCAGGGCACGCCACAGCGATGATGAACTCATCCATCAGGGTGCCGCTCAGGCTCCTTCTCGTGAGTGCACTTCCAATTGATTTGATTTGATGAAGACGGTGGCCTCATTAGATCTAATTTAGCGCATCATCTCAGAGCTCTGCCATCTCTGGATGAAGCTCACCTGCATCCTCGTCGCTTTCTCACCGCCTCAGGAAGGCAGAAAAATCTCTTCGAAACCGAAAACAAAAGGACAGGAAACAAAAAAAAGTAACACACGAAGGACTTTTCAGGACAAGAACACTGAGGTTTCCTCTTTTCAAGAAAAACACCAGCTAAAGTAACCACAGTGAATCACAGAGGACTGGAAAACTGACAGCAGAGAGAGGGGAAGGACACGGGCTATGAATGACTCTACAATCACATATGATGGCACTGACTTTCCAGCAATCAGTCACATCTAAAGACATGCAATTTAGATGTCTTTAGATTCTGTGCTGTGCACTGGAAACGACCACTTAGCAAAAAGCAAACTTCCCCCCTCCCCACTATTTTCTTTTTGTTGCAACAGAAACAGTTTGTTGTGTCTTTAAAACTTTATCGTGTCTCTTTCCTTGTCCAAATCCAAATTCAGCATCATAACAGCCGCACTGAAATCACCTGAAAGCTCTCCAACTAACACTTTCCACTTGCAGGAAGGCCTACCTGTAAATGCACTGCACGTGATTTGTGTTACGAGCACTCACTTAAAAAGAACCCATAATAACATAATTAATATCTGCAAGTTTACTGTACTGTCGTGGAGTTTTATTTCCTATAAATGAGAAATAATAGTAACAAGCGGTGCTCCCAAATAAGGGGGAAAACCCCACAGTGGTTCTTACCTTGTTATCTGTGTGTGTCCATGATCCAGTTGCGGCTGCAGGATTTTTGAAAATGAACTGATTGTGGGCTGTAAGTTATCACAGACACGCGACAGGAAGAGCGGAAAAATCCTAACAGATGCGGAGAAAATCTTCCAAAAACAGTGAGCTGATATCCGGAAACTGCGCTCTGGACTAAGCGCAGAAATAACAACAAGAACAAGCTGCACTCAGGCGCAAAGATATTCTTCTTCTTTCAGAGGTGCATAAATCCAGAGTGGAGTGGACAGAGGGGAATAACCTGCAGTGGCCGATGTGTTTCAGAGTAAAGTTTTTTTTCTTCTTCTTCTTCGCCCTGCGCTTTGCTTGTCTCAACACACACTACGGAGAGGAGCGAGAGAGCCGAGTTTCACCCCGGAGCTGCGCCTCTGATGTCAGCAACAACGTGAGCTCCAGGAAGTGGTGACGCTGTCCGGTGGTGCGTTTCCACGGCAGCGGCTTCAAACCTCAGAGAGTACCGCCACACCGTGGACATCAGGGGCAAATACGTATTTTCCTGTGCTCCTACGCTCTGTGTCGCAAAGTTCAGGTGGACGGAGGTGCTGTGCTATACTGCAAATACTACTATCGATCCAATGCCAAGTAAACACATTTACAGTGATGATAGCAATCTCAATACTTTTAACTTATAAAGGCAGCTGACCTTACATTAATGCTGGGAGATACTGCAAGTTTTTGGTATTGATCTGATACCAACCTAACGTATAAAAGCAGCTTGTGTAGGGGAGGGCAGTGTTTATGACTCGTGAGATTAATCATCATCGATTTGCAAATTGAGACATTTTTAATTACCACTAAAACACTGAATTTTACATAGTTTTTAAATTTTGCCTGTCTCTAAAGCACTGTGGGTCCTCTTCTGTTGCTGTGTGTTGTTGCGCTATAACTGTGACATAATTAAAGCTACATGCTGAACTTAGACGATAGAAACAAAGTATCAATCCTACTGAGTCAGATACCAATACCAGCCTTGGTATTGATTCATACATGTAGTGAGCAATATGGTGGACATAGCAGGTTATGAAGTTGGCATTAGGCATAATCAGATTGGACAAACTTCAACCATCCCAACCAAAGGAAGACGAGCTAAAATCCAAATGTCATTGTTTTTTGGGGGAAGTATTTATGCTTTTTCCCTCCTGTTTGTTTCCTTTAATTAACTACAGTGTGTGATTTTAATTGTATCCGTATGTCGATACATAGCATGCGGTAGAAAGGACAAAAATCGTGACACAGCTGTTGATGGGTTGAGGATTGCCACTTTAAAGGTTATGCAAGATGAGCATTAGATATATGTCAAATTTTCATATCATGCTGCTCTGTCAGGACTCCACATCTGGTGTGCAGACAGGCCAGCAGTGTTTGTCTCATTGTATCCATACTAAGCTGTTAGAAGTCTTTTTTTCTATCCATCCAGACTTGGAAAACACTGATATTTGGGATGATATGAACTATTTCATATCCAGGTAAAAAATCCCACTGAGAATAAAACGCTCATTTTCAAGATCAATCTGGCAAAGGTTTGGTTTTGTTTTTTTTTTGTTTTTTTGGTGGTGGTGGGGCAGTGATCAGTTCTCCACACATGCCTGCTTCATCAGTGCAGCTGAAGTGTTTCTAACTCCCCTCACTTGATCTCAGTGGGTTGACAGTGCCTGTTGACTGTCATCATAGCTCCATTTGAGCATTTTAAATTGTCAGATAAAGAGCACGAACACTTGCATCTGCAAACACTGTGATACTATTTTACCATTAGCATGAATAATAATCTGTATCTTTTCCCTGCATGTCAGCTAATAGGAGCACACACACATGGCAGCACATTGCTAACTGTATTATAAGTATTACACCTCACTAAATGATCAAATGCTCTACTTAACCACACATCACTGACTATGTTTGCCTCTCATTTGATTGCTGAGCATTTGCATTGTGCATTTCATTTGTATCTTGGGGGGAAAAAGGCTACCTGTGTACCAAAAATTATTTACAATGGGCATAAAAACAAAACCCGGAGGGAGACAATCAGAATGACGAATGCTTAACTGACCTTGGGCCCAGCATCAGATTAGTTCCAAACAGCAGTGTTTTATTGTGATCAGACATGCCCTTGCTCTCTGTAAGACTGCTTCAGTGCAATGAATATCAATTGGACATTTGCATCTCTCTATGGATTTGAGTGCTTGTAGATGCTAAACTGTGCTGCAGATGAACACGGCATGCAGCTGTTATGAACACTCACAGCCTGTGAGTGTGGGGGAGTTCACATGGTTTTTATTTGTTTTGGGGGTTTTTCTAGCATCACCTGAGAGAATTTTGGAGATCAGGAGGGTTCCCCAGAGACAAACCACATACTATACCATTATATACTTGAGTCATATACGCTTACATATAGGTCATAGTATATAACATAACCTTTGTCTATTGGCCATCTGCAGAAATATTAAAATCATACTAATATTCATGTGTCTCATGTGTAAAAAACCATGCAGAATGAATTTTAAACTGATTGCTGAGTATTGAACCTTTGCCTTTACGAGTGCTGGGAAAACCAGTTAGAATAGAGTATATGTTTAATGAACATGTTTACATACTGGCGCTTATCCTTCTAGCTTTTACATTTTGCTAAGTGGTCTCCTAGAAAAATGGAAAAAATGCACATGCAAACTGTGGCTGATATCGATTTGTTGGGAATCAATGAGGCCTCTCTGTCAGTAAGAGGAGCACCTCAGGGAACCCTTAAAATACTGGGAAAGTCTTTTTTTAAAGCAATGTTCAAAGCTTTTCTAGTGTCTTTGGCAGTTTTCTGCTCTGGCTACTGTCTCTTGGGCATTTTGCATGGTTTTTAGGTCCACTGGGACTAAAATGGAGGGTTAGCTGCTGCCTCAAATTTTCCAGACTGCATAAGACATCTAAAAAAAACACAGAAGAGATTTCTTCAGATTCTCTTAATCTTTTGATGATATTATGTTACTGTAGATGATGAGATTTTCAAAATTTTCACAATTTTAAGTTGAGCAACATTATTCTGAAATGTGTTCAGAATTTGTAGATGCAATTTGTTTAGTGGTTTTTCTTGAAAGGCTTTTGGGAAATGTTCTTTTTATACCCAGTCACGATACTGACCTGCTGTAAATGAACCGAATTAACTGTAAAATGTTTCTCCAGCTGTTTCTTTTTAGAATCACTTAATTCTTCAGCCTTTTGTCGGCACTGTCCAAGCTTTTTGGAGGTGTGTCGCTAACATCAGATTCAAAATGAGCCAATATTTTTCTTAAAATTGTGGATTGCTGCAGTTTTAAACATTTCATAACTGTTCTATGATCTGTTGTGATTAAAATATGGGTTCGAACATTTGCAAACTACTGAATTCTCCTTTTATTTAGATTTTGAAGTTTACTAACTTTTTTTAAAATTGGAGTTGTATGATACATGTGAATGTAGCTATTATATAGCTATTTCACAATGAAGTGGCCTCAAGGCTATGTGCCAACAGAAGCCACATTGCTGTTTTACTGGATAAATCACTAATTAATATTTAAACACAGGAAGTTGGAGTTTGCTACTGCGAGTCTTAACATGCTGCATCTTTCTGTCTGTATCTTTTCGTAATTAAATGTCTTTATGAAAACAGTCATGACTTAGTGTTCGCTGCAAGCACTTTAATGCCGCTGTACATAAAGAATAAAAGAAGAGCAGAAATGACCTTTTATATTTATTTATATTCTTACAGATCAACTATAAATAAAGAGATTCAACACCTTTAGCTTATTTAGCTCGACCTGGACATTTCATCAAAGGATCCTGTTCCCCGGAGCTGCAGCGTGACAGACGTCTTTATGAGAGGAGACCGGATAACCAGGAGAGTGCTGAACTCTCTGTCGTCACTGAAACACACATAACCACACTTTGAACGCGTTACATAAAGCTAGCTGGGTATTTTTTACTGTTTACGATTTCAATAGTAAAAATTCTTTCAATGGTTTGCTGCATTACCCGGGAGTGAAGCTGATCTGAAGACACTGGCTGCTGCTGGTGACGCGGTGCTCCTTGGACCCGAGCAGTCCAAAGTCAGGTGTTACTCCGAACACATGGGAGTCCCCTTCAACTGACTCTGCACAGGGTGAATGACACGAGTAAGGCTGACATGCTATGCAAAGCAATTTGGGCTTCACATAGAAAGATAGATTTCTAGGCAACATAGAGGTCACTGATTGATTTGTGATTACTTGTAATAGATTTCCAGAACATGTGGGCTCCACAGCTGTACAGATTTACTTCTCTGGTTTGCGTCTGGCCCACATAGCAGAGCCCAAAGTCGATGCTGACAGCAGATAAACGCAGTGTTGGAAGATCCAGATGAGCGCAGAGTGGCACCGTCTGCACAGAGCAAATAGACTATGTGAGGTCATATAGCAGCTCCCAACCGAGCTGTTATACACGCATTGAACAGATGTCCCTAACCTGCAGGGTGTTGTTGCTGTAGTGAATCAGGAGATTCTGCTCGAACCTCAGCTTCATCTGCCCGTTTGCACCGTGGATCAGCTTCACCCCAGGAGGGATTTCCTCATCTGTCTGTTCCACATGGTCCAGAAGAGGCAGGGAACAGTGGAAGGCCACTTTCACCTAGTATTTAAACAAAAGAGGGCAACACTTACAAATAATTGTGTAAATCAAATTCTAATGATGCTGCTGCATCCATGACTCATCTCACCCGCATGCTGTGTTGTGGCTTAAGCACTAAAGACTGATTGTCCCCAGACGGAGGATTCCTGGAGGTGCTGGTCGGGCCTCTGGGTTTTGGTTTGACCACTGAAAATGGAGGCTGAGTCCCCAGGCTGAAGTGCAGGGGCATCTCTGAAGTGTTTTTCAGCTGGAAGCTTTGTGTGATGTCAAATTCACGCACTACTATCTGCAAAAAAAAGAAAAAGAAACTGTTCAAAATTAACTTGGGATCAACATCTCATGTGTGCACTTGCATGTCAGAGCACTGTTGATTAGTGTTGTACACTTCTCAGACCTACCTCGTTGTTTGAGTTTGCCATCAGTAAATCACCGGCCGAAGCACAAAACTCCAGCACCCCATCGTCCTCCTCCGCCTGCACTAAAAGCCTGCAGCGACAGGAAGTCAAGAGGAAGATATGCAACTTAATCAGACCACCTCTGAGCTGCTTTTACCTAACCTCAGCTTATTTTAATTTAAGAAACATAAATCGAGCAGGATGCATTAGGTGTCCGGGTGGGGATAAATAGCAGGAATATAATTGCTTACGCTGCAGTCTGAACGGCTGCTAGTAGATCCACTCTGACGGGCTCTAAATCCAAACCCTGAGCCCTCCCAACTTTACCGGGAACACAAGCAGCCAGCTGAATTACACACAACAATAAAGTATAAGGATTTAGGCTGGATCACAGTTATCTACTGTTTGCATTTCCCAGGATTTAACATCGAATCACAACAGCTTACCTCGGAGTCTAGGTTCATAAAACCCAGAGCCAAGCCGACACATCTGGACTTACGAGCAGCCCCAGAAAGGGTCAAAGGAGTAAAAGACACATGGATGGCTCTGCTGCTCTTTGCTGGAATCACCTTGAGATTTACAAAGAAAAGCATCATTACTCAGATGAAATAACAGACAACAAGCACGTGGCTAAAATCCTCCGACCGTACTATTTGTTGCGGTGTGATGCAGAAGGGGTAATCTGAGAGGTTGCCCATGTGAGGCCTGATGTGGACAGATATGAGTTTTTTCTTTCCAAGAGAGGGATAAAGACAAGTCTCCTCTTCTTCCCCACGCTCATCTTCAGACATATATTCTTCCTCTTCCACATCCTGAAATCAATACAGGAAAGCTAGGTCGAGCCATTCAAAGAAGAAAATGTGCGTTTATGAGGTTTTCCCACAGGATGTGTGGTAAAATCTTTAAGCATCTGCATCATGGTGTTCAATATATACTCACAGTCAAGCTTTGGAGAGAAGCACTTGTTTCCTCAGAAACTGTGGTGCGTGTTTTTTCCCATGCTGTTTCATTGAAGCTAGAAAGCCTCAGCGCGCTGCTCAGCACCTCGTTGCCATCAGCATCTTTAAGGGGGAAAGCGTCTCCAAACACCACCACAAAGTCCAGCAGTTTACCGTCGTTCTGATCTACGTTGTAAGTCTCCCAGTCCAAACGAATATCTGTCACCGAGCCGACATTTACATTATATCATTTAGAACTTATTTCTTCAAGCTGTATTTATGTCCTACGGGCAAGTGCAATTCAAAGTGCTTTCCAGTTGACTGATGAGCAGATAATAGGATTTCACAATGGCAAGGACAGCACTCTCAAAAGCACCGAAAGCCACTCGAAAACACCTAAAAGCGCCAAAACAGCAGCTACCAGTAAAGCCGAAGCTCTGTTTATATACATATATTATATATATATATTGATCTATTAAGCTCTATTATAAATCCCATTTGATATTTTTTATTCCAGTAATAAGCTGGAATGCAGTTAGTCCCTCAGACAGGAAACGACAGGGTCATTAAGTCCTTTTCCAGCACACAGTGTTTACTGAGAACACTTACCAAACATGGTGGGATTGTTGATGCGAAGAGAACGAGAAACGGTGTCACCACCCGATACATGAGTGCCAAACCTAATGATGAGGAGAGGTATTTCTCATTAAATGAGATAGCCGCTCATTAAAAATACACAAATATAGGTATAAATAGCTGGGGAAAAGGACTGTGGAACAGACTGTATGATTGGTCCCTGGTTCTGATCCTGTGCTCGTGGGCCCGTCATCTGGAAGTAGAGGGGGCAGCCTTTCACTGTCATATGGATGGGAATAAGCACAGGCTTGAGATCCCCCACCTGGATCAAAAATAAAGTACTGAATTAAAATAAAGAAAGAGGCCATTTAGATTCACCATAGAACTCAAGACACACTGCACAATCACTCCCTGCTTTATCCACAGTTTACAAAATGAACATCAGTGTGTACTAAATGACACCATAAACTCATCAGGAACATGTTTTCTGAGATCGTAGAGCAGAAAACAGGTGTCGCCACCTGCTGGCCATTAAAAGAAATGCAGATTTAAGGTAGTTCTACAATGGCTTTACCTTTTAAGACTTAGTAGCTACATCCATGTTTTATATCCAGTTTATTACATCAGTTACATCACATTTATTAGCTTAAACTGTGGCAACATACTTTGCATATGAGGTGGTCTGTGTACTCCCCCCACATGTCAGTGTAGGCAGTCACGTCCACAGCCCGACTCTCAAACGCTCCGAGTGTCCCCGTGTGTGGCGTGACAAAAAAAGCGGCGCCTTTTCCATGAGCCAGCAGGCTACTCACAAACTCTGGCAACGAGCAAACAAACAGAGTCAGTTCCTTGTTTCTTTATATCAAAAGCACAATCTGAAGATGATGCATACCCTCGTGTGCTTTTTCCTCTGCTTTCTTAGCTTGAAGAGAGTGGAGCGGATTCGTGACGTATGCAAATCTGCGATTAAGATGCAGCCAGTGTCAGATTTTCTGTCAAAGCAGAGTTATACTTTGATCAATAATTCAGCTCCCTTCACCTTTTCTCTGGCTGCTTATTTGGCTTCAAGGCATGGCAGGTGAAATATTCTGCCTCTACGGTAAAAGGAGCCGGGATAGCAGTTTGATTGGTTATCAGTAACTGCTTGCTAACAGCACTCTTCAAAATGACACCATCTCCAAACTCAAGTACTGGTGTTGAAGGACTCTGACCATTTGGACTAGAACGAGAAAAAACAGTTTTTTCAGTATCTGAAACGGAGTTATTTGATGCAGTGGATTTTTAGATGCAAGACTTTAAGGCAAGTTCACTACCAGACACCGGGCACACTGTAAGACACACTGAGTTTCTTGGGTTTGGCCACAATTCCAACAACAAGAGGGGAGTTCATTCCCTGGACTTCACAGACAGCAGCAACCTCGGTCAGCTCGAGCTAGAAGAAAAAAGGTGAGACTTTTTTCTTTCAAACTTTAGGTGTGTTCAAAAAAATGCTGCAAACTAGCACTTACGTCTGTGTGAGCAGTAAAAGTCACTGTGATCTCCATGCTGACTTTAGGTCCCAGAGTACCAGAGGAGGGGTCAAAGGTGGCTGAACACAGTGAAGCTTGTTTGCCCTGCAGCTCGGCCTGTTCAAAGCAACAATAACTATTAAAAGACAAGCTTGATATAGCCCACATGTCCATGGAGAAAGATCTATTTCCCATTAATAATATGTACTGAAACAACCTTTTCCTGCATACGCTAGTGCAACTTAATACAGTGAATGTTGTGTTGCATACCAGCCAACTGAACTGTGATGGCAGCAGGGTCTGATTGAAAAGAGTTACGGTGCCTGTGGCAGAAGCTCCAACATAAAGTTCAGGGAAGGACAGCGTGCAGTTCAGAAGACAGACGTGGGACGACTGCACGTCTGCTCGCACTGACAGGTGACTGTAGGGAACACACAGGTAGTGCTGTTACTTACTCACATCTTATTAATATGGTTAATATGGTTTTTGTGGATTGTATTCTAGACTAAAAGGAGGAATCACATTGTTTTATGTGACTGTGCTTCCTTACCATCCTGTCCCATTTTCCACAGTCAGTTCCAGCTCAGTTTCAAACAGCTGGCAGGAATGTGGCTTAAAGAGCACGTCCACATTGCAAGAGGCCAAGGGAGGCAAGAGACCCCTGCTGGGTTCAACTGAGATCTAAGCAGCAACACAGATTGTTTATATGGAGTCACTTCATGAACAGAATGAACAGTCAGCCTAGCTTTCATTTTATCGTGTTTCCTATGTACCTGTGAGTCTTGATGCTTTCTCTCCAGGATCCAAGAGGCTTCCAGCTGGGTGGTATTGGTAAGGAGCAGGGTAGTCTGAGTCTGTTCTCTGGGTCTTATGGGTCCAAAGTCAATGCTGGGCACATTGAGAGTCACTGTGGGGCCCTGTTTAACACCACCAAATGATAGTAATGTCACAAAAATAGACGCTACAGTAATGCATTTATGCTGTGTGGTTCAATCTTACTTTGAAGGAGACTTCTACAGCCAGAGTGACCGGCTCATGGTGGTGCTGTATGTGGCAAACCAAACTAGTCACAATATTCTCTGCTTTCCCTCCCGTCACAGTAAGACTGAAGTCAAAACATTCATTCTCCTCTGGATACGGCCCAGTAAAGAATTGTCAAGCCAAAAAACAAAAAAGATATAAACATTTAAAAATTATACTTTTTTGCACCATTAAGCAGATCAACTCTGTAATGCACCTATTCTGCCAGACGATGGCTCCACTTCTATTACATGACAGCTGCTGTTAATTCTCTCCCATTGAAAACAGATGAAGGTTTTGCTGTGGTTCCACATCTGGTGCACGTACAACACAGAAACAATAAATTCATTAATAATAGCGATGTGGGAGCAGAATGAAGTGATTTAACTCCACTATTAGAAACTAACCTTGAACTGCCTTGAAGTGGGTGTGCAAATAAAAATCTCTCCGGGGATCACAATGGCGTAAGGCTCCAGCAAGATCTGATAAGGCTCCGTTGACCCCTTGACCTCTATCTCCATGATGATGACGCTTGTTACCTTGGAGCCAGGCTGCACGGGCTGAAGGACGCTATATCTCCCCAAATTATACAATTTGTTAGATACAAAAAATAAAAAATGAACAAGGCAGGCATTGTTTAGTAAGCATCATGTGTGAGAGCTTGTGATTTTATTTTGTTATATTAACATTTATCAACCTGGTGTCGGAAGGCTCTGGTGGCAGCTGGGGGATGTCTCTCAGGACTAAGTGGCAGACACTGTGATAATCCTTTAACTTGAGAAAACACATTCTTCATTCAAGAAATGCAACATTGTTTACCACAATGATACAATGATTGCTGGATTTATTTATTTTTTTCAGCTATTTATCCCGAGTCCTCTTTACCTCTTTAGGACAAAAGATGAGCAGATACTCTTGGTCCTGGCAGGGAGCCAGGATGCCTGTTGAGGGGCTGACATGGAAAACCTCGTCTGTGGCCAAGTGGAACTGGATATGTGAGGCATCAGGGCTTTCCCGTGGAAGCAGAGGATGCAAGTTGGGCTTCATGATCTGCCAGTGAAAAGGAAGCTCCAAGTGGCTTTATTCCGAGATGAAGAAAGGAGAAAGAAACAGACATAAAATGTGTTATTTACTGATCTCTGAAAGGAATTTTGCTGTTGCAAAAAACAACAACACAGAGTCAGAAACAGAGTTTATTAGCATTTCATTATTCCATCCGGGAAACTTCAGCAATGTTAATACAGCTAGTACGGGTGCTTGAACCCTATCTTATGTTACCCTGTGGCCAAAAATTTGAAAAGGAAGAGATTTGCTTATAAAACACATGAGACGTGCGACTCTTACACATTGTTTCTGATGACAAGCTTCTTCTGTTGCACAGAGTGAGGGTTGCATGGGCTGAAACGGATAAAGTGCTCTGCAGTAAGGTCATGCACCTCTCCAACCACAGGAGGCTCCTCCCCCCCAGACACAGACACCAGCTCCAGTGCGATCAGTTGGCCCTCACCTGAGAAGCAAACGCACATTACACACAATGCATAATTTATTGCGGAGCATAGCTCTTAGCAATGCCTCTTGTTGGGATTTACCTTCAATGGAAATGTCTTTCACCTGGCAGTTGTCACACACAACAGTGAAAACCTGGCAGCTCTTCTCAGCGGTGGTTGGAAAGAAAACCACCTGTAAATCCACATTAACACTTTTTTTTTACATGCTCAGTTTCCATAGATACAGTCAGCTGATTAGAAGTCAGAGGTGGGGGAACTGAAAGGAAAAAACAAAGAAGAATTGAATTAACATATTACTCTACCTGATTTTAAATCCAGACTCACCTCAACAACAGTGGCCTCTCCTGGCTCCAGTACAAAAAGGGAGGGACTGACAGCAAAGGGTGGCTGCTCAGAAAAGTATGTTCTGGCCAAAGACTATATAAAGAAAATTGGAGCTAATGAGAATGAGACTGAGCTGTTTGGTTGCAGAAAAACTGAATTAAAACATTGATATATTTATATGTGTCAGTTTTTTTACCCTAAAATTTGAAGCTGGCCACTCGTCCTTGGGAATAATGCAAAAGGTCCCAGTGCTGAGGCCCACATTTTGGCACAGAAACTCAACAAACTTGACTCCTCCAATGAGACAGTAACCACAGTCCAGGACTCTTGGTACTGAAGAATAAGAGGGAAGCATATCAGCAGTACATCGGCAAATGAAGTAACTAATGTGAATAACAACAAAATTGGTGGGGCAGATTGCAGTGAAAACATACAGGTGAGAATAGGAGGAGGTCTCCATGCCTCAATCGGTACCACAAATGGGCCCTCCGCCTGGGTCTCCACCACTATAAAGTCCTTGTAGTCTCCCAAGGAGTCTGGAGCAAAACGCAGCGTGTACTTACAGCTCATCCCCGGGGCAACAACGCCCCCTTCACCTGGGAATCTCCCTGCCAAAACGTATCACAATGACAACAATCTGAATTTTGTGTGGTACTGCTTATCTTCAGATAGCTTAGTGTAAGTTAAAACGTGAGGTTAATATTGGCATACAGAGGAGCTGCTGTCTCCACAGGAATGCTAAAACTGTAGTCCAAAATGAAAACTTTTTTTGTGGTTAAAGCTCTGTGGCATTCCTGTTTAATGCAGTCACTTACACTTTGACACACTTGCTTATTTCCTCACCACATCAACAACAAGAAAATATGCACCATCCAATCAGAACCAAAAGGAGCTCACCCAAGCCAATAGAGAAGTAAGGAGTGGTAGGAGGGATCACTCGGATGTGGCGGCTTGAAGAAGTCACGTTTTTAAGCTCCAGTGTAGTCTGAGACAGGAAAGGGCAGGGCAAGGGCTTGTTACAGTGCACCAATTCACAGAAAAAGGAGGATTCCGTTTTTGTCTGGTTATAAAAGCTCTGAAACACACCTCATAGATGTTTCCCACACTATAGTCGGTGAAAACCACCACTGAAGGTTTTGCTAGGAAGACTGGAATCGGCTCCTCGGCGGGGCTTTCAAAGTAAGAGTACAAACACAACCGCACCTGAGCATTGTGTGTATTCACAATAAAGACAGGCTCACGGGAAGTGAAAGATAGGAAACAATCAGTTGTGGCTTTCAGTCACACTACAATACACAACACACATAATAGTCAGCTTGTCTTTTTTTTAGAGACGCTTGGCTGTACCAGCAGAGTTTATCTATGTACAGTACATATTGATTCTGTGTGTGTCTAGTAGAGTGTGGGGACGTGCATTTGATGTAAACAACCTGACTGCATTATGTGAGACTACATCATGTTCAGAGTATCAACTTACACATCTCTGCTATGGCACAAAGGGGGTACAGCTGTTTTCCACTGAGGTAAATGATACTCGTGTTTGCTGTGGATATTGAAGGGGATTGTCTTGCCTGAGCTTCCTGCATTTCCCATGCAAAAATGTCCTATCAGCAATGTGCCTTAACTGTACATGCTTCCTTATCACAAAATGATAAGGATGTTCCTTGAAATTATTAAAAAGCCTTTTATTCTCTTTAATTACCTTTTCTTTTTAGCGCCTTTGCTCTCAGGCTCTGCCTTCCCTTTGGTTCTGGGCCTGATGAGGGACGTGCCGCCCTGCTGTGAATTTAGGGGAAGGAAGCGCGGATTGCGAAGGAAGCTCTGTCGATCTTTCAGCTTCAGAAGTTTCTCCCAGCCATCCGCTCGATCCTTCACACTTGGCTCACCCTTCCATTTTGGCTTAGGCTTGGTCTGGTTTGGCTTGGAAGATGATTTTGATGGAATTACATTTTGAATTTGAATGCACGTTGTTCCCAGGTTGTCTTTTTTTGCTATTGTTTAACAACCTTTTTATCCAATCATTATTATTTTTGATTGTATTTGGAGAAGAAACACAAAAATTGAATTAAAATACCTACTCGACCTTTGCCCAGGAAAAAGGGATCAGCAGCGATATATAAAGATCTTATCAATTTCCTCACCTCCCTTTGAGTTTCCTTCCTCCTTGGGGTGTCTGAGCAGGACTCAAAGGTCACACTGTGGTCTAACTGGATGTCTACAAAGCCCGTTTTTTCTGGGCGGCGAATGACTGTGTAACCATCATCCTGAGGCTTTCGGGACACATGCATGGTGAAGGCAATGGTCGGTTTGGCAGGATTCCACTTTTCTGACAAGAAAAGAAAGTTTGTAGCACCGAATCACTGGCAACTAATAAATTTAAGATAAATGTTAAAGAGGGTCAGATACCTGCTGCTGGTGCTCGTACATGTGGTTTTTGTGTAGCCAAGTAATCCTTTGGGGAAATCAGATTATTCATTTCAAGAAGATCTTCATCCACACACCAGGAAAAGGCTGATTTGACTGAAAATAGGTATAAAAATCGAATCAAATGAGGCATTCTGAAAACAAATAAACACATGTAGATGGTGGGATTAAGCAAGCATGATGAGCTCTTTGGTACATGAGTGCAGAGATACATACAATCTCAGTGCATCAGTACCCTCATCATCTTTTTGTGTTCTTATTCTCACCTTCATTACTACTCTCTCACTTCTCTGATTTATTCTTAGTGCCGATTGGTTGCAGAAGGCTCACCACACACATATAAACCTAGACAACGCAGTGGTGGTCAGCAACTAGTGTCTTGGTCCCTCATTCCTCATCCCTCAACTCCATGAGCACTGACGTTATCTTTCTGTTATCAGCTTTGTTTACTAAGTATAGTTGAGTTTGGAGTTACCAGCAGACCTGTTTTCTGTTGCGTTTCTATTACTCTAGTTTACAAAAACTACTAGGAGAGAAGCCTGAATCCAATAGCCCGCTGTGTGGTTGGTTCACAGACTTCTTCTTCTTTTGTTTTAGCCGGAGCTCCCACCTCTTGTTTGTAATTTCATGATTGAAATCTTGTTGAATGCCACCAGCGTCATGACATCTTATATGTTAGGTTCCTTTGAGCCATACATTTAGGGACAGAAACACTAGTATATTACAGCAATATAACACAGTTATATTTTTAAAAGTTTTTAAAGTTTTTAAAAGTATCTCACCTGTAAGCAGTTCCTGATGATCACAGACATCTCCTGCTGTCGCCTTCATTCTCTCATAGGCCTGGTTTTCTTTGGCTGCAGCACATGCACTGGCCTGAATCATGTGATTGTCCAGCATGTCAACCTGCTTAATACGCTGTTCATACTCCGAATGAACCTGTGTGGCAATAGGGGAAAAATAACACTGTATTATTCTTCAGCTGACTTTTGACAGTGATTTTTTTTACAAGTTGTAGATGAGTGTATATGATTACCTGTTGGAGTTCTTCAACGTATCTGTCATGATAGCTGCCTCGTACACGTTTTGTTTGAACTAGGTTGGACACAGTGTCTTTTCTAATTATGTCGTTTGTGTAAAGATGCTTAAAGATGCTTGCTAGTACATGAGAAATATTCTGGGATACAACGAAAGAGAAGTTAGCTTTTTCATTAGTATTATTATCATTAGTTTTGATGTTCCCTAGACATTTAAAGGTGTCAGGTGGATCTTACCTGGGATTTTCCACACGCGGGTCTGTGAGTGTTCACAGAAGGGTCAGCCCGCAGCTTTCCTCTGGTCTCCGGCTCCTCTTCCATAGCTGACACTAAATGGATCATGCCAAATGTTACAGAGGTGTTAGTAAGAAAGAGATATATTCGTAGCTTAGATTAAGTAATTTATAAACTGGTGCGACGACTTCATAATTTGTCAGCCATGTTTTCTTACATGGGGTTGCTATAGCAACAACCAAACTTCCTTCTAGACAGGAAATTACGTTTTAGAATTTTTATATGTAAATTTAAATTATATATTATTGGTAGTAGTAGTACTAATTCGTGTTAATATTAGGACGACAGTTTAGTTTAGTTTTATTGAAATCGGTTCAAATCACTTCTAAGTATCTTCTTCTTCTCTGCTCCCTTTAGACTGCGGTCAAGTGAGCAGCACTGACATGTGAAGTAACGGTCAAGCCAGCCGTACCTCTTACGCGTATTACGGTATGGGTGCTGACTGGCTTAAAAACACCTGAGTCTTCTGTATCCTGCCATTTATCACTATTTTGCTACTCGATCCACTTCCAGTTTTGAAATATTTGCAATACGCCCAACCAATGCAGTGTCGTCAGTGCAGGGGCGGATCTAGAGAAATTTTCTTGTGGTGCCATGGAAATCAAATGAGGTGGAAAAATCAAAGCGTTTTTTAAGCACATAATGTAATCTATAACTTAATTATTTTCTGTATCCCACATAATTAAACATCTCAGTTACAAAAAATAATAAATAAATATGTATCCCAATAAGTATAAAATCCAGAAAGCTACACAACATGGGGCGATTCATTTACAAACACAAGTCTAACTTGGGTTTCACACTGTTTTCTGTTAGAAAAATTCAAATTGTTGCTTACATTTACACAAAATGTCAGAAATCTGCACTGTCATGAACAAATGTTTTTCATCATTTGCTGGGCTGAGGTCTTTTGCACCTGCAAATTGTCTTATTTCATTAATAACCTCACTGGCACACAACAAAACAGCAAATACATTACACACTGACTATGTCTGTGAAGGTTCTCAGTCATCCAGTCTTCAAGCAACTTAAAGAAGCTCCTTAGACTACACACTGACTACATACGACAACACAATGTACTAACTACACACTCCCAACACAACTCCACAGCTATCTATCATTTCAAAACTCTCTCACTCGTTAGCTCTTGTTGCCCAAACTCCCCAAACTTTCCCCTCTTCCTCAACAACCAAATCCCGCATGTTGCCATTTTTTTAACAGGTCGACATGGTACATTTTTCCACCAATAGGAAAGAGGTGGCTTTTTTTCTTTCTTTACTTTTTTTTAACCGCTTATAAAAAAAAAATTAATCATTGCTCTGGATTTAGTGGCTTGTCATTAAAATTTTAAAACTGATGTACTTTGAAGTAAGAACTTTCAACATGAGATAAAATAGAGACTCAGGGTGGCTGCAGCTTGTTGCTATGTCAGCTTCACATGTCGGTCATGTGATTTGGAGTTGCAGCACACAGAGGGTTAATAACACTCACTCACAACACTCATAACACCATTTGTTAATGGTGGAAGGGGGGTACAATTATGCAATATATTCAATTTTAGAATGTATATTCAGCTGTAATTGTTGCTGGGCTCAAAGTGTTAATGTTATCTTATTTTAATAAAGAACACTGTCATATGCAAAGCTAAAGTGGCATTAGGAGTATTAAGAGATCATTTTAGGGCAGCACATGCCACCCCATGCCACCTCTCTAGATCCGTCCCTGCATCAGTGTTGATCCTCTTCAGTTTGCTTACCAGTGGGAGTGGAGCATGCCACAAAAGGTGACAACTCATCACAGTTGCTTCATTCCACACTTGTAAAGCAGCAGAGCTCCTTCTGCCTCTAACTGATTCACCCTTTCAGCCACGAACAACACTTCAGGATAGTAAACTCTGTCCAATGTAATTGGGATAGAGTTTACTATTAAATTTCTCTGAAAGCATCCAATTCATTGGGCTGTGAGCTGGAAGGGTAAGAGTGAGGGTAAACTACAGTAAGAATCCAGTGAAATATTTGTGCCACCCTTTGCAGTTTTAGTTTAAAGCCGGGACCGGGATTGCTCAGTAGATAGCATGGTCGCCCCACGATCTGAAGGACGGGGATTCGGTTCCACTGAACAGCTACGCTGAGGTACCCCCGAGGAAGGTACCATCCCTACACACTGCTCCCCGGACGCCTGGTTAGTGGCTGCCCACCGCTTCACTGAGTGAATGGATTAAATGCAGAGAGAGTAATTTCCCCACAGGGATCAATAAAATATACTTCATTATTATTATTATCAGTTCAAAGTTGAGAATATTCAAAGCACAGTACTGTAATTTTCTCAGAAATCATACAGTTCTTTGGGCTGTGAGCCAGAGGAGGAAGAGTGAGGGTGATCCAGAGTAAGAATCCAGTGAAATATTTGCGTCACCTTTAACAGTTTTCCTGTAATAAAAAAAACAAACAAACAAACAAAAACCCCACACATAATCAAAAATACAGTGCAGCAATTTTACTTAGTTGGGGATCAGGTCAGGGTGAACAGGAATGTACAGTATAGTGAGAAGATATTGCTTTGGAAATATATTATCAACTCTTACAGGATATATAAACGTGTTTTTTATTTTTATTTTCAATGCATAGTGCAGGAATTAGAAATTAATTTATAATTATATATATCAACTGCTAATACTTCAAAACTTGAAGTTGGATTGAGAGGTAAAATAGTGAAAATGGCAGGAGTCGGCACCCGTACCGTAACATGCGTAAGAAAAGTGCAACAACATTGTGTTTGTGGCTGGGGGTGCGGCTAGCTTGACGGTGACTTTGCATATGAAGGCTCACTTGACCACAGTCCCTTTAGGGGATGCCAGAGCATATTATCTGCCTCCATCTCGCCCTATCCTTAGCATCTTCCTCTGTGACACCTGAACCTGCGTCAGGTGTCAGGTGTCTTCACTACATCCATCTTGTAAACCTGCCCTTTCACTTCTGTTTCAAATCACCCCTGACAATCACTCACTCCACCCTGGCTACATTTTCTTCTCCACCTCTCTTGAGCAATGTCAGTTGCTTTGGATGGCTGACCGAAGCAACTTAAAGTGTGAAGCTCATCATTTTTAAACTCAAAGAGTCTAAGCAGTAGTTTCCAGATGACAGGACTCTTTCAGCGTTTGATAAAGTTGAATGAATTTGATAAAATCCCTCTTATTTTCAGTTGGCTCTGATACAGTGAACAGTCTGAGACAATAAACCACCCGATGAAACCAGATATACCCAAAACACAACAAGCACATACCACACTATCATATTGTCTCTTCTGTACACATGCAATTAGTTTTCCAAGAAACTTCGCAGGAAAAAAAAGCTGTCTGTCATTGTACAACGTGGGAAGATAAAAAACAAACAGGTTTTAGCTGTTTGTGTAATGCAAGCTGCATTTCAAAGCATTAAAGTGTGGGCATGCGTCTGTGTCACTCGAAATAGCTGCTGCACCAAGCAGTGTTATTTAAACACATTTGAAAGTCGTTTGTGTTGAAGAGGCCAACGATTCCAGAACAAAATCTTTCACTGTGTCGATCAGCTCATATGGTGCTCAAGTGGGATTGTCAAAGGGCCAATTGTGAGGCTGGCTTTGTACCTCCTTGTGGTTTGTCAGGCATTTTTTTTTTTTGCCCACAAGACATGCTCGAACACAAGGGCTCACAGGCCAGAGAAAACAGGGAGACTCTCATAATAAAGCGGCACAAAGAGAGATCTGTCAACAACTAAAAGGAGTCTGTGCAACAAGCAAACACTATTTACCTATGTTTCAAAGCAAAGCATCCACATTAAGTGACACACACACCCAAACCCCCACACACAATTGATCAGGAGCATTCTTGCGTGCACAAGAGATTGACTCTGTGAGAATGAAAATCTGGTCCTGCTTGTTTTTCTTTTTCCACTGCTCAACCTGTTTCTTTAGAGCAGTTCTCATTGTGTGTTGAGGTCAGAAGGCTTTAGAGTGAGATTTCGAGATCAGATGTGTTTTTAAAAAGAAAACCGAAGTGACGATGACATGGAGGTGGTATGCTGTGGAGTAATGACAACACTAACCCTGCACAGTGCAAAGAGGGATAGGCTAAAGCACGAGGGCTTTAAATGGCAGTTCTGTACCAGAATGGGGCAAAACCCTGAATAAATCACATCACACTTTGGGTGCCAGAATGGCACAAATAACGCACAATGGCAATCAGGTCGATGCTGCTACATTATAAAACTATCTGGAGGTTTAAGTTTGACTTTATGAAAGCAAAATTAGTATTTCTTTCCACATGTGTAATTTTCATTGTAAGAAGACATAAGAATATTCACAGTGCTTTACTTGTCCGACCGGTGTTGCAGTGGGTGTGGAATCGAAAGCACGCAAGAGCGTCCCAAGTGGGTTGGCATTCACTGCACACTGTGTGGAGGGCACCGCGGACAGGATTTATTCCTCCACAGGGCAAAAAGACACGTTTTATGTCCAGGATAGCTCCTGTTATTCAGCCCGGGAACTGCTGCACTGCACATGGTGATTTCTACTAGCTGATATAAAAATGGACCTCAATGGCACATCCAGCAAACTTGGTGAGTTGCTCAAAAATCTGTGCATGTGAGCGCACTGATTTAGTCTACTTGCACTAAAAAGCAAGTGTTTGATTTATCGATTTTGTGCCAGTTGGAGCACTATTAAGCAAGCTTCACCAAACCCATGTTTGTTTTTGATGTTTGAACGAAAGTTGGGTCTGTTTTCTTTTTCTCTCCTCAATAAATAACAACGTCTCCTGTCTAATGTCTAAAATTGAGACAAAAATAACAAATATTAATCAACAGGAGCTTTTAATACTTATACATATATATCATAAAATAAAAAAAGGAGCCAGTGCTTCTAAACAAAAAAAACATTGTGGTTTCCTGGTTAGAGAAATGCTTCACAATTTCTCACGTTCCTTGGTTGCTTTCTGTTGGTTTTCTTTCAACGCACATTTGCCATCCAAAACAGTGAGGTGGGCTCCTGGTTTTGGCATCGTGACATGTTTCTGTTACCACGACAATGACACGTTTCATCGAGCTGAACGAATAATATTGAAGGTATTGCAGGTGTTACGTTTCATCTAATTTTCCACTTTGCTTTCTAACCACACCCAGAGATCGTTGATCAGGTAGCACAGGTTTTTATCGATGAGCTGCAGTTCTTACACATCCTTGTGGATATTAAAACATCCCTCGCTCTTTAAATATCCTATTTAAATTTGCAATTTTTTAAACTACAGGCCAATCCGCTTTTCCCTTACGATGGCGCTGTTTCACATCTCATTACTAAAATGGTTATTACGTAAATATTCATAAACGTATAGATATATAACAATTCTTTTATTTGTGTTTGGAAGCAGCTACAGCAGCCCGTCAAGACATGAAAATAGTGATGTGTAAAACGCGTACTGCTTTTTTTTTTTACATAGAAATTTATTTAAAGGCATATTGTAACCTTTTACCTCTGTATAAGCAACCGCAAAATTCTTCTTTAAGCGCACAAGACCTTTTATTATTGCAGACAAACCTCACTCTGTGAGAGTGATGGCCCACTTAAGCCAGTCAGATGTGTTTCCGACCATTAGAAGTTTTTAAAAAGTTTATCACTAAGATTACAGGTTAGATGAGAGCAGACTCACACCCTCATAGCGCTGAACGGTTCCTTCAGAGTGTGCAAACAAGGACAGGTAAGCAAAGTTACTGCAGCTCTAACACAGAAACAGATTATTTTTGGGACCCGCCCCATGAGGGGAGATCTACGTGTTGCTTCTCTTTAACGCCGAGCATCGACCCGACCGGCCAGTCTCTTTATCCCACCGGGATAAACAAGAAAGTTTATCCGAGATGTCTTGTTTTCATAAACGGCCAAAAAGGACAAAATCCGAGGAACAAGCATTTCTGGAACACCTGAAAAAAGTTGCGAAGGAGAACGGAAAACGCCTGGGTGAGTCCTCCAAAGGTGCAAACGCGCTTGAGACGCCTTCGACTGTTTTGCCAACATTGGCAGGCGCGTGCGCGTAATGTTTGGATAACATGGATTTTGCGAAACTTTATATCTTCAAACAAGAGAAAAAAAATATATCACCAATCACGTGCAGCCTTGGACGATAAATGTTTCTGTCGTGACGTTGAGAATAAACATAAGGTTTGTGTTTTGATCCGTGCACTCTAACGCTTTATGGTAGCTTCCTCGTTGCCTGGAGCGGTAAATTCTTTGACGTTAGGGAAGTTGCAGCGTAAGGGTCTGTGTGATGGAGCTGAAAACGAGGTGACAAATGAGACTACAGACACAGGATGTGCTAAACTTCAATAAGACTTCATGAGCTGAGGGGAAAACCTCTGCGGTGTTCGATTCTCGGGTTTCTGTCTCTTATTGTTTCCCCTTCTAGACAGCATAGTTTCCTGGGTATTAGTCATCTGCACAGAGGAGGGCAGCACAGTATTTATATCTAAATTTCTTTCCATTTTATTGTGTCATTTATAACACAGTCGTAATAACACTGCATTCCTGTTAAGCAATTAAAAACCATGTCCTACACGTGTTTTTGTAGGAAAATATAATTGTTTGAAATAGTCACATTCCCTACTCAGGTCACATGACATTGTACTGTGTGGGAATGGTTTTCCAATGTGACAAAGACTCACTTTTTGATCGTCAAACTAGTCTTTTTATTTATGGCACGGGGGTTGTTTGGCATCCAAACATATGACGTGAACTTGTGCCATCACGCCTCCCTCTCACTTCACAGTTCTTGGAATTTTCTTGTGCTAGCTTGTGTAATTGGGTGCACACAGTAAAGAGCTCTTCCCATCTGAAACTGATTAGTTCGCTTAAAAAAAATGCAAACAGAGAAGTTTGATGCGTAAGGAACATGTCAGCGCCTGCTTTCGTAACATGAAGCTGTTGGATGACTGAAAGCAGGCTGCTCTTCTTCACAGTGAAGTAGATCACAAGAAAAGAGGCTTGACAAACACGTAGAAGGTGCTCAGAGCAAAGCCTCCAACAGAAAGCCTGACTGGGCAGGGGTGGTGCAGCGCTGGCCAGTCCTCCTCCTTGGCTGCAGAGAGGCCAGAGACTCATAAACAGCCTCTGTGGGCTTGTGGTGTGATCTGGGCGAAAAAGAAATGTCTGTTATGCTGCGATCCTGCCCACAGCCATAAAAACACTCCCTTCTGAGTCGTATTTAACGTGTTATCCTCAAATGCCCTTTGTTTACTTAGAAAGTGTTGCATATTCTCAGTCTCAGTTAGAGAGAATTTTATAATTCATAAAGCTGTGTGAAACAAACACTTTTACACTGATAAACGCCAGCACTGATTAACAAATATGCTTTGAGTCATTCATTCGGATGATAGCACACACCCTTCCCAGAATGCAACACTCAGAAAATTGCTGCACCTGAATGATAGGCTATTGTCTCTACTTGTCTGAAATGTTGTGATACACTGCACTGTACTACAGTACGACAGGTGTGCTGGGGATAAAAAAGACACAGGACTGCACATAGCTTAGATTTTATTCTAGATATAGATGGTTCCAAAATTCTTTGTTGGTTCTCGTGTATGACAGCCATACGGGACCTATAAATTAATTTAAGGTGTAACTAATAATGCTTATCTTCATTTTCTGTCACATATACTGTTAAACTGGTGCATCCTCATATTAAACATGGCTAAAATTGCAAGTATTGATAGGATATTGATCAGTTTTATTTAGAACATTTATTTACTTCTCCTATTAATGCTCAGTTTATTGCAATATCTAACCAAGTGTTTCCTGGAACTTCATGTATATTTTAAAATACAGAAGGCAGAAACTTGCGTGACTGCTCCTTTTGTCCTCACACCCGCAGGTTTGGAGGGAGATTCAGATCTCCAGTTCTTGTTGTTGGGAGGAAAACTGGTCAAGGTTCGCTCAAAATCCTGGAAGCATGGCCGCTACTTCAAACTGGAGGAAGACTGCCAGACCTTTTCGCATGAGTCGAAAAAAGCATTCAAGCAAAACCACACCTGTGAGTGTAACCTCTGTGCCTACTTTATTATATATGTTTGTATATTTACATGCCCAGCGTTCCATCCAGCCAGCCATTGTCTTCCACATATCCCGGACAGGCCTCCAGTCTGTTGCAGGTCCATGTACAAGTTCTGTGTTCCATTTAAATTATTTTAGTCTGATGAGAACATCTACCTTTTTGACCCGCAGACCGCTCTTCTATTATTCTGTCTGCTAAGAGCTCTCCTTTCAGATCTTAACAAAAGCGTATTCTCTTACAGCACACACACACACAAGCACACCCTCATATGACAATAGTAGTGAATATGTGTGAAAACAGCTCCATGCTGATAGGTACTGTGGTGTGGCGAAAGCTGGACTGGGAAATACTAGTGTGACTCCCAGCTGTATGTTTGTCTGTGTGTGTTAGAGAGACTATTTTCCTTAGGTTTTCGGTTCAGTGAGCCACTGTCTGGCTGTGAATGTACAGCATGTGTGCATCCACTGGGACTCAGGTAGCTCAGGTTTCCAAGCTCACCTCTGCCCTGCACTTGAGCCTTGAACAAACACTGAGAATAATGACTCTAATATTCTCTTTACAAACACGATGTTTTCTAGCGTTACCGAGCTTTCTTACAGATGGGCCTACACAGGAATTTCTTTGTTTACGGAAATAAGCTGCTATTTTATTGCTTTCCTGTGGGCTCCAGCTGCATTTACCAGTCAGCTCTAAAGCGCTTTGATTAAAATAGAGGAGATTGTGGGAGGACAGCATGTATTGTTTAGTTTTTTTTACCATATTTTTCATGAGAGCATCTGCTGCTGTGCTTTACTCAAGTCAAATTTGTCAGCTTGAAAAGCTGGCTTAGCCTACTTATGTCACTGACAGCATAGCTTAGTTTGGGCAATTTAACGAGGTTTTAATCCATCCACTGATCCACTCAATAACTGATCCATTAATCTATCAATCGATTATTTTGTGCGTATCCTTCCTCCTAGGGGAGCTTTCCCAGGCCAGATGAGATATATAATCGCTCTAGTGGATTCTGGGTTCCACCCTGGGTTTTCCTTCCAGTTGGGAAAGCCTGGAAAACCTCCAAAGCAAACTGCCCATGAGACATCCTAATTAGATGCCCAAACTGGTATTTAACAGCTGTACTCAAAGCTCCCTCTGGATGTTCAAGGTCCTTACTCTTTCTAATGTGGATTCCAGCCACCCTAAGAAGGACACTCATTGTATTATGACCTTTTTCTAATAATTACAGGTGAGCACTGGAACATAGAGTGACTGTCATTCAAAGTTGTTCTTTTTGTTTTGTTTGTTCGCTCACTGGCATGGCTATCTAACCCTTAACTCAAATTTTCCCTTTGAGGAAAAGACTGTTAGAAACAACAGAGTGAACTTTCGTCAGGCCATCACAAAACTCTCTTTGTGTAAACATTTCATGTGGTATTCGAACAATGTCTGCGTGACACGGATAACACGACTTGGACATTGTGGCAAGTCTCTCCAGATGGGATTCCCTGAAATTGGTCCAAATTCACAACCTCTGTTTTGTTGGAGATAATGTGCATGCACAGATCAACCAAACACTCCCTTTTCTGCTGAGTGCTTTTAAGGTATTTTAGTCATCCAGCAATCAGCTGAGGCAGGGCTTGGAAAACATGGGTGTGTTTCACTCCACTGCCCCCTCAATGTGTTGTTTTTGTTTTGACCTATTTTGAACTTTAGATTCCTTTAAAGTAGAATGAAGGAATCTAAATCTCTAACTTTGGGATGCAGGGAGTAGATGTGGAGTGATTGTGGCCCAGCCATAATATATGGCCTCATGGCTAAGCCTGGAGTCTTTTGCTGTTTTGTTACAAGGGCCTGTGCTGCTGTGTAGTGCAATGACATCACACGCGGCAGTGCATGCTCTTCCGTACATTAAGGCCAGCTCTATTGCACAACAATAGAGCTGGCCTCCGATGCATTGGCTGCATCAGTGTGCAGTGACCTTTTGTGTATGTATGTTGTCTTTGTATGGGTGATATAGATAAACATTTTAGTCCGAGACACTTTGATTGTATGGGTGCATGTGTTTGAAAAGAGGTTCAGGAGAGGTCAGATTGTGTAAAAATGTTTTAAAGTGCAGTAAAGTCAAAATCAAATCTGGAATGGGTTTGTGTTGCAAAAGAACTCAGGTTTACAGGAGATAACAACAAAATGTTGGAGAACCCATCTGTTAGGTCTAAAAACGACTCTTAAACATTAAGACTGTTTGGGTAAAATGGCTCAATCTGGTTTATTACAAACATGATTTAGTAGTACGTTTGACAGCAGGACATTCATGAAGACTTGCTGTTGCAATGTTGTAAATAGTCTATTACAGATTAATCTGCATACATCAATTTTTTTCATCCTAGCAAGTATTTAAAGGATTATCTGTAATGAAATTATTGCCCAACTCAACTTGGTTGACCATTTTAGCATCTTTTACCTAATTTTTTGCTTTTATGGCCTCAATCAGAATCAGAATCAGAATACTTTATTGATCCCTGGGGGAAATTATTTTTTGTTACAGTGCTCCATTTTAAACCAACATTAAGACAAGACAGACAATACACTAACTAAGAATAGTACAATATATACATATATATACATACATACATACATAAGTCACTCATAAATAAATAGTTGGAAAAGAAACATGTGTAGCTGTAGCAGCAAACAGTGTGTTAAGTGGATGTGTTGTACAGGGAGATGGCCACAGGCAGGAATGATTTCCTGTGTCGTTCAGTGGTGCTTTTCGGTAATCTCAGTCTCTCACTGAACGTGCTCCTGTGACTGACCAGCATGTCATGGAGTGGGTGGGAGGTGTTATCCAACATTGTCTTTATCTTGGACAGCATCCGCCTCTCCGACACCACCTTGAGGGAGTCCAGCTCCATCCCCACAACATTGCTGGCCTTACGGATTAGTTTATTAAGTCTGTTGGCATCTGCGACCCTCAGCCTGCTCCCCCAGCATGCAACAGCATAGAGGATCGCACTGGCCACCACAGACTCATAGAAAATCCTCAGCATTTTCTGGCAGATGTTGAAGGACCTCAGTCGCCTCAAAAAATAGAGACGACTCTGGCCCTTCCTGTAAAGTGCTGTGGTGTTTTTAGCCCAGTCCAGTTTATTGTCAGAATCAGAATCAGAATCAGAATACTTTATTGATCCCTGGGGGAAATTATTTTTTGTTACAGTGCTCCATTTTAAACCAACATTAAGACAAGACAGACAATACGCTAACTAAGAATAGTACAATATATACATATATATACATACATACATACATAAGTCACTTATAAATAAATATTTGGAAAAGAAACATGTGTAGTTGTAGCAGCAAACAGTGTGTTAAGTGGATGCGTTGTACAGGGAGATGGCCACAGGCAGGAATGATTTCCTGTGTCGTTCAGTGGTGCTTTTCGGTAATCTCAGTCTCTCACTGAACGAGCTCCTGTGACTGACCAGCATGTCATGGAGTGGGTGGGAGGTGTTATCCAACATTGTCTTTATCTTGGACAGCATCCGCCTCTCCGACACCACCTTGAGGGAGTCCAGCTCCATCCCCACAACATTGCTGGCCTTACGGATCAGTTTATTAAGTCTGTTGGCATCTGCGACCCTCAGCCTGCTCCCCCAGCATGCAACAGCATAGAGGATCGCACTGGCCACCACAGACTCATAGAAAATCCTCAGCATTTTCTGGCAGATGTTGAAGGACCTCAGTCGCCTCAAAAAATAGAGACGACTCTGGCCCTTCCTGTAAAGTGCTGTGGTGTTTTTAGCCCAGTCCAGTTTATTGTCAATGTGTACTCCAAGGTATTTATAGTCCTCCACAATGTCAACACTGACCCCCTGGATTGAAACAGGGGTCAAGTGTTTCCTGGTCTTCCTGAAGTCCACGATCAGTTCCTTGGTCTTTGCCACGTTGAGCTGCAGATGATTCTGCTCACACCACGTGACAAAGGAGTCGACCACAGCCCGGTACTCTGTCTCATCATCCCTGCTGATGCATCCAACCACCGCAGAGTCATCAGAAAACTTCTGAAGATGGCAGGTCTCTGTGCAGTGGCTGAAGTCTGTGGTGTAGAGGGTGAAGAGGAAGGGGGAGAGGACAGTCCCCTGTGGTGCCCCTGTGTTGCTGATCACCTTGTCAGACACACACTGTGGGAGACGTACATATTGTGGTCTTCCTGTCAGGTAATCAACAATCCAGGACACCAGAGAAGCATCCACCTGCATCGCTGCTAACTTATCACCCAGGAGGGTCGGCCTGATGGTGTTGAAAGCACTGGAAAAGTCAAAAAACATGACCCTCACAGTGCTCGCCGGCTGGTCCAGATGGGTGTAGACACGATTGAGCAGGTAGATGATGGCGTCCTCAGTTCTGAGACGAGGCTGATAAGCAAACTGAAGGGGATCCAGGTGTGGTCTTACTATGGGTCGCAGCTGGTCCAGGATGAGCCTTTCCAGGGTCTTCATGATGTGGGAGGTCAGTGCCACAGGCCTGTAATCCTGGGGGCCACTGGGACGTGGCGTCTTTGGTACAGGGACGAGGCATGATGTCTTCCACATCACCGGGACCCTCTGCAGACTCAGACTCAGCATAAACAGTTTATGAAAGACTCCACACAGCTGGGGGGCACAGGTCTTGAGGACAAGGGGATTCACTCCGTCTGGTCCAGCAGACTTGCCTGAGTGAAGTCTCCTCATTTGCATCTCAACCTGGTATTGAGTGAAGGTGATGGGTGGGGGAGGGGTGTCAGGAATCTCACAGGAGGCAACAGCGCCATGTGAAGAGAGAGGCTGGCACAGTGGTGTGGCTCTGGATTCCAGGCTGACTGCAGGTGAGGTTGTGGGGGTGGGAGCAGACACTGTGGTGTCGAATCTATTGAAAAACAGATTCAACTCATTGGCTCTATTCTCACCTCCCTCAGTTCCCCTGCTGTTGGTTGGCCTGAATCCAGTGATGGTCTTCATGCCCCTCCACACCTCTCTCATGCTGTTCTGCTGGAGTTTCCACTCCAGCTTCCTCCTGTAATTGTCCTTAGCCTCTCTGATCTTGTCCTTTAGTAACACCTGGATCTTCCTCACCTCCTCTTTGTTGCCCCCTCTGAAAGCCCTCTTCTTGTTGTTGAGGAGGGCTTTGATGTCCTTAGTCACCCACGGCTTGTTATTTGGGTAACAATGAACAGTCTGAGCTGGAACAATGGAGTCGGTGCAGAAAGTTATGTAGTCTGTGATACACTCAGTAAGCCCATTGATGTCCTCGGCGTGAGGCTCACAGAGTGTTTCCCAGTCGGTCACCTCGAAACAGCCCTGTAGTTCTGCTAAGGCCTCCTCTGACCACCTCCTGACAGTCCTGGTGGTCACAGGTTCCCTCCTCACAATTGGCACATAGCGGGGGGTGAGGTGAATCAGGTTATGATCTGACCTACCAAGTGGGGGGAGGGAGGAGGAGCTGTATGCATCCTTGACGTTAGCATACAGTAAGTCTAAAGTTTTCTCTCCCCTGGTGGGACAGTCCACATATTGTTTGAATGTTGGTAGTGTATTGTCCAGTGATACATGGTTGAAGTCACCCGAGATCACAATAAAGGCAAGAGTCAAGAGCTCTGTTTTCAGCAGGATTCGTCTGTTTCCACTGAAAAGCTCTGATAAGCCAACTGTTTACACACTGTCTAGTACCAAAAAAAGATAGTGACTAGCTCGTGAACATGGTGCAGCATTTAGCTGCTGTCAAGAGTTTGTGAAGGCCATTGGCTAAGGCTTTATAGTGATCTAAAATATAACAAAAATGTTATGCTAATTTTGATGTCCTGTAAATAGACAATGCTTGCTAAAAAAGCAACGGTAGCTCTTTCTTGGTACCACATTATGCATTTTTTACACACATAAATTATCAAAAAGTCAGCCTTTGATTCATAAATGTTGTCGGGGTCCCACCAGTGCATGCAGAAAGTTGCCTGGAAGACGTAAGTTTTGTGCTGCAGATTTGTGAGTGAAGGCAACAGATGTGGCGTGCTGAGACAAAAGCCTTCCTGTAGATAAGATAGAAAAACAGTTTCAGTTGTAACCACTGGGACAAAAAAGTCGGCCGCCACAAGATATGGACTTATCTTAGGAAAGACTGTGTGTCAAGGGATAATAATGGCTGAATGCTACCATCCCGATAGCTGTTGTTAATGCCAGAAATAAAAGACGTTACATTTTAGACAACATAGCAGTTAATAATGAATATATTAAAATAATCACAATTTGCTTTTTATGATATAGATTAGAGGTGTCATACCTGAATTTTTAAAAATATTTTGCTTTTTCACTTTTCCTCAGTTCACTCCTTGTACACGATGATTGTTTTCAAATAACTTTTCCCAACAAGCTACTAGCTAAAAACCTGGCATGGTGTGCAGTGTGTCCTTAAAAAATTTGAGGAATTGGAGCAGTTCGAGCAGTGACTTTGAGGATCTTGTTAAAATTAATTATGCATGGAGAAAAGTACAGTGAGATTTTAACCCACCGTGCAATACCTAAAAAACTATCTACTGCAGATGAAAAGTGTCCAAAAAGCATGTTATTAAGAAAGAGGAAAAAATTTTGTTTGGAGCTGCATTTCAGCCAGTGGTCATGTCAGATTTTGATCTGCAAAGCATCTGAATGGCAATGGCTTCATTTGTTTTTATCATGGCAGTGATCCCAAACACTTTGCCAATCTATTAAAGCATACCTGGATAGAAAATAACAAACTGGAACACTAACAGTCATGGATTGGTCTCTCCAGAGCAACATTCTCCTCAACATTACTGAAGCAGTGTGGGATCGTCTTGATAGAGGCTGTATTGAAGAATACAGATGGGCTTACCAAATATTGACTTTGAGGCTATTAAAACACTAACCTTCAGTGATTTCTCAGGGCCACACTTTCTAACAAACACCCCTTCGCTCTCCAAACAGTCTCCATTGATGACATTGAATCGGTTCGAAAGGGCCGCCACTCTGAGGGCCTTAAAAAATACACCGATGCCAGCGTTGAAGACCTCTGCTTCTCCATCATCTTCAAGGGGCGCAAGAAGAATCTCGACCTGATGGCAGAATCTCCGGAAGATGTAAATAAGTGGGTCAGCAGCCTGGAGAAGATCATCAACAACATGCACAACCTCAGTAACCAGAAGAAGAGCGAACAGTATCCTTAGCAAACTCCTAAATAGAGAAATGTGTTTGCATGTTTTTGTGCGTAATACATCAAATCCTTACATCTGAATGCCAGCTGGATATTCAGCTGCATACGTAAGGCTGACAAGAATGGCGACAACATGATGACACTAAAGGAGGTGAAACACTTCTTGAGGCAGATCAATGTTGAGGTTGATGATTCTTACGCAGCGGACCTTTTTAAGGTGAGACCTTGTCAAAAAATTACAAAATATATCTTTGAAATTCACTGTTAATCTTTCATAAAATGTTAGATCTGGTTAAATAATTCACTGATTGTGTTGCACAGAAATGTGACACATCCAATTCAGACACCCTGGAAGGCGAAGAGATCAAGCAATTCTACGAGATGCTGACACGCCGTGAGGAGATTGATGTCATTTATGGGAAATATGCTCAAACAGAGGGTCAGATGAGCGACAGAGACCTGCTGAACTTTCTGCTGAACGAGCAGCGGGAGCAGGCGACTGCAGAGGACGCCCACAGGCTGATTGAGAAATATGAAGTGGATAAAACAGGTAGACTTACTCTGGACACCAGGGAATGATAAAATTATAGTAACCATATTATTAAAGCTTTAACTCAACTGTGTTATACACAATTTTCCACTCAACACTTTCATCCATTTGTGTCACAGCAAAGCAGAACAATTGCATGACCAAAGATGGCTTCCTGATGTACCTGCAGCAGGACGACGGCTGTATTTTGAACCCAGCCCACAGATCTGTGTATCAGGACATGAACCAGCCCCTCAACCATTACTACATCTCCTCCTCACACAACACATACCTGATGGCAGACCAACTCAAAGGGCCAAGCAGCACAGAAGCCTACATAAAGTAAATTTTGCAGAATTACTTTTATACTGACAGCATTAAACAAAGGTGAAATAGAAGCATGGAATAAATGTGCTACTTTGGATAGATGTTTTTTATCATATTAATGGCTTATCTTTTAAAAATATGCATCAGCCTCCAGGTAGACTGAACTGAAGTTCTGCCATGCCTGTTTTAGACCACCCTAGTAGTTCTTAGGCCTTTATAAAATACTGTTTTGGGATCCAGGAGTTTTTGGTGGAACAGAAGTCACAGCGCAGGAATCTCTCTATTTTCACAGGCAAAGTTCATGAGTTTCAGGGATGTAAAATCACTAATTGGTCATGAATGTTTTCTTTGCTTGCAGAGCGCTGATGAAGAGTTGCCGATGCGTGGAGCTGGACTGTTGGGACGGGGCTAATGGAGAACCTGTTATTTACCATGGCCATACGCTCACATCCAAAGTGCTCTTCAAAGATGTTATCAAAGCCATCAAAGACTACGCCTTCAAAGTACGTGAGATATTCACTGACTTTGGATGTTTTACTCTGCCTATGTTGGAGACCGCATTGAATTCCCAGCCCTTTCCTCGCCTTAACACATTAGAAACTGGAAAAGGTCTGAAGTTCACCTTCACATTGTTCCCTTTGTTTTCCAGACTTCCCAGTACCCAGTGATTCTGTCTCTGGAGAACCATTGTACAGTTGAGCAACAGAAGCTTATGGCCCGTCATTTGGTCTTCTTCCTGGGTGACGCTCTGGTCAAAAAGCCTCTGGGTGACACCATGCCAACTAACTTCCCATCACCTGAGGTGTGGAACCCATTATCTGTATTCACTGACATACGATATATCATCTTGGGATTCTTACCCTAATAAAAAAAAATCACCAAAGGAAGATCACACCTTAACATTTTCATTCCTAACACGCTACTGTGCCAGATTTCTCACTTTGCTGTTTTCCTTAACGTGACCCAAGTTTTGTTTAGGAAACAAAGCTAATGTGATACAAGACATCATCGATCTATAGCCTCAGATAAAGCTTGTCTCACTTTGCGCCTACTGAGTAGCTAATGATTTGCTGTAACAGCTGAGTGAGTGTGTTTGAGACAACACCTTGTTTGATAACAGAGACTTCTAGTGAACAGAATTTAGTCTCCAAATACAATACAATACAATACAATAATAAATGCTAGAAACAGATTTACATGTCATACATGAAATAAGTGTTGATCACCTACAACCCAGCCACAATGCTGATTCCCACTGACTGGGTTCTTATGTGTATAGAGCTCATCTGTCCACAGAAACAATTTTTTTCCATTCCAACCTCTCCACAGGAGAAATGGTGAATATGATCTAGAGAACACCATCCCCACAGTCAAGCACGGAGGTGGAAGCTTTATGCTTGGGGCTGTTTTTCTGCTAAGGGTACAGAATGACTTCACTTCACTGAGGGGCCAATGGACAGAGCCATATATCATTAAATCTTGGATGACAACCTCCTTCCCTGAATATTTATTAAAAAATATATATAAGGATGGGTCTTCCGGCATGACCCAGCATTCAAATCAGTGACCAAAACCATTATGTCAAGGCAACAAATAAGTGGCTAAAGAATAAGCACATTAGCTCACGGAGAGGCCTACCCAGTCTCCAGACCTCAGTCCTTCAGAAAAGCTGGAGAGGGAGCTGAAAGTTTGAGTTGCCAAAAAGCTAAAATTTCAGGTAAGAAAATCCCCAAAAGTGGGCGTAGGGTTTTCAGTGCGAGAAACGTTTTGTCACTCATTGGGAGTGGGAGACAAGAAAATCCAGATAACCAAAATAAACTTTTGGGGAAGAAAGCTAAAAGATTTAGAGCGTGTTTGTAAAGATGAATGCCAAAACCCCTGCTGAGATATGTGCAAACCTGGTGACCAACTACAAGAACCTAAGTACTAAGTCATGTTTTGGTTGAGGATAAAAAGGGATTAAAAACATCCCTCAATGACGGCTGAATCAGTTTCTAACTTCTGCTTATTGTACTTTTTCTGGATTTTTTAAATAACAGTCTGTCCCTTTCCATTAAAAGGAAACTAGCATAAAGATTACAGATTGTTCATTTCCTTGTAAGTACGCAAACTTACAAATTCGGCAGGGGTCTCAAATCATTATTTCCCCCACTTTTATGTGTTACTTTGGGAATTTGCTGCAAAATGATTGGAAGACCTTGACAACTGAAAAAGACAAGAAATAGAGAGAGAGAGAGGAAATTTTTTTTTTTTTAAATTCAGCTCCCATGAAGTGGATGCCTGTGGCATTTTCAGCCTCAACACAAATTTAAGTTATGCTTTAGTCTGTTGGCTGTTTGGAGGGTGACTATCAGGAACGCAGTCTCTGTTGTCACAGTTAAATGTGTGCCTGTCTATATTAAGCAAAGCAACTTTAATTTCCAAAGCACAGCACCGTGTGTACCTTAAGTGTTAGAAATGACACAACAAAACACATTTTGTGTCTCTTTGTAGGCACTTAAGGGAAAGTTCCTCATCAAGGGAAAACGACTGAACAAACTGGATTCGATCTTCACCAATAACAACGTGATAGAGGATGGCACCGTGTCTGAGGAGGACGAAGCTGCAGAGTGTAAGGAGAATAGCCAGAAAGAAAAACCAAAGGTGTGCCAAAGGCTCTTTACTCATTTGCAAGAAATTGAAATAACAATTTTCAGTTTCAGATTTCACGTTTGTCTCTCTGTTCTTGTTTCAGAAATCAAATATCAAACTCGACAAAGAGCTCTCAGACATCGTCATCTACTGTAAGAGCGTGCACTTTAACAGCTTTGAACACGCCAGAGAAAACCAGGCCTTCTATGAAATGTCGTCCTTCAAGGAGAGTAAAGCATTCAACCTGGCTGAGACCTCAGGTAAACGCACGCTGCATTAACTGTCTTTAGTGCCATGCTAGAACTCACAGTTTAAAAAAAACATCTGCTTTAACTTGTTGTAGCTACTGCCTTCATGCACCACAACATGGACAAACTCAGCAGGATCTACCCTGCTGGCTCCAGAACCGACTCCTCCAACTATAATCCGGTGCCCATGTGGAACGTTGGCTGCCAGATAGGTGTGCTCCAATACGCAGCAAGCAAACTAACGTAAACCAATTAAAACTAATGAAACAGTTTGACGCTTTTTCCTCTTTGATTTGGTTTTTAGTGGCGTTGAACTTCCAGACTAACTCCAAGGAGATGCACTTAAACCAGGGACGGTTTCTGATGAACGGCTTCTGCGGCTACATCCTGAAACCTGAATTTCAGAGAAACCTGTCCTCTCAGTTTAACCCCAACGCACTTACCGAAGGGTCGTGGCTGAAGAAGAAGATCTTTCATGTCATGGTGGGAGTTTTTTCAAGAAAGATAAGCCTATATTAGAGGTTAACAATGTCCTGTGGAATTTCCTTTTAAAAGAAAACAAAGTTCACAAAGTTTACAGTATGTGTAGTGTCAACTTGCTAATGAGCTTTAATCATTTCCCCTAGCTCTGGCCTAGAAGTTTGAATCCTTTTATCTTTGTTTGCCAGCTTGCAGCTATTTAAAGGAATTTTAACACAATCATTGGCTGAATAGTTACTGACATAGCCTATCTTGAAAAGAGGAGCTACTTTTAATGTTTTTTAATCCTCAAGTCCTTTTATTACATTTTGTATTATTAGTTATGATCTGCACAGTAGCTAGTAGCACTTAAAATAAAGAAAGTGGATTTTTAGCCTTTTTTAACAACTGATTATGCCACCACTTGATAAACAGATTAATCATCATGCTGGTGGTGAAAGCATCGAAGCGTGCTGTGGAAGCTGGACATCATGCTGTAGATATCTAATCAAATCTGAACGTAGACTGTAGTTGGACTGTCACGTGATCGCGTCTGTGCATTTTTGTCTCACAATTCAACAGGTGATCTCAGCTCAGCAGTTGCCTAAAATCAACAAGGAAAAGCAAAAATCCATTGTAGACCCTCTGGTGAAGGTGGAGATCCATGGTGTCCAGGCAGACAATGCCAGCAAGGAAACACATCACATTGAAAATAATGGTGAGCGTTATATGTGCAAGTATAGCATAAGTGCACTTACTTGTCAAACACTTTTTCAAAGAATTTAGAAAAACACAGATATTCGTCCTTGCAGGATTCAACCCTATGTGGAATAAGAAATTCCAGTTTGACATCAGTGTGCCAGAGCTGGCCTTGGTGCGATTTCTGTTGGAGGACCACGACACAGCATCGCAGAACGATTTTATCGGGCAGTACTGTCTGCCACTCACCAGCGTACAGAACGGTAAGAAAGCTCACAGATTTGATGAAGCTAACACGATAAAGCAACGCGACACCAACTCAGAGTTAGCAACAATCTAATTTTCGAAGAGGCCGATGACTGAAATGGTCTGTGCGGTAATTAAAATATGGAAGTGTTAAGACAGTATCCTCTCTTTTCAGTGCTCGCTCACAGCTTTGACTTTCTTTGTGCACTATTATCACATTATTATCTTCTTTAGTTCCACTTTAAACATACTTTTTCTCCCTTATTTAATTCTTCTGTGTGGACCGCAACAAAACAGAAATTAAACAGATACAAATTCATGTAAATCATAGCTCAAGTGATTGTTTTGCATCTTTTTTTTGTGCTACGCTTTATGAACCAGCTTCTCATTTTGCTGACAAAGCTCACGCTCGCTTCCTGTTTTCCAGGATATCGCCATGTCCCGGTGCTCAACAAGAGAGGGGACAACATTTCTTCTGCCAGTCTGTTTGTGCACCTCATGCTCCTGGATGCCCCGTAGGCCTGTTTGCAAAAAGAAAACCAAACCAACTTCACGTCTTTTGTAAATTCTAATGGAATTTAAAACCCAGATTTTAAAGCTAAATAACTTGACTCTAGTTTTCGTTTTGTTTTTTTACATACCACAGCTGCTGACTCACAAGTGTCTGACACTTTTAGGTCATTGTATAATTTTAGCTTTTTAAAAGCCGGTTTGGTGGAGAGCCTTTAAAGTGACAAAGAAAGAATGAAGTGAATGAGAGGAAAAGTAGCCAACTATATTCACCATTCTCTGGAGAAGTTTAATTAATGTGCATTATTATGTGAGTTTTGTGTGAATCCCACCTGAAATATACTAGATTCTCAGCAGCTTTACGGGATAGTCTTATGAGACTTGATTTAAACTTTGTCCATCTTGATGCCATAAGAGTGATAATGACAATGTTGATAGCAAGTGACATAGTGTGTCTGTGTGCTTCTGTCCTTTCATTATGAATGCATTATAAATGCTCCCAGCATTGTATATAGAAGATTTTCAAGATGGTGCCTGAAACAAGTTCTAATATTTTGTGTCATGGTTTATTTGTGTATTCCATTGCTCTACAGCATTTTTACAGTTCACACATTTTTGTACTAGCTCTTGAATTAAACCACTCCCCGAATCCCCGGTCAATGGTTTTCTGTTTATTCACTGCATTTGTGATTCAGATAAAATGCTAGCAAAACATCATCTCAGTATGATCTACATGAAATGAAAAAAAAATATACAGATAAATATAAAGCAGAATAATTAAAAAAATAATCTTAGAAATGTCAGTCACGTCCTTTAAATTATTACAAGTTACATTCATGGTCATAATCATAAATACCATTTGTTAAATCTAAACAACTTGGGATGTTGGTCGATTTTTTTTTTTACCCCTCTGACAGCAAAACAAAATATTGAGATGAAGGTCAGAAGCTAAAATGCTGCCGTATAGTTTGGTTTACAAGCGGATTTCTCAGCAGACAGGCTGGAGATGTGTGATTCCTTCTCAGAAAATTCCTGCTTTCTTCTTTAAATCATTCTGGCGCCACTTTGGCAAGCGCTGGAAGTCTGCGCGAGTAGTACTGAGCAGGTTCTCAAAGTCCAGGTCAGATAGATAATCCTGCCAATCGGAGCACAGAGGATGGGAAACGGTTAGACTGACCTCTGCTGTACACAGAGCTCTAGGCACAGACAATGGCAAGGCCTCCCACCCTTTCTTGGAAAGCCCCATATTGTCTCTTTGTAGTGTCTTTGTGTCTTTTTGTGGTTGTTCATGACTCGCTAGAAGCATTTTATGTGGCTCTGCAGTCACTTTTAATCTCTTCGTAGTCACTTTTCATCCATTTGCAGCTGTTTAGTGACCTTTTCAGTTGATGATTAAAATAGCTTCATTTATATTACTACATGTTAATCCAAATTCAGAGAAATGAAAGAATCCCATCTGATGGAAATAATACTTTTAACTTGCTAACAAGTGCATATTATGTTTTTGTGTATGCTAGACAACATATCACACGATTGGTGGCTGTGGAGTTTTGACTTGAAATGGCAGTACAGTCACAAAAATCTGCTTTGCTGCAGGTAAACATACTAAATAGGTGTCGAATCATATTGAAGTATTTTTTATGGTGACGTGATTAATTTTACTAAAAAAAAACCCCCAAAACAATAACTTCTAAATTGTAATTGTCATGATTAGACGTCACTTTTAAAGGTGTTAATTAATGCCCTGAGAAGGACGTTAAACAATAATCAAATGCTGATTTTTACCATTTATAATTGATCTGCACACACACCTCTTTCTGGGTGGGATCCACTCCTTCTGGTAGCTCGTCTGGAGTCTTGTTGACGAGGAGCTCAGGGTCAAAAAACTTTCCAGCTCCAGAAGAGGACAAGGAACTAGCAGAGGAGGGGGACATCCCAGACTGGGGTCTTGTAGGACTAGAGGGTCTGGGGAAAAAATCTGTTTCATCTTGGAAGTAGGCCTTGTTGGGTGGCGGAGAAGTTAGAGGGCCCCCAGGTGCTCTGTAACCACCCCCACCTCCCCCAGCGGGAGTCTTGTTCAGCTTAGTGTTCTTCAGGTCCTGCAGCCACGAAAGAGAAGTTTTACAGAAGCAGTTTCACAAAAAAACAAAGGTAAACCTCCGAGATGTAGACATTCACAGGTTAGCAACACTACTATATATGACATTAAAGATGTTAGTAGGTATTACAGCTGTGATATTAGCACATCAGTGTGAGTCACTTACTAGAGTGATCTGTGAGATAGATGTTGAATCACTCAGCTTGTTTTTCATCTCCTCATAGGAGTTGCCTCCCTGTTCAGAAGATCAACGGAACCAAGATTCGTCACAGTAAAGGTTAGTATTCGTGCAGTGACTTTTTCATCTTCAATTAATCCATTGAATCATCCACTTGTGTTTGTAAGTTGTTCCTAGCTTCTGAGATGATTAAATCAATTGATTGCATGTTATTGTAATGGGAATTTGTAATGCCTTGATCATGCTTTCTATGGGATCCCAGAAAGATGAAAGGGGAAACTGTTATAAACTCACGCTCCACTTGTGGGGATCCCACGCGTTGAACCATCCGGTGAAGGTGGGCGGCTCGTATCCCTGTTTGACAAAGATGATGGGCGTGTCAGGGTCACGTCCAGCCGGGTGAGTTCTCAGGTAATCCCGCGCGCTGTTCAACGCCTCTTTGGTCTCATACTCATAGGAGGAGTTACCGATCCACAAGAAAAGCTGAGATTCAGAGACAGAAAACAAGAAAAAGAGACAAATTACTCAAAGAGTCTGCTGCGTAAGTTGCCAAAAACTGAGCTTTAGGCCTGATTCTGTCTTTCCGTGTGAAGTATTACATAAATAACCTTGAGCTGAGTCACTACCACCAGTATAGATTAATTAGAAACCATAGCAGGAGGAAACAATAAGCTTGTGTAATACAGTATAGTGTTTGTTTCATATCTATCAGTTAATGTGCAGTGAGTTTCACAATCTTCCTGATGAGATGCTCATAAACAGGAAGCAGGCCCCAAATCAACGGCAGGGTCTGACTGATTTCAGCTCCTTTGATTGCTTACCTCTTCCCAGGTGTCCAGCAACATGACGTCATCTTCATCTAGGTCACACTGGGCGAAATCATCCACCTCAGTAATCTTAAAGCGCCCCGTCTGATTGGAGCATTCGAACAGCCGGGGACTGTGAAGCGGCTCCTCCCTCTCAAATCTGAAATGACACAGGCCGTCCTGTCGTAACAGCAGATAATGTTCCCTCTCTCTCTCTCTCTCTCTCTCTCTCTGTGTATGATGACATTGGGCATATTCCACTGACCTCGGTATAAAAATAATCCAGACAGATTTAATGTAAGCTTGGAAATGGTTCAAAATATGATTAAAGGGCCTTTTTGGATGAATCCTGAAGTCCTTGCTAATTTGTTATTACTGGCTATATTTTTACTTTCTGGACCCAGATTGAGCGCCCTTCATTGTAAATACTTGACTGCTGGAGTGTGTTGTTAAGCGAAAAGCCAAAAATATCCTATTTTTGTCACAATATGCAAAAGCAATGCTGCCATTAAAATATTTTACCTCCTGTCACTGGCATAGGAGCCCTTTCCACCCAAAGCTATCCAGAATTCAGCAGGTTCCTGGCCCTCCATCACCACCCGCTTCTCATGCCTGGACAGCACATCAGACATCGCTTTCCCCATCTCTCTCTCATCCCCATTACAGCCCTGGGATAGAAGCAGAAATCAGGGGGGAAATGGTTTTAATGTGTCAAATACAAACTAAACTAATATTTATGTTATTTCAAAGCCTGCTACACAGCCCCATGATAGATACCTTTCCATACCACAGGTAGGAGATATTGTCAGTTTTCAGCAGGAAGACGTCATTGGAGCTTAGAGAAGCGGCCCTGGCCACCACCTCTGTGGCTTTAGTATTCAGCTCATTAGTCCCTCTCACCTGGAAGAGCCTGGCATCTTTGGCAGGGTTAACCACACCAGGTCGACCTGTTCCTCCCTTTAGACACACACACATTGAGTTTCCAGTTTCTTTCAACTTTTATTTAAAGCTTTGATCGATCTATTTTTGCATCATGGATACTTTTATTGTATCCATGTAAATCTCATTTTTAATTTAGATTTTGCTGGATTACTTCCATGTGTCATAATTTCACACACAAACCATACAGATATTTTACTTTTAGTCATTGGTGAGAATTTCTAATCCAGTTAAGAATCCTTTTCAGTGTGAAAATCATAAAATCATACCTCAAAAATGATAAGTTTGCCTTTGAAAATAGCCAGGAAGTGGCGGGGCTCCTTTCCCATGACCACTCTGACCTGAACTGGGGCTCCATTGTACTTGTTATCAATATTGACAGCCTGGAAGGCACTTGCTGCAATCTCATCGCTTGTGGCATGGCGTCCCTGAAGTAACAAAGAAAAGACGTTTACACATTGAAGGTGCTTGTCAGTTTTCCAGAAGCAGGAGGAAATGGAGAACAAGGAAGCATAGATTGGTTTGACACTGACCTGCCACATGTAGAGTATGTACTGCTGCTGGCCTGCTCTTTTATATGAATACAGCACCAAGTAGCAGTCTCCTCCATAAAACTGCCCGTAGGTTTTTGGGTCTATTTCAGCCAGTTCCAAATTCTCAATGCACCACACCTGACACAGGCAAACAACAGCTCAAACAACACGCAACAATGCAACTGAAGTCTGAAAAGTATCTGCACTGTGTTTGTCTGTATTCCTGCATATGTTTTCCCACCTTAACGTCTCCTGATGCATCGTCCACCATGCGGTACTGTGCTGCCAGTTCAGGGCGCGCGTGTAGCTCCATCACGTCAAACTTTCCGTCGTCGACCTTAGCTGTGCGGACACAAAATGTTCAGAGTTAATGATGAACAGCATAATATCAGCAAATAAGATTAAATAGCATATCAAGAGATAATATGTTAACTGTGCTGGAATTTATTTTGAAGAAGTGGATTGAGCAGTAGATTTGAAGAGGCTACCTATCTTTCCAACGTTGTGTGTGGTACCCAGGCCCTGAGTTTGGTCTCTGTCTGTCCAGGATTTGAACAGGTGCTTAAAGATTGCTGACTCTGCTCCCTCAGCCATCACCTCCACAGTGGTGCTGGCTGGGTACTTTTTTGCTTTAATGTAGCTCTGTAGGAAAAGATTGATGGACAAAACTTGTAGTGAAAAACATCTCCAAAAAAGCACATAAAAACTGAGATAATCCCCTCAAGCCATGCGATCCTTGGAAAAGAATAAAACGATGAATTTATATTTATCCAAAATCATTTAAGGAGAAAGAGGATTAAAATTTACACAATTAATTTATAAGACAGAACAGGAGGCACTAAGAGATCCTTGGTGTCGTCATTCTGTATACTCACCAGTGCCCGATTCATAGCTCCTTGTCGCTCTTCTTTGGAGGCCTTCTTTCCTTTCCAGACCATCACACTAGACCCTTTGTTGTCCAGAATGAAACAGTCCTGAAACCCCAAAAGAAAAAAAAACATTGAAACTGAACCACTTTTCTTTTTTAATACTAGCATCTAGGGAACATTCTCAAAGAGTGAACACTAATTACCGAGGATTTCAGAAGATCTTGTGTCAGAGGTTGTTTGGCCACTTCTTGAATCACTAGATTCCCACTATTGTCATAAACGCTGAGGAAGAAAATCAGAAAAAATGGGTGTGATATTGGTAAATAGTTGAAATCAATTTCTACAGTTTTGTGTGATCAATGCAGTGGAAGCATAATGTACTTACTGGTAGAGTCGGACACTGTTTTTCTGCGCACTATCAGGCACATCATCGGAAGTGGCCTCCTTCAGCTGTGCCGGTTTTGGTCCGAGCACAGTCGTCAGGAATTTCATGAGCTCGGGCGAGCTCCGCTCATCTCCTCCTTCCACAACACCGATCTGAGCGCGACCTCCGCGTTCCCTGTCCCGGATGTCCTGAGCCAACAAGACCGCCTGGAAAGACGGAGGGAGAAACAAAGACACAAAAGTGAAAACTGTTCGCTCAGTGACAACAGCGACTAAAAGGTTCACGTGTTACACAAAAATCTACACTATCACTGTAAAAGAACTGGTTGTTATATAGTACACATATCTCATTCAAACACATGCACTTTTTCTGTGCCTAATGTTTATCTAACATTAATACTCAGGGTTCAGTATTTTGCCCAAGGAAACTTTTGCATGCAGACGGGAGCAGGCGGAGATCAAACCACCTGTTTTACCTGATGAGCTAAAAGGTAAATGGACTGATTCTTATATAGCGCTTTTCAAAATAAATAAATAAAAGCTGTTGGTTTTTCCTTTTCTGTTGTTACCATTCCTTCCTAACTCTTCTTGCATGCATGTTTCCAATTTCACAGACAACTGAAAGCTTACTGCTAAAGGCAGTGGTGTACATTATTGAAGATCCACAGCCGACAGGTTTCAAGAATTAAAAAAAAAAATCACTTTACAGACACTTTCAGTGCTCCTTAATTTTCCAAGGGTTTGCCACAGTGGATGGATGCACGTTTGATTTGGCACACCTTCTATGTCCTTCCTAATCAGAATCAGAATCAGAATCAGAATCAGAATCAGAATGGGGTTTATTGCCAAATGTTGAGCAGGTTTACAACATTAGGAAATTGCTGCGGTGCTTCAGTGCAATGATGCAATAATGCAACCGAGGCCCTGAGTTCATAAAATTCACTTGACACACAAGAATAAATTAAATTAGTCATTAGTCAATCTAGTCATTCTCCCTTTGTCAGAAACAGCCTTAGTGCAGACATATTTTATCACCTTTTTGTTCGTAAAATGTTAAATTTCTTTCCTCTTTCCCACTTTGCTTCCACGGTGTGTATTTTTCACGAGATCTGACTACTTCTCGTGCCGCTGCTTATTGTAACCAATCAGTGCAGAGGATTACCTTGAGCTTCTCTCTTCTGTTGCTCTGGGGACCGTTCCACTGCACTATAGCTTTCCCGATATCCAGAAGAAATATATCTCCTTTGTTAAAGCTGCTCCATGACACCTCCACCTGCATGGAAAAACACACACAAACGCAAACACAGTGGAGAGTTGAACAACATTCAAATGGACAGTACACTCCGTCTGAAACAATACAGCGTATTAATTAATCACACTCTCATACCACCCTTCGGGCAATTAACACCTACACAGACAGCTATGACAACAAGACATAATCTGTTTAAGGAGGGGTGCCAACACCTCTCTGTAGCGTGACTGTGTGAAGCCACTGATAGCAGCAGAGGGAGGCAGGGAGTAAGACTCTCGTAAAGCCTTTCATATCCCTTTAATTTGTTTTCTGAATACCTCTGTTGCTGTGACATCCTTCCTCCCTTTGACATGCAGCAGTCGCAGGACGTTGTAGGCGTTTGTTTCAACGTGGTTGAAACCTGAGGCCACTCCACCCTTCTTGTAGCTGTGGAGAGAGAAGTTTACTTTACCAAAGTTCAAGTGCAATAAAAATATAAACCCAGTGACTTGAAACTGAATGGACATTTAAAAAAATAAAAAATTAAAGGAACATTTTTTTTCTTATCAGTATGATTTTTTTCCTTAAGGTTGTATAACCATAAAGCAAACATGCAACTAAAGGTTAAAGGTTAATAAATTGGGCAAGAGAAATTGGTGTTTTTTAATGCTAGGCCTCAGAAAACAAGTGTGTTTTGTGTCATAATCATTTCATAGAGGCGGATTAGTGTTGTAAGCCATGACTCAGAAAGATTACAACATAAGTGTGTGTGTTTTTGTGTGTGTATAGGAGAGACTCATTCCCTTGAGTATATCACCATCCCCCTTTCGTTCAAACACCAGCTGCCTTCATCGGGAACTCACATCAGGCCATTTTTGAAGTAACTCCTGAACCGCGGTGACTCGTAGCCCTGCACCTCCCTGTACTGGACCGGACTCCCACCCAGGTACTCGTCCAGCTGGGTGACGTAGATGGCAGCAGCACCTTGTTCATCCTGAGAGGAGGTTCTTCCAACCCAGTAGTGGATATCAGCAGACTGGCGGGAGCCTTTATTCTCACTTATCTGATGATAATAATGAAAAGCATGAGAGGTGACACATATATGAGATATATGTATATATATTTATATATCTCATGAAATCACCCAGTTTTTTACTCACATATAGAACTATGTAACAGTCTCCCTCAAAGAAATTGCCAAAGGCCTGAGGTGGAACGGGATCCATTTGCATTTTCTGAGTAAAGAAAACAACCATTTAGACCTCAAACAAATATGAGATTTCAACATGCCGCAGCTCTACATAAAGCTCAGCAGTGTGGACAACAATGTCAACAACATAGGGTGCGTGTAATGCGTTTTAGACTCACATTGACGGTCCATATCTGAAGGCCTGGCTTTCGGCGGACATTTTTAAATGCATTATTGTTTTCATTCATCATTCTGCTGAACTGTAAACATAAAAACAAAAAAAAAAACATGTGTACTTATCGTTATTGTCACAAACAGTTTACATATTTGCATGAAAACTATTGATGAGCGTCTAATGTCTTAATTGTTATAGATTAAACTCAAAATATTCTCACTGTTAAATTTGAATGTAGGTTTGCTAGGGTTTACATACTGTGTCATCACATTTGTTAATGCCCCAAAAAACACATCTTTATGCCACAATGTGACAGCAAGCTGTTAAGACGCTTAGCGAAAAGTTTTTTTGTTATACCACGGTTATAACCAGGTATCTGTTTATAAGATATGTTTATAAGATATAAGACGGACATAACTTCTAGTTCTACAAAATGATGTCACTGTACATGTAAGTGCCTTTAACCTACACTAGCTTTAATGGCCAGAAGGGGGCAGCTTTTCATAATGCGAAAAGAAGTTGTAATGTCCACAAGAAACCTCTGACATGGTTTTACTACTGTAGTAAACACTCTTCTAATGAGTTTATGATCTTGTTAGTTTAAGCACAACCCAGGGCAATATTCATTTAGTAAATTATGACAATATTTAAAATGAAAGAGGACGTTCACTGTTTGACTGTAGTAAAAAAGAAAAAAAAATCTTAAAAATAACAGGTTTTCTGCACTTGCTTTTAAGCTTGTATTTTTGTTAGCCAAGGCTAGCAACCCTCTTAATACACAGTCATTAATGCATACACCTTATTAATCAAACCAGGTTGATAGCGTTAGCATAAACTGATTAACTACAACAAGAAGTATGGTCAAGGCCTTTAAAAAAAAAAAGAGGGTAAAAAAGCAGAACTTAAGAGATGACATTATGGTGGCTACAGTCTATGGACCTTTCACTGTGTTTTGCCATGTGATTAAAATAAGCTATCCCTGTTACATAATGATCTCCTTTTTATTCATGTTGTCCACTGACACCACCACTAGCTTGTTTTAGCTTTTCAGCAAAAGGTAATAGCTAGCTAGCTGTGGAAAAAGAGTAAAAACTATAAGAATTAATTAAAGCTTGTTGTTTGTTTGTTTTTAACTGTTTTTTGCAAAAAGAAGACGAAAAAAGTAACGTAAAATAAAACAGCTAAATGATATAAAATTAGCACAAACTCTGAAGAGATAAATACTTAGAAGATTAACTAGCACACTGAAAAATACATGTTCACTCCTGACTCCTTAAACAGTACTTGAACAGAAAAAATATTTCACTTTAGAGACCTCTTCCTCACTCTTCCTCATCCTGGCATCGCTGTCTTTTCACTGGAAACAGATGTCTCCAAAATGACAAGTGAATGCTTTCAAAGGACTGACTCTCTGACAGCAAAGCACCTCTAATCCTGCTAATGAGTATCAGCTTGGTGCTGTAGGAAAATACAAGCCCTGCAATCAGCGGTGCTTTAACAGCCTCTTGACTGGGATATCAGAAACAACAGCACTGATAAGCAAACAGTATCACCAGCTGAGCCAACGTTAGGCTGTATGGAAACAAGAACATATTATGAATGCACTTGCAACACTGATGCCATAATATGACATTGTGAAACAGCTGGAGTAGATGTGGTTGTTATGTGTGAACTTATTCTTGGGATAAGTAATATAAAGCACTATTACATGTACTAGCTCTAATCTTTGTTCCGGGTCTAGTAATAAAATATCTACCCGAGCAGTGATTGGTGGTGTGAGATGAACACTTAGTTAACCACACCCTTTATAGTATTATTAACAGGCTCTGGTATGTATGTCTTCTGATAAAGCGGTGACACACACTCGACAAACAAAAGAAGCAGGTGAGATTTGAAAATGAAGAGACAGCACTTGAGCTTAAATAGCTAATTTTAAGCTAACGTCTTATGTTAGCTTATAAAGCAATTAATCAGGTTGCGTATGAGCAGCTTTGAAAAGAGATTATCCAAGTTTAGGCATCCAGTAGAGCTAGGTGCCAAAAGTGTATGTTGCCAAATGTACATGTGAAGTACAGGTGTAATATTGACAAAAATATAAAGACTTAAAATATCTAATCGTAATGAGTCGATTGAAATATCAGCTACACAGCAAAAATTTATCTAGATAAAGGTCAAAACAGGGAGGGCTCTATCAAACATAATGACCCAAGTCCAGTGAACAAAAACAGGGTGTGTTTTATTGCTTTTCAACTCAACTTTGTCTAAATTAAAAAGTAATGCAATCTCAAAGTGTCTGTAAACTTGTGCTAAACTTTGGTCGTGCCCTGTGACCTTACTATCAGCCATGAGACTGGAGGGCGTCTGTTAACAGCTTGAGAAATAAACATGATACATATTTAAATGTCATTCTTTTTATTTATTTTATTATTTTATTGTTAAAACGTAGTCCCCAAATTTTATTTCCCTTTTCTTAAAAACAAGGTACACCCTGCCCTGCACGTTTGTCCATTACCCATTAGAGTTTGACAGGAATGCCATAGTTCCATTTCAAACAGAGCACACATTCAGCTGTAAAGTGTATGTACACAGAGATTATTCCTTATAACATACGGATAAAAAACAAACATCTAGATGAAGAAGTGACGCCACTGTGATATTTGATTAATTGAAAGTAATCACCTCAACTACGATCACGCCTGGTTGCCAGTTATCAGTGGCTTCAGCTGTGGTTGCAAATCCCTGTTATAAAAAATAAATAAACTGTGCAATCTGATCCCTGCTTAAAACAATTACTGAAAACTTGAGCAAATAACACAGGAAAGATAAACCTGCGAGCGGCATTGCTTCTATTACTCAGACAGGAAAGACTGGTTCCCTATCAATTAACCTGCATTGTCCTTTGGTGGAGCATACACAATCACTTTTGTTAATGCTGCACCGTACGTATTTCTTCAACTCGTGTAAAATCACGTTGGTTAACCCCCCCCCCCCCAAACCTGTGTTTATAAAATCCTTAAATGTGATAATAAAGATGTTATTCTTTCCAGATTTCACTGAGTCAGTGAAAATAAATAGAGGTGTGTTCACCTCTATACAAGGTAGCTATTCTCAAAGAAATAGTAGTAGGATGGGTCTTACGTTGTCCTGTGACTGCCGTGGTGAAGTCCTGGCTGGTTCCTACAAGTTGTGGAGATAGTGATTTATGTAAAAGGTCTGTATTTATAAGATACCGCTGCCTTTTCCTCTTATGCGCAAGCTGCAGTGCGAGGCATAGAGGGCTGGATGTATTTGTTACCACACCCAGGTATGAACACACCTGCCATCTTCTATCTCGGTATTTACAGTGCCACGGTGTTAGATACGCCCCCTCTCATTTCTTCCCAGCTGTCACACTTGATGCAGGTGGAAAGGGAGGTGTGTGTGTGTGTTGCACAATACACCACAGAGTCAAAAAAAGCCACTGAGACAGACCCCAGCTTCACTCGGTGTCCTGATTGTGATTTATAGAAGCCAATCACAGTTGTGTTTATGTCTGAGTCCTCAGCAGCACAGTGGGCATTACAGGGACCACTTGACACCAATTATTCATTTTACAACCGTTACAACTAGCAGATGGGGGAATTGGACTGAGGGAGCTCCGAGTGCTTTTGGAAAGGAGTCAGACGCTTTTCTGTGGCTAAATCTCTCGTTCTGCGCGTACTCACACCGACACTTGAAGAACGCTTGACATTATCGAAGGTTTACAGCACCGGGCGTTCAAGCTTCCAGTGGAGAAGGTGTTGGCAGATTGTGCTTACATTTATTTGCAAAATGTGCAGAGATATTAAAAGTTTCACCCAAAGTCATTTCCACAGTAATAGAAGGGGGGGAAACATTATTCCTAAGCCGTACATTGAAGTTAATGTAATGAAACAATCATGGGTTGGTTCCTTAGAAAGTTAAGAACACCCTTGAGAATAAAGAGTGCAAGAATCTTCCAGATCTTATAGATCAGAATTGAAAAGAGCCTGTGAATGCTGACTGCTGTTAAACACTTCAGAATCAAAGCTCTTTTCTTTCCCAACCAAGACCACCAAGCCCTGCATCTGCTGGTACCCCACACATTTACAAAGTAAGTGAGCAATCTTTTAAGTCCCCTTAATGTGCATTGCAGTCGGTGCTTAAATCACAGATCAGACTATCTTGCTGTTTTATGTTCAGCGTTACGTCGCTTATGCTTGTCTTTGTGTCATATAACTCACACAATCCCTGCCTGCGAGTCTGAACACTACAGTGTTATATAACCATCTTAGATCACAAATTGAAAGCTAAAGCTTTTCTTACCTTTGACCTCTCACTTCTTCGTTCACTCTTGGCTTCCATTATGACCAGAAGATGACTTAGACACTGCACTGAACTTCAGTCCCTGCATATCTGAGGAGAAAAGAAACAAGCGCTCTCCAAGCTTGTACAAAGGGCTCGGTAATACCTAATCCACTGCTGCAGTAAAAGTGGCTGATACGCCAGCGGAAGCTAAAAGTTCACATCAAGATATCACATGAAGCTAAGCTCTCCTTTGGTTGCACATTAACCAGCTCATAAATGCTCGTGCTCATAAATTCATGTACTTAACCCAGCAGCCACAGCAGAGAACAGCGGAGCTCAAGTGTGAACTTCTTGGGATTTCCTTGGGTTTACAGTTTTGATTAAAACACAATAACATCAGCTCCTTTTGAATAAAATTGTAAATAAGAAAACTGTGTGAGAGCCAAAGACCTGATTGCAAATGAAAACACTGAATGTTTTGGCAATTCCTTCAGTTAGCATCATTAAGAGCTTTTTCATCCATGTTAAAATGTCACAAACTACAGTGCACAGAGCTCCAGCACTGATTCTTCTGGTATGATTTTCAACTCAAATGAAAAAATGTTTAAGGCAAACTCTTCCTTCAGTTGCTTCAAAATTTCTCCTAAAACATTAGAAATCCTTGTCACCTCTGCTAACGTTAAATACAGCACTGATAAACTATGCTATATTTAGACTTTCATCATTATCTGCACATTATCATTCATTTAGAGTCATGTTTTCTGGCCAATGGGAAGAGTCAGTTGGCCTCCAGTGTACGCTTTCAGTGAGCCTCCGTGAACTGTGGGCTTCCCGTTCTTACCTGGTGTGCTCGTCTGCTGCTGTGGCCCATGTGCTTCTAGATTCAGAAATGCTCTTCTGCAAACCTTTGTTATTACAAGTGGTTGTAACTTACTGTTGCCTTCCTGTCTGCTCAGAGAAGTCCATCAATCTACTCTCCTGAGGCATCAACACAGCACCAACAACCATGCCACATCCAGTCATTTAAATCAGTTTTCTTCTTCATTCTGGTGCTCAGTTTGGACTTCAGCGGCTACCTTGACCATGTCTACATACCTATATCCACTGACTTGCTGCCATGTAATTGGCTGATTAGATATTTGCATTAATGAGCAGGTAAACATTGTAATCAATGAAGTGTTCATATGTTTCTGCATGTTTTTAAGTTCATATATTTTGTGTTTTCATTTTTTTACTGTAGCTGTCACATTGCTGTGTTTTGGGCTTTGTTCATATGGCTTATTAATGTTTTTTTTCTGTGTTAAGGACATGGGTTGTTACAGAGGTTTGTGAAAGCTGGTGTGTGCAGCCCACGCATTAGTTGAATTCAGGCATCGCTAAATGCTATGCACTGGTCCTTTAGTTCATTGTAAAATGATTATCACAGTTATTGCCATTAAGTGAGTTTTGTGAGAATCATTACTCCACGACAGACACAGACAGTGTGCAAACTTGCAACTTTAATAACGTTGTACAGTACGATTTCAACAGCATTCTTTACAATGCACCCAGGACCCTTTCCCCGAATAAATATAATTTTATATATCTAAGCTAATCTTTCCATTTTTTTTCCTCAAACATTTATTGGTGGACAATGATGTCATCACAGATATTATTATTTTTTTCTTCAGTTACCTAAACGGCGTTTCAATGTCCTCAAGAATCATCAATTTACAGTCACTGCCGAGGATAAAATGATGTTGTTTAGTCACAAATCACATTGAATTGTAAAAACCTTTGGTAAATTTAACAATTCAATGCTACATAACTGAAAATCAAAAGTCTTCCAGGACTAACAAGCTACTTTTCTTCCCCCTCTAATCCAGGAAGTGTTCATTTCACTTCTTTTGGATTAAATGACGTTATCAAAGACTCATTTTCAACTTCAATTTAAAGATTCAGTGAATACGCTTTTGGAGAATTGACTAAATATGCAGCATAAAAATGCTCACCCCATAACCCGACACAAGAAAATCAGCACAGTAATGAAGGCACTTCATTCTGTAAAGAGAAGTTAAATCACAGTTGGTTAGAACGAAAAAAAATCAAACGAGGAACGACGGCCTGCATAGCACTGCTCAACACAAAAACCCAACAGGTCATCGATTCTCAGAAACAAACGAAACAAAAATCGAAAAATTTGTGTATTTGATCGTTTTTCGGTAACTAAAATACTTGGAATAGTAAAACCTCCTCTCTCTGATAGAAAAATTACTTTATGCTTGTCTTGCGCTTAGAAACATTTAATATGTACATACAGTAATAGAATCTTTTTTCAGCTAGAGTCCTGTACAAAGAGTCCAAGAACCCAGAGAATCCATACTGTTGTTTTATTTTGATCAAGAGTAGATCATTTGCCTGAAATCCTCCAACTGGGGAAGCTTCCCAGAGCTCTTCGAAGGACTGGAGCCGGGCTACGGGGCCGTGGCAGAGAGGGGAGGCTTCTGTTCAGCAGGGCTTAGGCAGGAGGGATCAGCTGGAGTGGCTGTCTGCTACCTGTTCCTTAGGCTCTGTAATAGACTGTAAACATCCTCCTCTTTACTGAGACCCTCAAACAAGGGAATGAGGTCCAGAAGCTCCGTGTCTGTCATATCATCAAACCAAGACTGCACTGGGACCTGTGGCAGAAAAACACACCCACATTTACATTAGAATCAGAAAGAAAAAGAAAGACCGATCTTATTTAAAGAAGGAAGAAGTGGCTGACAATAGATACCATAGACGCTTAAATGTTGCATTACAGTCGGGGTGTTTTGTGTAAATAATTAATGAGGGAAATAAATCAAAGAGTGGCAGCAGCAGAAACTTCTCCACAGAGCTGAGAACTCTCATAAAATTGGGAACACTGCCTCTGGCACGAGAACAATGGTGATTATTATTAAATTATTATTATTATTATTATTATTATTAAAAACCCTGACAGTGTCTTACAGATACAATCATCGACATCAATAATCACTTCATAAGTAACTTATTTCCATCACATCAGTGTATTTTGACCCCGTTCTTGATTAGGCAACAAGTGCAATTGTAGCCGCCATTTAGCTTAACCTTAAAACTTCTTAAGATGTCACATGTTTTGGGATCATGTGAAAAGGAGTTGTGCTGTGCAGAAGTCTTGCGCCACCTCTAATTTCTTTATATTTTGCCCGGAAAATAGGTGCAGTGATTAAATGAAGCGTGCAAACATACCTGGAAATACACTATAAATGAATATATGCAATTCTAACAAGCTTGAAAGTTAATATTTGTTTGACCGCCTTTGTTCTTCAACATAGTCTGTCATCTTTTAGGCAAGCTTCCTTCTTCTTGAAGGACATACAAAGCCCTTCTTTGGATCTTGGCTGCCTTTTTTTTGTTCTGTTCTCTGTCAAGATGATCCCACAGTGCTTCAATAATGCTGAGGTCCAGGCTCTGCGGAGGCCAATCCATGACCCAAAGTGTTCCACTGTGCGTTTTTGGATCCAGTTATGCTTTTACTGCACTCGGGTTCCTCACCTGTTCTTCCCACCTGCATCCCATCGACGGCAATCAGCAAAGCAGTATTTAAGACTAGCCTAGTTCTCCAGTCTTCGCCAGTTCGTTAGCTACCTCGCTGTGGTAACTAGGCCTCCTTGTCTCTCATCATGTTATTCCCTGGTACTAACCCCTATCTCAATGTGTCCTCAGTCTGCTTGTGAAGACTCCAAGTTAACCCACCTGCTGCGTATTCACTTGGACGCTAGTTGCTTCAGTCACAACTCACCGATCCAGCCTGCAACTTTACTCCTTGGACTCACCGCTCACACCTGCCTGCCATCATCTCTGGATCACTGGAAGCATAAGGTTGGAACCTCACCCTTTCACACACCCTTCCAGACACTCACTCGGCTACTCTCCCCACCTTTCATCCCTATAAGCCTGACCCCTTACCTCATTCTTACCTTTGGCCATTGCACCCAAGCTCTGGATATCGACCACCGGGGACTCATACTACGTTCCCACGCTTCCTTTCCCTTGCATTCAAAGTTTGTTAAAAATCATTTTTCGTGTGTCCATTGAGTCTGCTTTTGGGTCCACTCCCACCTACCGGCCTTTCGGCCTTGACAGATTTTCAGTCCAGTTCTTGCATAATTTGTCTTTTATTCCTGTTTTCTCGTTTATGAATGGTTTCTTGACAGCCACTTTTCCACTGAGACCATTTCTGAAGCCGCTTCAGTGAACAGTAGATGCATCAACTGAAGGGCCAGATGCCTCTTCTTCTTTTATCCTTCTCTTGTCCAGTTTCCTCAAATTCTTTAATGACACACTGCTGAGATATGCCAAGTTTTTAGCTAGTAGACGATGCCAAAATACTCATTTGTGTCTGTGAAACTGTGTTGTCTTTGACATTTTTCATACATTTAATTAAAGAAATGTGAACAAATGTGAACAAGAGTTTTTTGCTAAGTTATCTGTTATGTGTGGATAAAAATCTGGCGCCTACTTCTGAAGAAAGAACAAAATGGTCAGACACAATGACTGGACTGTTGATAAAACAGCAAATGTCCAAAGGAAAGACCTTGAAAGCCTGAAGAACTATTGCTCAAGACCACTTTAAAAAATTCCAAGAAAATCCGGTTCCTTGGAAGCAGAATATGCACAAACGAGGCGTGGTTCAAGACTTTTCCACAGTGTTCTACTTCCTGCTACCAAGACTGAATGACTTTGAATCTGTATGTTTTAGATCAAAAATCTCTTTAAAAAATAACTTACTGCATTCTCAGGGTGGAAGATGTAAGAGGCAGGTGAGTTGTCTATGATGATGACTTTGCTGAGCTCTCGGCCCAGTCGGCTGAGGTCTTTGACGTAGTTTCCTCTGTGGAAAACACAGGATTCCCTGAAGAGACGGGCGCGAAACACCCCCCATTGGTCCAGCAGGTCCGCCACAGGGTCAGCATACTAAACAGGCCAAAGCGCATCAGGTTGAGCAGCACACAGCAAATGAACAGAAGTATTACTGTAACTGTCAAAGCAGCTGGGAACCAACCTTGGCTAAGCTTGCTGTGAAGAGGACACATTCAAACATCTCCCCCATTTTCTGGAGGAACTCGTCCACATGAGGCCTCTTCAGCACGTACACCTGAAACCGAGACACGTAACGAACACGTCTTCGTTATGTCTTTTATTTTCAAAATACATTTTTTGGAGCAAAAACCCAAACAAGAAATCTTCTTCTTGAAATCTTCTTTAGCTGCTCTATAACTATTCAGTTCAATTTTACCCACTTGCAGATTTGTGTTTAAGTAAAATTGGGATACAAAAATGAAACTTAAAACATTTGAGCAATACTTGGATGCTTTGAGGTCTTATTTTTCATTGCTTGTCATCTTCGTCCTTCTTAGTAGATCTCTGCAGGTTAGTTGCTGCCTCCAAGTGCAAGTAATCAAGCATAGGCCAAAGCAGATGCAGAAAGCCTATCCTGGATTACTTGAACCAGGTTACAGCTACAATATCACTTCCTTTGCTTCAAACCGGACACAGACAATTAAACCTTCAAAAGGACGCCGCCCTTTATGCACATTTCTACTCAGTGCACAATCTCTTCTGCTACAAACTCAACAGCAGCTTCAACATTGTGCGCCGAAACACTCGCGTCACTGTCCAGTTATCTTTACTGCAGCAAGGATTCAAAGAGTAAATCAAAGACAACTAAACAGTTTGAGCTTAAATCGCTGTGAGATAAAAGGGAATAATAAATACAGAGGAAAGTAAAGTGAAACCAAGGTCTCCACCCTTATAAATTCACACATATTGTTTTATTCAAGCCCCTTTCTGGAAGCCCTCCATATCGGTGCAGTATTACCTGATGAACGGTGCCATCAATCTCCACCGGAACAATGAAGTCCGCATTGCTAATGGGCTGCAGGATGACAAGAAACAAGGAAAAGATTCAAAAACTTCACTCTGACAGGTAAACAGCCCAGCCACAAGCTTGCATGCGGTTTAAAAAGAGAGACAGGTTAAAAACTCCTGTAAGGTGCCCCAGGCAAATGATGAAGGCTTTCAGCATAATGTGGTTCCCTCTGCTCCAGTGCTCCGTATCTCAGTGTTAAATAACAACCAGGCGTGAGACTCTGGGGAGAAACCTGAGAGCCGAACAAGATGACAGACTTGAACGAGGACAGGAGGAGTGCTGCCTTTTTACTCTGCATGACTTGTGTCATTTTTTTTTCTCCTAACGCAAGAAAAGGGGAGAGGAGAGGAGCAGGAGGCAAGAGGAAGATAGATGCCAGAGGGGATGTGGGTGGAAGACGAGCAGAGGGTGTAAAGACGGAGGATGAAAGGATTAGGTAGGAGGCACGACGGTGTCATTTCAGAGAGGGAAAGGAAGAAAAACAGGTGACAGGGAAAATCTGCTTGTTTTCAGAGACACACAATTTTATGTAGGAGCTTATAGTTTGCTGTATAGAAAGAAAACTAACTGAAGATTATTTAGACATATCACTTAATTTAAATTCCACTGCTCAATTTTAAAGAAATCTCCAAAGCTTGGTCTTTGATAATGTCTGGGAACGACAACTTTGCTTCCGAATTTATTGCTTAATTCTGCATTACAGAGTCAAATACCAGTGGCTACACAAACAAGCGTTTGAAGTTCAAAAGCTATTTTAATCAAAATGTTAATTAGCTCCTTCCTTCCCCGCAAAAAAAAAAACATTTGGCAGATATAATCAGATCCTGCCCTCACTGTTTGAAGACTAAAGAGTGTCGAAGCTAGGCTAATTAGCCAACTTGTTTATTTGTTGTTGCTTTTTCCTCAGATTAGCTTTTAATTGAACTACGTTTACCTACAGCTTTAATGACGTATTAAACTCAGCCACTGCACCGGAGCATGAGAAGCTATTTCCCCAAATCTAGCATATAGGATAAGACAAAATGAGAGAGCATCTATTCTTAACCAGCTAGTCTAGTTATCGTGATTTTTTTTTTGCTATTTAGCTTTATAGACATGCTAATATAACATGCTAATGCTACCATGTTAAACCATATCAAAAGATTCCCGTATTTAAGCCCAAACGTTTAATTGCATTTTCTTTGTTTAAATTAATTACAATATAGTGAGATACAGAGCAATTATTTAAAACTTGTATGTATAGTACTCGCAACTAATGCACATTTTAAAAAGCCTGTAAAATTTCCTGTTATGCATGTGTGTTGTTACTACGATTATTCTGGCATTAAACTCCAGTTAGAAAATACAGTTCAGTACCATCCAGCAGAGGGGGTGTTTGCTATAGGAATACAAAGTGCAGCACTTTGACCTTCCAAATGTCCATACGTGAGTCTAATAGGATCAGTGTGACAACCAGAGGTGCTTTCTTCTTCCTTTATCTGACACCAGAGTGAGTCAATTAACAGTAAAAGCCTCCCTAGATAAACAGTGTTTATTCTACGCCTCGGTTTTGCATTATGATATTTAGCTTTGGTTAATGTTTACACCAGAGGGCAAAAATGACTGAAGCTCTTCTAAAACTGTCTAAAAAAATAAAAATAAAAACTGTGACAAGCTGGAAAGAGGACAAGGATGCCAGCATACTGTCACAAAGAGAATGGGAAGAGATGAGTGCGATACAGACGGAGCCAGAGATGCAGAAACAGACTTCGCTCTGCTCCTGTGCCTACTGCTCTTCTGCTGAATCACTCCATCATCTGAAGACTGAACACACAACAGCTGCTAATTGCCCTGCTCTGTAACAGACTCGGATCAGAGTCGGCAAGAGATGCGGAAATGCAGCAGGATTACATATGTGGGGGGGCCACCAAGGTAAACGTTATGCGGGCAGTTGTGTAATTATGGATTTCTGCCGAACCGTGGGTTGCTTCACCTGCTGACCACACTCTGGCTCAGAATCAGGGCTCTACATAAGTTTACGCACCTTTACTTCATGAGAATTAGTGCAATTAAAAACATCTCCATGTAATTCTACAGCATACCCTAACATCACAAATTACTTAAAATACACCTTTTCTCATTGGCTAGCATTCCAATTAATTCAAACTTTAGCTGGCCTGTTATATTCATATGTGTACAGTAAAAGAAGTTCGATGTCCCTGGGTAAGGTAAGAAGAAAGGTTGTATTAAAAGACTGTTAGGGAAGCAACTTATGATTATTTTGCATGTTGCATGGCCAAAGTTCTTAACTTGACCATGTTTTTGGCACTTTTTCACCCTTCTGCTTCAGGGATGAGACCCAGTTTAACCGGACAATGCCAGTTCTCAGTGCATAAATCAGATGAACTGCAATGTCCTGCACAGAGTGCTGACTTAAACCCCATCCAACATCTTTAAGATGGACTGCGACACCAAGTGCGGGTGTTGATCTCACTAATACCATTGTAGCTGGACGGGACTGCATCCCTGCAGCCAGGTCCCAAAAATATCAGGGAAATCGATCCCAAGAGAGGAAAAGGCTGTTGTGGAATTTTAATGCTCAGATGTTGAGCAAGACATCTTTTGACAAGTGCTTTGCAAATGCACGCTGTTCAAATTACTACAGTGTACAGCATGCCGATCAGTCTTCATTCATTTCAGCTACTTGTGCACATCTAACACACACACAGCAGCTAATCTCAGAGAGGGCTCAGGATTTATCTCCCCATCCATAATATGCAGGATAAAAGCAAGAGTGATGTGATGTGTTATGTAACGTTTCTTTTTTAGTCTACGTCCATCTGTGCAGCGTCTCTATCCCTTGTCAGTTGTTGTTATTCTGCTATAATTGTGTAATTTCCAGTGGAAGCATGTATTTACTTTGGAAAGAAAATGCTTAATATTTGACATCAAAATCACCTTGAAACGGGAAAGCTACAGGAAATCCTGCTATGCTTCTGAAAGGAACTGAAAATGCTGCGTTGTGCCACTTTCTGTCTCCCTCTCTTCCTCTCTCAACGTATTTCCATTTAATGCATTGTGAATCCATTTCATACCGCACACTGATCTGTGAACTAAATGAATTTTGATGGACTGGGTATCTGGTGTGTGAGTTTCATCAAAAGGAAAAAAAGAATAATTTTGGGCTCGTTTTGGCCTGCAGTGTATTAGATCCAGGATTTCTGCACAGTCCATTCCACAGCCATTCAAATAAAGAGTACACTGCATTGGACACACCCTAGTGTGTGGGTGAGCCTGTATGATTGTGTGTGAGTGTGTGAGTGTGTGGCCCTGACCTGCTGGCATGTGATTCTGATGGGTGTGTCCGCTTCAATGTTTGTGTGCCTTTCGTCCTTTTACAGTCCAAAGCAATCGAGTCAATGTACTCAAAGTTTTTTTTCTTCTCTACAATCATTTTAATTAAAAGGAGTTCCACTTAAGTGGAACATAAAACTTCTACTTCAACTTTACTTTGAGCTATTTTGTTGCGTAGCTCGCCGACACTGACCGCAAAAGCACTCAAGCGCAGGTAGTACTCACAGGCATAACGAGATCAGTTGAAGCCGGGGCAGAGCTGTGCTCAAATGGGTCACTAGGTGTGCCAGGTGTGTCAGTAGAGGGAGCTTTTGATGGTGAGAGACAAGAGCCATTTACAAGGATAGTGTACTAGTGCCTACTATACTGGGCTTTCCCTTTAAGTGCCTGCAGCAGGCTGAAAAAGGCACTATAACATGTTTGTGAGTGAAAAATAGCTGTACATATGTGCCATTACATATACAGATGGAGCATTTTAAGCATATTTTCAGCCTCTAAGTAGTACTGCTCACTACTGAAAACAAAAGCAGGGCTGGCACCAATTAAGCTACATACAAATTGCAGTCTAATGAAAACCACAAATATCCAAATGTCATGAATTTTAAGTTTGAAACTTGGCTTGAATTATTTATGGTTTGAGAGATCAAATTATTTTAATTATCATAATGAAATTAGATGACAAAAAACCATTAGACGTGGATGTGGTATGATCATGTGTAACTGTTGGGCAACCCAGCGGTGCAGCGGTAGGCTGATATATATTTTGAAGACCGATACCGATATTTGATGATTCATTAATTAATTAATATTAAGCACCACAAAGAAGATTCTGTGTTTGAACTCGTTGGTTTTTCCTGTTTGCCATGTGAATTTCCTCCAACTGACTAAAGACACGTTACATTAATTGAGAAGCATAAACTGGCCACTGATGTGGATGCTGTGCATCAATGGTGTGCTGTGCTGTGCTGTTTTCTCTTATGGATCGCTTGATGCTTCACCTGCCTTGAAACCCAGTTTGCAATGGATGCATGGATAGAAACTTGATGAGAAAATCAGTCTTCCAGGTCTTCTCAGTCAGATAGCTGTTCTTGCTCTTTCTCGTTCTCACCTGTTCGAACGGGTATTAAGAACCCTTTATACTCTGAAGGACATAGATTCATGCGATTATGTGTAGCTCAGTGATGCTAACAGGGCTCATGCTATTTGTCCTCAGACCGTATTCAGTAGAGTCATTTTTCAGGACCTATTTCTGTTTAATCCAACTGTGGCTGCACAGCAACAGCATGAGGAAAAACAAAACGCAGCGTCGACGTATTTCAAAGTGCAGTGTGTTTGAGGTCATGTAGGGAGGTGCCGTACCTTGAAGGAGCTGTGTACAAGGGTTTCGTCCAAATCGATCACTACGCAGTTCTTGCCATAGTCTGCTATGCTGACCTCTGGCAGGAGGAACTTGGCTGGAGGCTGCAGAGAAAACACACACATGCATACTTAATGGTAAGCATATAGAGAAGTGCATTATCGGGAACAGGCGGCCACACACGCACACACACACACACTGACGGTGTGTTGGTGGCTCAGTCAGAGTGTTGGATAAGATCACTTCGGGTGTTTTGGGTGACACTCAAGAAACACTTCTCAGGATTAATGACCTGCAGGCGGGTGTCCCTAAGCTTCTGCTCAGAGATATATCAGCACTTTGATAACATGGAATGCTTCTTCTCTGATTGCAGATGTTACATTATTAAAAGTATGCGAAAATCACAAAGTCATATAGATTTCACTTAAAGTTTTTTAACAAGAAGTCTTGAAACTGCTTAGAAAATCGTCGATGCACAGAGAGGAAAAGGGATTTAGTGTGTAGCCACAAGCTGTATGATTTGGCCAAATTATATGAGCTCATCTGACTATCCTACATAAGGAAAAAAGAGCTCCAATTATCTCTGCTCGACCCTGATTTCTACATCACCAGTGCTTATTTCCAGACTATCCCCAGAATGTGTTAAGAGCATCAACAGGGAGCAGTTTTTTCCTGACATTATACTTGATGTCCAATTAAATGCCATCGTATGTGAATTTAGGAGCTATTTCTTCAGATGATAATATTCAAAGTGACATGCCTGCTTTTCTTGCTGGACTCTCCTCGGCGCTGATATTTTCTGTGTTACCTCATGATGACAGAGTTCTGGTGACTGTGCTGTCTTTATGATCGGGTGGGACACTATTGTCCTCTACGAGGTGAGCCTGAGGTTACAGGCAGGCACGGGGCAGATGGTCCGGCCATGGGGGGGCACACACTCAAACCACACACACACACATACAGATCGTGCACCAGCATTTACACGTTCATCCACACACATAGAGGCTGGGATCAACGACTCTGCCAGCCTTAAATACATATGCATGTATGTGTACTTCTGTGTGTGTTTTTTGGTCCACCATGACTGAATTATAGTGCCTAATGGCAGGACTGCATGCTGATGTATCACAGGAAGCATTCTTTTTGAGCAAGGGCACTGAATGGCATCCTGTCAGGGCGTGATGAATGTGATTTACACATGCAAGTTGAACAAAGAAAGAAAGGCTTACTGGGACCTTGACATTCTCACCAGCAGTTAAAATAACCGTGCTCCCAAAGGCACAGACGGGGAGCGCTCTCACAGACTTGTTAAATGTGCTAACTGATTGAAAATAGTTGATCAGCTGGAAGCAACAGATCAAATAAACAAATTTATCCTCTTTGGATTTATGAGGAAATGAAAATTCCAACATGTCCTAGTTTGTCTTCAAGGAACCCACAGAACATGTACATGCAATCCCTTGCAACAGAAATTCTACTTTATTATTAGAGCATATAGAGAGGAGAAGCAAATGTCTATACTACTGCTACTGAATCAACACGTTCTCGCTCCCAAAGCGTAACATTTTACGCTAGGTGACAAATCGTCGGTATATTATGCTTTCGGCCACCCAACACGTCTCAATATTACGAGTTCGGAAACATTAGAAAACATGAGAACCGTTTGGAATGAATCTACACACGTATGTTTATTTTACTTAAACCGCTTTGGAAAACACTATCTAACATGATTAAGGTGGTGGTTAACATTAGGGATAAGGTTAGGGCTGGAATACTGGAACGCGTGTTACCGCGTGAACGTCATTCTATTCGATTTCATCCACAATCCGGCGCGTAGCATAGGAATGCGGAAGATCACCTTTCGTGTTCCCATGGAGCGCCTCGGGACGTGACAAATCATCAGTACATTATGGGTCAGAGTGAGAACGGGCTGACTGAATAAATGTAAGAGAACAACACTTGAGATAATAACAAGAATTGGCCAAGTAACCAAAACATTTGCATTTGTGCTACACACAAAAGTCTTGAGCCACAAGCTTCAGGATTAGTTCTCTGGGCTTCTTGAAGGACATTCAAAGCTCTTCTTTGGATGTTGGCCGGCTTTCGTTGAGTTCTCTGTCAAAATGATCTGACACTGCTTCAATAATGTTGAGGTCTGGGGAGGCCCGTCCATGACTGATGTCAGTCTGTGTTTTTCTGTCCAGGTATGCTTTTACCACGTTGGCAGTATGTTTGGGATCATCATCATGCTCATAAATTAAGCCATGATGGATTAAAATCTAATGGTGCTTTTCTGATTTCATCAACTTTGACAAGATCCCAAACACCACAGGCTGAAATGCAGCCCCAAACTATGACAGAGCCTCCACCGTGAACAGTAGATGAATCGACTCTATCAAGTCCTGTCTTTGCTCAGTTTTTTCCTGCTTTTTAAGAACATGACTTTCAGATTCACCTGCTGTAGATAGTTTTTTTTTCTTAGTCCTGTCACTTCTTTTTTTGTCCTCCACTTGGCCAGTTTCCTTAAATTTTTATCAAGGACAGGCTGCACATCATACCGATTATGCCAAGTTTTTAGCTAATAGCTCTTTTTTATGCCTGGCAGACTGTGTTATCTTTGGGATTTTTCTTGGGCTCAGCTAAAGAAATGGAAATAAATTGTGCTTTTGCAACAGGATGCTAATAAGAAGTTGCCTAAAGGTCCAATTTAAAATCGACTCGTTGCTAAGTTGTCTGTTATGTGTAGAAACAACACCGACGCGTCCTTTGAGTTAGGTGTGTTTTTTTATGCTTGAATGATTAGTGTTAAGTGGATTAAGAAAAAGATATTCCTCTGAAATAGTGAGACACGAGGACCGGAGTAAAAAGTGAGTGAAAAAGCTGTGAACTATTGCTCAAGATCACTTTAACAAAGAGCCGGTCTCCTTAAAAGCAAATTATAAAGAAATGAGAGGTGACGCAAGACTTTTGCAAAGTACTGCAAGTGATACGTGTCTTATTGTTTTAGATGTTTTATTTTTTAATTATTTATTTATAAAGCTCTAAAATAAATTATTAGAATCTTGAGGTAAAAAGATTTAATAAGAAATGTCTCCATACTTTGTTTATATTGTTATAAACATTTCAAGTTAGTCTAAATTGGATGTTTTCTGATCAGGGAAGATTAACCTGAAATTAAAGTTTGTTATTTTTGACATCTTTCTGTATTTCTGATGAGCTTTTGGAGCTAGAATTTAAAAATTCTTCATTTTAAATGTGTTATTGGGACTCTGCTTGCTACTGTGATATTTGCCGTGTTTTAATATTTTGTCTCTTCTTTTAACACTGTATTACAACAACAATCGACGCAGCTGTGACCCGTCCAGTTCAGACGCAGATCTTAAAGCCGTCTGTTTGGACCTACCCGTCAAGACAAAGAGCAGACCTCACCGCCGCATGCATTTCCTGTTATTGCAGGGAGGTGTCTGCTGGGTGGTGTAGTTTAAAGCTTGGCTGCGATATGGGATGCTGTGAGTGTGAATATCCTAAATTACAGTGAACCACAGGCACCGCATAGATTCCAAAATAGCTAAATGAATTGCCGTTTCAGCACAAACAAAGCAGGGATCAGATGATTCCCCTTTTCTGGTGAACAGATGAAGCACAAGTCGCTGAAACCAAGCCCCCCTTCAATGGACTAACATTGATTGCATAATCCCAATAAAACAGTTTTTTTTATGAAGACGAACGCCTAATTCAATCAGGTCTGTCCACTTATTTACCCAAAACTGGAGCTGCGATCTGATCTACGGAGAAAAATCGCTCTCATGTTCTTCTCTTTCAATAGTTGGAGACGCAGGGTAGAGATGGAAAAGACAACAAAGCCACACATAAATCATGTGACAGCAGATGGAACTGAATTGTTTCTTTCTATCAGTCCTGTGAGTGGAGACAAAGCAGCACAAAGGAAAGCCTTGAAAGCCACATGATCATGCGAGAGGGGACAGTGCAAAATTTCATCTGACAGCAAAGAAAAATCACCTCCGTGTCAACAGCTGCATGCAGCAAGAATGATGAGGCACAGCAAGCAGAGGGAGGAGGTTAGCGAGCTGGAGCAAGATGATGAAAAACAAAAGATAATAATACATACACTGGGTATGGGGATGACCTGGACCTGGTCACACTGGAGAAAACAAGCAAAGAGAGAGAAAAAGAGAAAGAGATTAAGGGAGACAGGGTGGAAAAACAAGGGGGGAGGGGGAGAAAGAGGGAAGCGAAAGAAAAACCGTGAAAAAGAAATCGACAACGTCAATATTCCAATCAGCAAATGGGACGGGGAGAAAGCAAGCCTGAGAGACAGAGGGAAGGGATGTATAGTACACATGGTGAGAGGAAAGTGAGAACAACTCAGTCAAAAACAAACACAGCTGCCATAGTAACAAATACGGCTGGCCAGAAATCCAGCAACAGTACACTGTTGGGAGGGACTGTGGGCACGGACCCAGCTCAAAAATCAGCCGCGTACTATAACAAGGCTTTTTATGGCGAGGTTCGCTCGGTTCACTCTAAATTAACGGAAACTCATTTGTTAAGAGGAGGTCCAGAGCGGGTCATTACTGACCACATGTATAGTGCCTGTAAAGGGCCACACATTCCTCCCCTGAATGAGAGACATTTACAGGTAAACAGGAGTGGAAATGTGATACGTCTGCTCCATTTTTAGCCCCGTGTACCTGCCTTGGCAGCAGAACACTGTGTTTGTAGAGGAGCTTCAGGGTTTGGCGTCTTTTCCACAGCCAGAACGTTCTCTTCACACATCCTCACTACACTGGTCAGAGTGTAGTGAGGAGAGGGGGAGGCGTGGGTGCCAAGCAATCCATCACCCCCCAACACACAAGGCCCACTTTATGGGGATTAGAGAAGCAGGAGGGTTTTTCGAGTGCATATGTGTGTTTGTGTGTGTCCGTACATGCGTTGTAGTGGGTTCGTGCGCGAGAAAGAGCCAGTGCGCGTCTTTTTTTGGAGCTTCTCGACGTGCTCAGTGTGTTATTTTGTGTGCAGTTGTGTGCGTAGGCAGATATCGAAGAATGCAAGATGGGAAGTGAGCCCGTATTTTTCAAGCAGTGGATGGTAAACAACCTCTGGGTTCAATGGGTTTGAAGCAGCTGGAAAAATTTGAGGGAGCTCAGCGAGGCTGAGTGCGCCTCAGCCCTCTGCAGGAAAAGGCAAACCCTAACAAGGTCTCTGTAACAAAACCAAACAAATGTTACTTGTTACTGGAACTCCAGTCGAACTAGCACTTCAGTCATAAAATATGAACTAATTCTTGTGTTTGGACACGTAAGATGTAAGTGGTATGGAATCTGGATTGCGGCCAACTCTGACAGGAGAGATAAATGAGCTTTACCTTGGGAGGACTGCCATTCTCCTCTGGGGGCGGGGGCAGAGAAAGTGTCTTGTTGTTGGCAGGTGGTGGCTCCACGTGGTAGTCATTGTAGTTGCGGAAGCAGCAGAAGAAGGGGCTGAAAATGCTCCGGCTCCGATGCTTCTTTAGGCTGCTGTTGGACTGGGAGACTGAAAGAAATAAAAGCCAAAGGGGTAAGAGAGGAGAGCGGTTACATGATATTCTTTTACCTTAAAGACCTGCACTGAAATCGCTACTAATATGACTTTGGAGACTGGCGACCAATCCCCGGTGCACCTTATCTCTTGCTCATCATCATGCAAGATAGACTCCAAGCCTACTTGCAACTCATATACTTAAGCAGTTAAGGATATGGAGAGATAAATGGATGGCGTTTGACTTTGGAAAGCAGAGAGTAGGAAGTTATAGCTCGCAGACGGTTTGCTTAGCGTTGATTGAAATTAGTGGGAAACAGCTAAAGTGGCTCATTGTAAAGAAGTGTGACACACTGCCCACCATCTATCCCTATTATACTAAACAACCTGAGTGAGCCGTGCCTCTGACCAAATGAGCGATAGAACTTGGTTTACCATTTTCAAAAACGGTGTCAACATCAAAATACAAACATGAGAAAACACCTACAGCTTTTAGACTTTTCAACATTTCCTCCTCTCAGTGTATCAAATGCTGCTGTTCGAATGTCTGAAGTAGAAACAACAGAGCGATCCTCTGCGTTGGGGCTGGACTGTGTTTCACGTGCATAACTGCATTATGGTGACAAAAGGAGCTGAGATGTACCACATAGTGAGGCATCAGTTCATGCAATACAGAGCACTGTAGTGATGGGTCGTTCGCGAACGAAATGGCTCTTAGAGCCAGCTCTTTGACGTGAACGACGCGAGCCGGCTCCTTATCGCGAGCCGTCACGTGGGTTTTTTTTTTTTTCTTTCTCTCAGCCTCTCTCTCGCACTTTTTTTCCGTTTCACTCTGCACGCGAGCCTTGTGCTTTACGCTGGGCAGAGGGGGGAGGGGCGGTAGTTACACTCAGTAGCACAGGAACAGAGCCAGAGAGAGAGAAAGAGAGGCAGGGACAACAACATTAGAAAGGTATAGTAATCATCCACAACTATTCATGCAGGTCCATATGACAGAGAATATGCATGTTCTTTTAGTTTTCATATTATAATTTATATTTAATTGTGTTGTGGTTTGCAGTGTTTTGTGTTCTTTTCACTTTAAATTTGTGAAAGGAAAAAGCTGAAAATTTAAATAGTTAAAAGTTGAAATGTGAATAGTTGATTTTTGTATTATATGATTTATTTATTACATTTTATGTGGAGTGAATAAATAAAAGTATATTTACGGTGGCCCCTAGAGACAAAGCACATACAAACTTCAAATCACGTACGAACTCTGAAGCATGTACAAACTCCAAAACACGTAAAAACACGTACAAACTCCAAAACACGTAAAAACTCCAAAACACGTAAAAACACGTACAAACTCCGAAGCACGTAAAAACTCAGAAGCATATAAAAACTCAGAAGCACATAAAAACTCAAAACACGTACAAAAGACAACAGAAGTGCTCCAGGATGCTGGGCGCAGTGTTGAGCCTTTGTTATCTTGTGGCTACACAAGCCAGCAAGTACCAACGACCGGATTTGGTGTGTGGTAATAACAGGTAAATTAACTTTTTTTTAAATTATTTGAATATATATATGAGTGCCTGTGTATAAATACACAAACAATACACACATGCTTTCAATTGTGTAATTTAAGTGATCTAGTAGCTCTGCTTTGGAAGTTCAGTTAATGCTAGAAATGTGTTTTGGAGTTTGTACGTGTTTTGTCTCTAGGGGCCACCGCATATATTTATATATAAACATATATAAATAAAACCACTTGTTTTTACGTTAGTAATTCCTTTTGTGCATAATTTTATATTATTGTTAATAATAAATTAATTAAAGCAACAAAACAACCTGAAGAGCCGGTTCGGAGCCGAAAGAGCCGGCTCTTTTTAGTGAGCCGAACCGAAAGAGCCGGATCTCTAAAAAGAGCCGGAAATCCCATCACTAGAGCACTGGGATAAAAATAGCCCGTCTGAGAGAGCCCTCTGGGGAAGGTAGTCCAGTTAATTAACATCAGGAGAAGAAGAGAGGTCAAGACATAGATTAAAGTGTACTGTCTAGAAAGATAGATCTTAGATAATTTCTGTTATTTGACAAGAATTAAGTAAAATTTATGTGTTTGCCAAGAAGGGTTGATCAGAGGCTCCTGGGAGAAAACAACATACACATGTATGTCCCTAGTTACATCATTTCTCCTTCAGTCTCTGAAGCCCATGGCCTACTTTCACACCGACAGAACAGAAACAAGCAGTCTTGAATAGTCTTTAAGGCCTCTATTAATGTTCTTTTTTTACATTTTCTGCTAGTGAGGATTAGAGCATAAAAATAGAAATCTGAGCAGCGGTACTACAATGGCTAAATTCTGACAGTGCAATTATCACAAGGTGTTCCCGAAGCAGACGTTCTGCCAGCTTAATTGCTTTAAAGGTGATTTCTCGGACTTGGAAATCCCAAATCTGTTCAAGTCTTCAAAGCGTCCACAGGCTGGCTTTAGCTGAAATCACTGTTTTCAAGGCATCCAACAGTGTCCCTGTTTGCTACTGTTTTGTTAACGTGTTCATACAGCCGTGTGACACAGGCAGCACAGTTAGCCATGCATGCTTGGGCTGTTTGCAGCTTGCTCCTGTTCTGAGAGCCTTCAGACAGACGCCTGGAACTATCCTCGGGTTGCTCAGACTGGATCTGACAGGCTGTGGGCAGTTCGTCTTCTTTGTTTTCGTCATCTTTGTAGTCCAAAGCTCGGTGTGGCTCTTCCTCTATTCTGATAGATGTTCCAGAGAAGCAGCACTTCAGTAAACAAACACAACTATATGGTTGGAAAAGAAAGGCGACCTGCTGTGTTACTAAAACCCGCGTGGATACTGAAGGAGATGTTTTGCCCATGCAGACATGATCCACAGTTTAAAGTCTGTCGGCTGACATTCTATATTTCTCTTTGCGGATATAAAAGTAAATACACTCTGGTACAGAGACAGCGCATTACTGTTTGAAGCACAATGGGAATTCATTTGATTATAGGAAAGACCCACTGCACTCGCTGAAAGCATTAACCTCAGTAGATAAAGGTCACCAATCACATATGCATACACAAACAGTCCACATAAAGTCATATACGTAGCTTGGTGGAATTAAACGCATAGTATAAGCTCCATAGTATAAGCTCCATAGTATAAGCTCCATAAGAAACTAAATGCTAACTGTGTCCTTGTGAGCCATAATCCCAAGGAGGAACACTGGTGTCCCAAGAGCCACCAAACTGTTTGTTGATGCTGTGCTATTGATTTAGCAAACACATATTCTAGCATTCCTCTCCATGCTGACTGACAGTATTTGTTTGTCTTTACTTCAATTTATCTATTGCTGTGAAGAGTTGCAAATTGGTTCCTGAATGCATCCAAGCAATGCTGGATGTGCTAAACTTGCAAGCTAAAAACAGCTAAATCCCCCTTTTGGGGCTTAGCAGGCTTTTGCCATCCACAGATTCATTTGCGGAGAGTTTCATCACACGGGGGAAATCACTTGGCCAGATTGACTTTTTGACTTGAACTTCTAGTGCAGAAACACTATAACACCTATAATTACTTAATCAGAAAGCGAAACGCTTGTTAGCCTTTACTTTGTTAATGACTTTATCAATGACTCAGGTGAAAAATGACAGCAGCATCTTGTTCCTAAACCGTGTCACTCTGGATAATTCACAGACAAAGTAATGCATGAAGTAACAAGGTTAGCGTTTCTGGAAAATGTCATTCTTCACGCACCACAATATAAATTCCATTTGCTTTCGTTATTTTGTGACATAGGGAGAAATCTCCAGGACAGATATGTTTTAAAATTGAACAAACCTATGGCGGTTGCAGAAAACCGTATTAAAAACATAAAAACGTCAACTCTGTGATCATATCTTTTGATATGTCCCATTTGAGACATTCAATCACCTCCCCTCTTTATTAAGTTGGCCCCAAACGCCTTCGTGTAATTCTCCGCTCCTCCATTTTGAGGCCGTCTACATTTTCCCGCCCCGTTCTGGTGCCCCAGTCGGCCTCCTGAAAAAGCAGGTGGGAGTGCACGAGGGAGAGAACGCAGAGGGAGAGAAGGGCGTAGAATGGGTGGAGAGAGAGTTACTGTGGTGAAACAGCCTATACTTGGGTCTGATTCTTACTCCACCTCCTCCTGCACCACCACCCTACACAAACAGAGCTTTCCTTTCTGCCTTGGACACAAACAACATAGCTGAGAGTTGACTGCTGCTGGAGCCTGAGCAAACACACATACTGTACACACACATTCGTGCATGCATGTAGCATATGTTCACATGTTTAGGCAGAGAGCCAAGTACACAGTGATCAACAAATAGCATACTTCACACACTGAGGCACACAGAAACGTTTCTATCAGTGTCCTTGCTGAGGAATGTGGAGTCAGCCCGCCTTGCATAGTAATGCAACTTTCGTCAGCTCTGGGAATAACAGAGAAAGGTTAAAGGGCAGCACTTGCCATTAAAAACAGAGGCGGATAGACTTGAACGAAGGCTCTAGATTTACAGTGGGGCAAAAAAGTATTTAGTCAGCCACCGATTGTGCAAGTTCCCCCACCTAAAATGATGACAGAGGTCAGTAATTTGCACCAGAGGTACACTTCAACTGTGAGAGACAGAATGTGAAAAAAAAATCCATGAATCCACATGGTAGGATTTGTAAAGAATTTATTCGTAAATCAGGGTGGAAAATAAGTATTTGGTCAATAACAAAAATACAACTCAATACTTTGTAACATAACCTTTCTTGGCAATAACAGCGGTCAAACGTTTACTATAGGTCTTTACCAGGTTTGCACACACAGTAGCTGGTATTTTGGCCCATTCCTCCATGCAGATCTTCTCGAGAGCAGTGATGTTTTGGGGCTGTCGCCGAGCAACACAGACTTTCAACTCCCGCCACAGATTTTCTATGGGGTTGAGGTCTGGAGACTGGCTAGGCCACTCCAGGACTTTCAAATGCTTCTTACGGAGCCACTCCTTTGTTGCCCAGGTGGTGTGTTTTGGATCATTGTCATGTTGGAAGACCCAGCCTCGTTTCATCTTCAAAGTTCTCACTGATGGAAGGAGGTTTTGGCTCAAAATCTCACGATACATGGCCCCATTCATTCTGTCCTTAACACGGATCAGTTGTCCTGTCCCCTTGGCAGAAAAACAGCCCCATAGCATGATGTTTCCACCCCCATGCTTCACAGTAGGTATGGTGTTCTTGGGATGCAACTCAGTATTCTTCTTCCTCCAAACACGACGAGTTGAGTTTATACCAAAAAGTTCTACTTTGGTTTCACCTGACCACATGACATTCTCCCAATCCTCTGCTGTATCATCCATGTGCTCTCTGGCAAACTTCAGACGGGCCTGGACATGCACTGGCTTCAGCAGCGGAACACGTCTGGCACTGCGGGATTTGATTCCCTGCCGTTGTAGTGTGTTACTGATGGTGACCTTTGTTACTTTGGTCCCAGCTCTCTGCAGGTCATTCACCAGGTCCCCCCGTGTGGTTCTGGGATCTTTGCTCACCGTTCTCATGATCATTTTGACCCCACGGGATGAGATCTTGCGTGGAGCCCCAGATCGTGGGAGATTATCAGTGGTCTTGTATGTCTTCCATTTTCTGATGATTGCTCACACAGTTGATTTTTTCACACCAAGCTGCTTGCCTATTGTAGATTCACTCTTCCCAGTCTGGTGCAGGTCTACAATACTTTTCCTGGTGTCCTTCGAAAGCTCTTTGGTCTTGGCCATGGCGGAGTTTGGAGTCTGACTGTTTGAGGCTGTGGACAGGTGTCTTTTATACAGATGATGAGTTCAAACAGGTGCCATTCATACAGGTAACGAGTGGGGGACAGAAAAGCTTCTTACAGAAGACGTTACAGGTCTGTGAGAGCCAGAGGTTTTCCTTGTTTGAGGTGACCAAATACTTATTTTCCACCCTAATTTACGAATAAATTCTTTACAAATCCTACCATGTGAATTCATGGATTTTTTTTTCACATTCTGTCTCTCACAGTTGAAGTGTACCTCTGGTGCAAATTACTGACCTCTGTCATCATTTTAAGTGGGGGAACTTGCACAATCGGTGGCTGACTAAATACTTTTTTGCCCCACTGTATAATAATTAGTTAGCACTTCAGCAGTATGTGGCTTAGTTAGCAACAGATACATAATCTAGGGTAAAAGGTGATGCATGAAAGTGTCCTTTTCCAACACAAAGCTCAAAGAACAGAGAGCAATATCAGGCCATGTCTGTAGCCTCTTATAATAATGTGTGCAGGTGCACATTATTTGCCCTGCTGAATACGCTTCAACCGATTCAGCATCCCTGCTTGATCTGAGAACTGCGTAAACGGCTCTTCAATTCAGTGCTTATGTTAAAGCTCCAGCTGAACGTTAGGTAACAGTAGCAGAAAGCACGCTACTCAAACAGAGACGGCCAGGCCCGAGCTCTCTGCCACATGTTCAGGCACAACCACTAACACGGCCGGAAGAGGAGGTGGTGAGGGGGATGCAGGAAATTCTCAGCATTCTTGACAGGAAGAGATAATCACCCTGTGACCCACAGTGTGGAATAATTCCAGGCTCCAAGAGGGATTGTGATCTCTGCCTTACCTTGAGACTTTTGAGTTGGCCTCTTTTGCTGTTCCTTTAAAGGCACAAAAAATGCCACATAAGGTCTTATAGTATTATATTAGGATGTCCATCACTCTTGATCCATCTCCCTCTGGGTGAAACTGCCCAGAGAGGCAGACAATTCAAGGTTTATTTTTGTTTATGATACATGCTTTTGGCCATTATTTTTATTAGTTAACAATTTACTCACAGTGTTAATTGTTATAACAAGGGAGCACTGCTACAACAATGTAGTTTTTGTTGTCTTTTTAGTATCTTCCTCTTCTCATAGTACTTTTTAAAAGGTGACAGAGAAGCCCATTTGTGATAGATCCTCGCAGCTCTCAGCTCATCTTTGGCGATCAAACCCAAGCCAGCAGGTATGTATGATCATTCCAGTGGGTCATGAGTCAACCTCAAGATTTTGTCTCAGTTCATCATGCCAGGTAAACCTCCAGCTGGCGCTGCCCCAAGGACATCTTTAACAGGAGCCACTTAAACTGCCTCTTCTCATTGCCAAAGAGCCAAGTTCTTTTCATTGTGGAATTAAACCTCTCACCCTGATGATGTCACGCCATTACGTTCAATCGTGCTTCCTTTTGCAGACGATGTTCTTTTCTCACCAGCATATAAAGGAACAATGTGCAATTAAGTATGAATGCTTAATTGGCTTGTGGATCAGCACTTTTAAGTCTTAAATCCACGGTTTTGCCATGGAAAAGGATGGCATTCCAAGTAAAGGCAAAGCATATACCTCAGGTGAAGGAAAAATGGGGAGAAAGGATCACAAGATCAGCTGCAAGCCATCAAAAACAGCTACACTGAACAGCAGTTTTGGATTGGAAGCTGAGCCCTAAGACAAAGCTTTGCTAGTTAGTTGATCATTTTCATTTTATGTATAATAAACACTTATAGAAACATAAGTATTTATATTTAGCAGCAAAGCAGTTTAGAGTTTTTATATTACTCGCTATTTGAATTTTATTGTCCGTTTTTCCCAAACAGTTTAAAAGCCTCCACACTCTCAGGTCCTTCGGTTATCCTGTTTGACTGAGTAAATGGAGCATTCTAGCCCTTAAATCCAAGTCCTATCTGCAGCTGAAGGCTTACCATCCAAATTTAGGCAAACTACTGGCTGCTAACAAAACAAATTATGTAACTTAGACAACTTGAGTGCAGGACAACCTTCGGCCAATCAAAAGAGCACTTTTATTAGTGAGAAGGATTACATACCATTATAGTGATATTAGTAGTGCCTTTGCGACATGCTTTGACGGCACTCCAGTAACACTTAGCTAAGCAGCCAGGCGGGTAAAGTGTACAGTACCTGGGGGTATGATGGTAAACGTGAGAACAGTGCATGTGAATGTGGTGCTTTAATAATTTAGATGGAAAAGAGGTCGGATTTAAATAGTACACTCAGCTAGTTCACAGACAATCAACAAATAGGAAGACTTCAACGTGTCTTCTGTTCTGTATAACTGAACAAAAGCTTTCAGATGGTGAAATGTGACACAAGTCGACAACAAATATCACATGCTAAAATCCTGCTATTCCTTCAGGAAACAGGGCGTAATTTCACAGATTATCTGCTGCCACCCCTCACTGAGATTTTTGAGAGTGGGGTGTTTTCATTAGAAGCTGTTTAAAGCTCAGATAAAATCCTTATTCACCTGCAGCCAGACTGAAGAACGGGGCTCTCACACAAACACGTACACCAATAGGTAATCCACTGCAGCTTGGGATCTAATTGCTTCAGCAAACAGCTTTCAGAATCATGTGAAGAAGCTGTTTCTGTCCCATGCTACCACTACCAGAACAGAAAGGGGGGATTCCTTGTTGCGCACAGTAAGTGTGGAAGGAATCCCTGCAGCAATGTGCTATATCTACAACTAGGATATGAACGAAGGAGGGAAATACTTACAATTTCCGAAATCACAAGCTATCGTGCTATGTGTGACAAAACCCAAAGATATTAAAATTAATGTTAACATAAAACTACTACTGTTGTCAGTTTGGGCAAATCTGTCCACAATATTAATATTAGCCAAAGATAACCCGAGTCAAATTAAAAAGCAGTTTTTAAATGAATTTTTTTTTTTTTTTAGAAAAAGTTATTCAAACCTACATGGCCCTGTTTGAAAAATTTATTGCCCCCTATACCTAATTTTTCATGCCATTCTTGGCAGCAAGAACTGCAATCAAGAATTTGCCATGATTGGTAACGAGTGGTTCGCATCGCTATGGAGGAATTTTGAACCACCTTTCTTTGCATAATTGTTTTAATTCAGCCACATTGGAGGGTTTTCTAGCATTTTTCTGTTTTTTGAGACATTCTGAGGTGGACTTGCTGATGTGTTTCTAATCATCGTCCTGCTGCGTAGCGAAAGTGCACTTGAGGATCAGGACATGTTCATTTACAACAAGTCATCCAGGTCCCAAAGCAGCATAACAGCCCCAGATCATCACACTACCACCACCATGTTTGATGATCTTTTTATGAAATGTTGTGTTAGTTTTACGCCAGATGCCAGGATATCATAGCTGCTCAAGTGGGTTTTAAATCTGTGCTACACTAGTTAGTTCTTTAAAGGGAACTCTGTTCATTTTCACCCTTGGTGCGGTTCGTTGGTGCAGATGTGAATACTGTAATCACACTCAGATGCAGCCCAAAATAAATGCACCAAGAGGGATGTGGTTTTGGTCCAGTTCCAAACAGACTCCATGGCGTGATCCAATCTCAATCTGACCCAACTACCAGGTGTACACTTCAAGTTTGAGCTAAAAGTCTTCCTGTAGCGGGACATGCTTCTCATTCTTGGATGTGGCTGGGTTTACAAACCGTAGCAACGAGACATAGAATGAATCAAGACCTCAGTTGGACAGATCCTTTATCTACAAGTCCAGAAGACAGCACCTTCTTATTTCTATATGTTGTTCCCACTTCAGACACATCAGACCAATAATTGGACTGAATGTGCATTGTATGACTACAAACCATGTGAAAACAGCCTTAAGCCTTGATTTTTTTGTATCCGCAAAACTGCTTTGGTCCCCTCAGAGTTGGAGTCTGAGTAACAAATTTCAGCATCGGATATTAAGCGTGAGGGTCCATGCGGAAATCAAACTATGGATGCATCCCAGGTGGTGGACTTCAAATATGTAAAACAGAAATGACTACTCAGCTGTCGGATCTCCAGCTGTCTATGTCCATATCTGCAACGGAATGTAAATAAAACTTTGTCTTCTAGTTTCAAACCACTTGTTGAAAATGATATCTATCACACTCTGAAAGGACACACGCAAGAAGGAAGACAGCAGCAATGTGGTGACCATGGGACACCAATAAAATTCAGCAACTCGTAGCGATGACAGGTGAAATAACCTGAGTGACGCTTATCTGATCTGATCTCAGCCACTGGTAGCAAAGACTGAAATGAAACATTAAACAGTTGGAAGAGGAGTGAATAATTTTATACACTGAAGAAAGCAACAAAAAAATTCTGTAAGAATACAGTTTAATGAACCCTTTTAAAAACAAAGGATTTTTTCCCTCCACATCGAAAGGAGCCAGCTGAGGTGGTTCGGGCATCTGACAAGGATGCCTCCTGGGTGAGGTGCTCGGGACATGTCCCACCAGGAGGAGGCCCGGAGCAGATCCAGGACACGCTGGAGAGATTATATCTCTCGGCTGGCCTGGGAACACCTTGGTGTTCCCCCGGACAAGCTGGAGGAGGTGGCCGAGGAAAGGGAGGTCTGGGCTTCTCTGCTTAGGCTGCTGCCCCTGCGACCCGGCCCCGGATAAGCAGAAGAAGATGGCTGGATGGATGGATTATTTCCTTTTTTTCCCTTTCAACTATGCATGTAATTTTACTGTTTACCAATGATAGAAATGCCCATACACTTCAATAAAAATCCATTAAATACTGGCAGAAAATTAACAGGACAATTAACAGACACCAGTGGTGGTGCAAGCATTTCCCCTATTCCTGGACATTTACAGTGTAACCTCAAGATTTATTAAAACAGAGACTAGCAGCACCAAATGCTCCCTCACGAGAAGCTATAACTAGATTTTTCTTCTTCTTTTTTTTTTTAGCAAATCAATTCAGTATTCTGCAGATAATTGTATTCAAAGACACTTTTTAAAACTACTATGTTATACACCAAGAGTCAGTTCAGCTATTAGTGTCGTGGATGCTAACACACATGGACTAAAGCATCCAAATCAATGAGCAAAAACTAGTTAAAGGATGCTAAAAAAAAACAACCTGGAAAACACAGAATTATAAACAACCTCCGCTGCTGCTCATTAAAAACAGACACAGGAGAAAAATCCCACTGAGAAAGGAGACAATTACAACAGATTGGCTTCCATAACAATATTAACACCAAAGAGCATCTGCTTGCACTCGAACATGTGTTTGGTTACATGCCTGCGCGCAGAATCGAACACACTCAGCTGATCCAAACAGCTGAGTGGCGTTAGATAGCACTGGATGAACTGAGACTGACAGTTGTGTCTGTCAGTCTGTGTGCGTTCACTGTGCCGAGGTCCTGGGTGGGTTATGTGTTAGGCCATCGGGGCAATAATAGCACAGTATGATAAAATAAACTCCCATTAAGCCTCCTTACTTCCCCACATAGACAGCTGAGGCTGAGGTGAAAATTACAGGCTGTGGAGGTACATTCAGTTCCAGCAGATGCCTTTAGTCACTCTCACTGACCCTCAGCTGCCCTTCTGGCTTTATTTCGCCTACTTATAGAGAGGATTTACATGTACATGTACATCCTACATAATCTTATATAACTAAAATTACTCAGTAACTCAGTTATTTGATTGAGCCAAGATGTGGTTTGCAGGGACCTAATCGCATAAGTCATTTGGTTGGCACACACTGCATGCAAGGTACGAATCCCCGCCGCTGCTGTGTGAACTCTGACACACAGCCGTGGGTGGGTCGGCCCCTGCTTTCCTCTCTTAGTTGCACAGCGGCATAGGCGCTGTGGTGGCGGTGCCAGCCCGCTTACAGCCCCTCAGGGATGAGGGCTGATGCCGCTTTTTGAGCGCTCAGTGAAATGAAGGAGATGACAAGAGCGGGGGAATTAGCCCACTGAGGGCCCAGGAAGGAATAATGAGAGAGATCTGACTATTCTGGTGGAGTTACGCAACCGACAGCAACACAGCCCACGTTGTTTGGGGCTGCTGCGGTAGTTCATTATTAATATATCCTTGTACATTCTCATCTACTACTGTGCGCTGAAAGCCAGAGGCTCAGTGACTGATGGGAACTCCTCCTTGCCCATCTACTTCTTTACGACAGTAAAGAAATTAATGTGAGATGTAATTAGGGACGTCTTTAGGCTCCACTTTAATACAGACAGGCTTAACTATTCAGTGACCCAAGAGTAGGAGGATCTTTTAGAGAATTAGGGCTCTTAAATGAAAGAAATTAAAAACTGGTTAAAATCAAAGCTGACTATTAAGTCTCTAATATGAGTCAAACTCCATCACACTTGATCTCCCAGAATGCAATCAACAGCCCCTTTTAGCATGGTAAATAACCGTGTCTTTCAAACTCCACATCCTCCTAAAGACATCTCTGATATCAGACTTTAAAGGGCCCCGCGGAGATAACAAAGACATTATACGACAGTGCTTCCTGTGATGAGTAATGAAGTTTTTCAGTATTCAGTGTTATTCTCAAGTACAAAGTCATCGATGAAACAAGTAGGCACTGAAAAAAAGAGATTTTTTTAAGTATTGCTCATTAAAATACTGCTTGTTATGAATGAATGGGAAACAAGTAGGTCATATACTTGTGTGCATGTGTTGGTGTGAGCATGTAGTAGACCTGGTTGTGTTTCGCTGTTACACTTTCTCGTGCGTCTGCTCTCTGAGGGGCATTCATCTCCACATTTCCACACAGAGAATGTCCTACTTAGAGTCCCCGGAGACTTACAGTTAAACAGTATTCACCTTTTACCTCTGGAGGATGACGGGGGTGGGGATGGGGGGAATTGCCTCTCTGTATCTCCCGCGGGCATGTGCGTTTGCTTATTATCGGATCATCTGTTTAAAAATGTATGAACCTTTTATGCTCTTCTGTCAAATATCTCACAAACTGGGGCGCAGCATAATTCAGGGAGGGCGACAGAAAATCATTGTGGACAAAACATGATCTGCTGCTCAGATAGCCAATTACTGATGATAAATGCCAGCGAGAAGAGGGCAAAATATGCATAGAGGCCGTCCCCTTGTCAAGGGCCGGCCTGCAACCCAGATGCTTTCTCCTGCTCTCTCCCTCCTTGACACAAACACCTCTAGCTCTCTCGCTTTCTTGGTCTTTCTTGACCCCGAACTTTCTCTGAGTGTATTGATCTTTTTCGACAGCGTCCGTTTGGATGGATGGATGCTCAATTAAACGTTAGCTTGTTGCACGTCCGACTCCAGAACTCAACGGTTCCATCGTTTTAGGAGCGTCCCTGAGAGCAGAAAGCGTGCAGGCTGCTGTGGCCGCACGGCAAACGGTCCTTTTGCTCCAAAGGGACTGTGGCTTTTGGAGCATTGAATTGCTCTTCACAGTCACTGCATGCCTTATGTGTCAAGATATACAGGAAAGGCTGGTGATGTAACCCCACAACAATACTTTGCATTCAAACCAAAGTATGGCAGGCACGTACCAGAAGAACCAGAGTGTCAGTCATTTATCTTCTGTAGTTAATTAGAAGGAGTTTCAGTCTGAAGTTTGACGGGTCGAATGTCCCTGACAGCTGCAGTCAATTAAATCAATAGTTGAAAACAGACCCAACACTATGCTGTTATCCGCTGAAGTTTGGTATGCTCGATGTTTTTCTTGAACTGCAGCGCATGCTTTCTCATGAAAATCAATATAACCCAGATCAAGATGGACGTCTGCTGGTTAGTGTATTGTTTTATAGCGAATTTCACTGAAATCCTACTGTAACAGTGGTTTTAAAGGCCATGCCGGACATTTTGAAACAGCATTTGCTCCAAAACAAGCAACCACAGCATACGAGCTGCACTTGAGGCCACATTCGAACATAAAACTTCCCCACAGTGCTGTCAAACACGCAGTCCAAAGCACACAGACATAAAAAGAGGCCCAGAAAAACCCAAAGCTGGTTTGTGCTGAAGAACCAACAAACGGGACAACAAACTGCACGTCTAGTTTTTCATGTACACGTTCTGACACGCGTTCCTCGAGGCCAGCCGAGAGAAAACATGAATAATTTTGATATATGCTTAAATTCAAACAGTCTTTGCTGCTTGTAGAACATCCCAGAGTGCTTTTTCCAAAAGGAGTAAACTTTAAAAAAAAATGCATGCTCACTCACCACAGGCAACTTTTAAAGTGAAATAATTACTGCACTTACATGACTGTCAGTCTAATTCAAATCCACCGGCCGACCATCATACTCGAAACACAGGAATGAAACTCTTGGTAAAGAGAAACAGGAACATAAACTCATGTCTTTCAGGTCTTCTAGTACTTGATTAAGCAAGAACATGATACGAAACATGCCGCAAAAATGTACTTAAATAGAACAGTGGTGGTGCATGCATTTCCCCTATTCCTGGACACAAATGGTGTCTTTTTAAGTACTTCACTTTACCATTTTAAACTTTAGCTTTACACTTCAATTTATTCAGAATGAATCAAAAATAGTTACAAGTACAAAATGTAATTGGTCAAAATTAAAACATGATAGAAAAATGTAGAACAGCTTGGGACACATTTGATGCTAGCAAGCATTTATAGCAGCAGAGGGTTTTAGGAAGCATGCTGCTTATTTCTCTGTCTTTAATAGATTTTAGAGAACAGTAATTCCCTTCTACTTGCAATATCGAGAGAACAGTGATAACTGACCTTAGGTTTAAGCAAAATTGTCTCTTTGATCTCTCTCTCCTCAGGTCAGGTCTGTGAGAAAGTTTCTATGGATCCTGTAGGGTTTTAGTGGCATACCGTATATCAGTTTAAACAAGAAATATCCTAAAACTATTTTAAACTAGACGCTAGTCGGGGACTTCAGAGCAGGAATATGTTCTGTTACAGCTGCTTCAGAGTGAAAGTTTAAGTCATCACAGTCATCCAGGGTGGGAGTGAGGAGTCCACCCACACTATTTTCCCCTGTGGCCTCTCTGAGGATGGATTGCAGTGCTATTGCATCTTTCGTTGTGTCTCCTAATCCATAGATCTACTGGCTACCTAATCATTAAGGGCCACTTTGCTGATTTCTCACTCAAATCTTTATTGCAAGCAGAAGAAAATCCAACATAAATCTTTCTAATGCATTCTGTGTCATACGAGATAAGCCTAATTGGTGCTGGTAAAACTCTCCCAGCCATTATAGCACTTTTTTATGAATATTGGCTACTTTATAATATGCTGTCAGGATCAAAGTCTACCAACTGAGGAAATGTAGTGAAAATATTATTTGGGTTCCTTCCCAGTTTGCTTTAGCATATGCAAGTAGTGATTCTGAAAAATCTGAAGGTGTTCCTTTATACACAAGGGCACCGTAATTGATTTTGCAAGCTTGTCTTTGCTGACACAACCACAAAAGCATGTGTGCCGCCCCTCAGGGAATCAAATCGGAGAAGTCAGGTGAATGTGTAAACCATTAAACTATGGAACAAGTGCAAGTAGTCATTTTGAAGACGCTATTTGTGTAATATTAAAGATACACTTGCCATAATAAAATGTCAATTGATTTGAGCACCTTGGTATAGAAAGTTGTATATTTTTAAGGAGGAGCACAGTTTCTGGCATTTGAGTGGAATTTGTCAAGATGAAAATCAAGTAAGCATGGAAGTGAAAAACACTGCAGTTCTGTAAATGGTCACTAGAGGCCGCCTGCCAAAATGACTCCAAAAGGAAAAAATGTGATTAAAACTTCATCCAAATCATGCTACGGTGAATTTTTCCCTTAATGAAAACTATATTGGAGTGAATTTTAATGTGGTAGCATCATAAACCGAGGGATGGGACTGCCTGCACAGCAAGTGAATTAGCGCTGCACAATTTTTTCCTTCTGATTATTAAGGCTAATAAACACCACTACTCAACACATATACTCAAGAGTTGCATTTTTTGGGTAAAATTCATCCTAAAAAAACTAATTTTGAATTTTGAAACTAAATCGAAATGAAGTCACTACGAAGTAATGAGGAGCCGGTGCTGATGTTTCTAAACAAGAAAAAGGAAGAAACGGAGATTCTGGATTCATCCAATTCAAAAGAAGGCAGCAGGGAGAATTTCATGGCTTAATCCAGGAGTTGCAGCTGTATCACGGCCACTTTAGTACATATTTCAGGATGTCAGTGAGGCAGTTTGGGCTGTCAGATGACCACATCTGAGGAGGCAGAATAATAATTTCAGAGAGCTGAGTGACTCGAAGCGGCGTCTAGCTATGTGTGTGAGGTAAAATGGGATTATTGAGCTACAGTGCACAATGCAGCAATCTGATTGGGTAGATCTGTTTGTTCACATCTAAAAAATTGGATAAATCAAGCTTGGTTTGGTTTGGCTCACAGCACATTCCTGCCCCTCCCTGAGCCTGGTTGTGTCAGAGGTTTCTTCCTGTTAAAAGGGAGTTCTTCCTTCCCACTTTTGCCAAGAACTGGCTCAACGCGGTGGTCTGATTGTAGATTTCAGATTGTTTTCTCTTTATATTGTAGGTCTTCATCCTATAATATGAAGAGCCTTGAAGTGATGGTAGTTGTGATTTGGTGCTATTTAAAAAGAAATGAATTAATCTGAACAGTATAACCAGCTGCTGGTTGTGGTTTCATATATACAGAACAGTTATAATATAAGGTTGTGAGCTGCTTCACATCTTCTTAACTCTAAACTCTACATTACACAGAAAGGCCACACGACAATTAATTTGCTGCTTACAACTTTAAAAACATGCTCCACCACTTGCTGTAGCAGGACTAAAATGATATAAATTATTACAGTCCCCCTCCACCCGCCCCACTTCCGCTTTGGGCATGCTCATTTTAACACAGAGACATGGGCTGATCCCACACAAACAGTTAATAAGCTTTTCAGACAAGGAGCTTATGGCTAGGCTAAAACATTCAATTCTTCCCAATGAGCTGTCCAGTATGCTATTGGTATTAATGAAGATGTGTTGGGAAACATCTAACACTCCAACACTTCCCTGGAGGTGCAGATAATCAGCTTTTCTGAGCAGCACTGGCTGAAATAGATTCATAAATCTGTAATAAGGACCTGCACTTTACAGCTCTGACTCCAGCTCTTCTCTCTATCTTCCTCTCCATCAAAATGCCGCTCTGAATATCGACTTCGCTGTACGCACACAGAAGTCCAATGTGATTCTCAAGAGAGGTGGAAGGCTATGCTCTGGTAAAAGATTGTCTGTCGAACACTTGAGCCCGGTCTGGATAGAAAATTGCTGTAAACAGCAGAGTGGCAGGTTGTGCGAGGGACTCTGAGCCAGCCAGAACTCACAGTAGCTCCTCTCGCTAGCCGAATGCTGCACACACCCTGCAGGTGTGGTCCACACATCATAAACACTTTATTAATGTACAGCAGCGTGTTCCAGGAATAACCTCAAAAACCAAGAGTGGATGAAACCACGGGCGTTTCTCCAGATTCATACATAATTGCAGCTTCAGTATTTTTTGTCCTTTTTCTCTGGCAACGAAAATAATCTCTGACCAAGAAGACTCGGAGGAAATCATACTTGGAGATGCCATCGGTTTGCAGAAATCCCAGTGACCGCTCTTCGTCTCTATGCATCTTCTCACATTATACATCTCCACTTGCATGTAAACAGACTGAGTACTTTAATGACTGAGTTTATTTTTTAATTATCGAAGGTTAATGGAGTCTGTGAAGGACAGTCTAGCATCTAGGATGGCGTAAGTGTGACAGGTTGGCCAATACTATTCCCTATTATTTGCCTATCGCGAGATATGTTAATATCATCCTATAATCCCAGCAAGCATTTCTTTTCTCCACATAACGTCAGGATGAAAAAGTAGTTCCAAAACGAAAGATGAACTAAAGCCGTAGACGTTATTACAATGTCAGATCGAGTCACGTCTTCAATGTTACGTCACCTAGAAATCCTTGTTGTCTTTATTGATTAGAATAAAATGAACAATCATACAAAAAAAGTTTAAGGGTGGCTTCAACTCAGCTTCATCTAAAGCTTTTGAGTTCATTACTTATGCTACTGAGCTAACTGGTTTCATATGTGAATGTTAGCATTCCTGAGTTTATGAGGCTGGTATGTTGGACAGAAAGGGGATGATTATAAGAGTCTGACATGTAGAGTTCACTATACAACAAATGAAATTGAATTTAGGTGCAGAAAACCATAAATAGACTCTGGTAATACTGGTCTGTGTACGCTGGGAAGATGTTAGGTGGACGTATGCAACTGTGTACTAAACTTGTTAGCTGTTCAAAAAGACAAACACATTATATTCCATCTTAGAAATTATATTTGTATTTTTCACTTTTGTAAGAACTAAGCACTATTCTATGTGGAAACAACGTAACGTCTGTCCAGCTAAAGTTCAGGTTTTGGTGTCCTACTGCGACCAGTTTTGACCAAGGCAATGATGTCAGGGTTTGCTGGGCTATGCTTCCTGCAGTACTTGGATATAAAAACGAACATAATGGTTAAATAACGATGATAGGGTGGAAATGGTGAACAGTTCTTTGTCCAGGAGAGCTCTTTTGATATCATTGTTTGCAATACTCTCAGGACCTGTCTGATTAGTTAAATTGCTGATTAATGTGTAAATATTAAATAAAAAAATTGCCGGGAAGTTATCGCAAATACCCCAGTCTTTGAAAATGATAAAAGTATTTTCATTAACTCTAAGATTTTTTGTTCTCCTGACTAAATCACAGCTGGCATTGGCCTGAAGTATTGTCCAGGCTCTAATCTTGCTGCTGGACCAGAGAATGGGCAGAATGACATTACGTCTGTTCAGGAGAATGCAAATAGCTCGCCCTCAGAAAGGGATAAAAACGTTATTTGTATTTGTTGGTTTTCCAAGAAGGTTTTCTTAGTTAGAGTTGTTCCAGTGACTCCAGGCTGAATTCAACAAATGCATTCATCAGTGTGTAAAAGAAGCAGCTTCATAGTGACAGTCAGTAAGACACAATTTAAAGCCAATTCGGTAAGATTTTCAAGCAAAACAGACTCTTGCTTTGCCATTAATGCGAGCGCAAGATTGTAATTTCCCTGAAGTATCTGTCATCACTCACTCTGCGGGAGTGCAGAGCTAAACTCAGATGTGACCTAATCTGATTAAGGTAAACGGCTCGTCCACTGATACCTACCTCGCTGTGAAGTTATCGGAGCAAAGCCTGAGTGATTTTGCTTAGCGAGACTGAGCCTGGCAGGCCTTGTGGCTCCCCTCCTCGGCTGCAAGTCCAGCCATTGCATTTCATTGCATCAGAAAAATAAATAAATAAAAATGATAATGGCTGCCAAATGAAAAGTGTAATTTGAGTTTGGAAAGATGACTCTGGTTGCTTCGAAACATCTAGACTTGAATCAGAACATTTTGCTTCTTTATCAGATTAGAAAAAAGAAAAACGTGATGCAAAACAGCCCGAACGTGCTCCAAGCAATGTTTATTTTCCAAATGTATGATATGCATGACTTCATCCACCATCCCCATTATGATTAAATCCTTCATCTCATTCAACATCCTCCATTATGCATAGAGCTCTAATCAGCACCTGACCAAATGTTTTTAAAAAATGGCGCTAATGAGTTACTACGTCTTTACTTGGAATGAAACCGATAGGACTCTGAAAATAGCCTGCCTGTGCTCTGAAATATTCAGTGTGTGTGCGTGCGTGTGTGAGTGTAATGATTTGTGGCTTCAGTGGAGCCCAAGCAAGCCGCAGAGTAACTTTCCTGGACAACAAGTGCTGTTTGCTGTCTGCTTTGACAGGGACTGAAGTGAAGGGCCGGGGGCACTGTTCAAGAAGCTCCCTGCTGATACTTTTTTATGTACGACAGCAGCCATTTGAGGAGCCACAGTGCACGTTTGTGTGTGTAAGTGTGTGTGGGTGTGTGTTAGGCCTTCTTTGGTCAGTGACTGACCCTGGATTTTATCCTGCCAGATTAACTGTCAGATTCCACATGTCATCTGGGTTTTACTGTTCAAGAAGAGCAGGGCAGGAAAGTGTGGGAAACAAGTGCAAAAAAGCGCTCTGAAGGAAAGAAGCAATATTTTAATTTTTTTTCCCAACTAATTTCCTGGATGATCTTACTCCTTCTCACTGGGTGATGAATGTGTACGTTTAGTGGTAGTTTTGATGGATTTGTTTTTGGTGGGTTTTAATTATGAAGCTACAGTAAGCTGCTGGGGAGGGGGGTAAACATTGGGAAATAAATCACAATTGATGGAGTCAATTTCACATTAAAGCAAAGCCCATTTTAACAGTGCAGGCTGGGAAAGCAGTGACTCAGAGTGGCTCGTGTATGTCAGTGTTGCTCAGTGGTAGGTGATGCGGGAAGGTGACCTTTTCTCCAACAGAGCACTGGGTGTAGCAGGAAGCTGTGGTCCCTCTGGCCTCCAGGCACCCTGCGGCTCACTTGGATGGGTGCTGGTGGCTGGCGGGGGAAATGTCAGAGCCCTGAGCTCTGCGGACGCTCGTGTACCTCCCCAGTGTGTGCACACAGATTCCACACAGAGTCTCGTTACACAACAAGATGTCAGCTCAAATGAAAATGGAAATATGCATCAGTTTAAAGAGACTGGCAAAAACCTCTTTCAAAGTTAATGAAAACTCCTGACTGATGAGGGGGATTTGACAGTCATGTCGTCGCCACATGGTGAAGCGCAGTCTTTCGTAAAAAAAAAACAACAACAACAAAAAAGAAAATGTGTTTTCGCACAGCCTGCATAATCTGCAGAGCAGCTGTTGAGCTGTTGTTTTCAGCCACTTTTTGTTTTTTAACTCAGCAGCAAGGGGACATTTCCCAGCAGCGTGAATAGCCAAGACACTTTCAGTTACATGAGGATACTTGTTTTATGGAGGATGTACAGAAGAGAGATAATAATGCAAACTTCTGTTTGTTGTTGTTGCTTCAGTGCTATTTTATTGCTCAGATGGATAAATGTGTGCAAACCTATCACTAGTGACTTTGATGTTGATAGGCGCATAAAGACACCGTCTTCTGACCTTGCACAGACAATCACATGTTTAAATTCATGTGCATGCAGTTTGCAAATACCACAACCTCATCTGATCACTTGTTATTGGTGGTGTGCTGTTTTCAATGCATTTTACAGTGTCTGTGGCAGATACAGGGATGTTGAGAGTGCAGAGGGGGGGAGAAGTAGTAGAGTACCCGCCCCCAGTAGTAAACCCTGCTCACTCAGACCTAAAGAAATGGCACATGTGTTAAGTAATAAAATGCTGGTGGGATATTTCTGGCTAAAATAAATAAAGCTATGAGTGACATAAAGTTAGAGCGGACTCCCAGCATCAGACTGTATATTTGCAGGCTGAGCTGGGGGCTCTGGCTCTTAATGTTTCCCTGCTTCAAGCTGAACAATGGAGGTTTTCCGTCGATACTCTTGTCTTGCTGTTGCACTCCGGAGCTCAGTATCCTCTCTGCACCGAGGGCTGCAGATCTGGCAGATGGGCACTGAGTCAATCTAAACAAGCAGCGGGCTCTCCGGAATACATGGAAACCGAAAATTCACGCTTTTTTAAAAATTATTATTTTTGTGTGAAAAAAGAGAGTCATGTGTGACATTTCTGTGCGCCTTACCTTTATCTTGACTTGAAGAAATGCTCTCCTCCTCTTTCGGATTTGCAACCTGTGTTATTATGGACGTGTTGTCCATGGAAACGAGATGTTACGCACCTTCGGCTACACCGTTTTATTCCTTGGCAAACATTACCAGGCGCACTACAGTCCCCCTGGCTGTGCGCAGGCTTTGGAGCGTCCGCTGTTTGCAACGTTAAAATCCCATTTTTGCACTTCCCATACCCCGGTGCTTACGAGCGAGACAAAATATCAGCGAGAAGAAGAAGAAACAGGAAGAAACGGTCACGACGGCTGGTCCAAAATGTGAGGTGACAGTCCGATGTGCAGGAGACAAACAAAGCGTCAGTCCCGCATCGAAGCCGTTCGTGTCCGATGTGGCTGTTGCAGGCAGCATAGCCCCCGCCTTCTGCTGCCGCTACTGTACGCTCCAGCTTCTATCCACACACTACAATATCAACTGCGTGATACGGTTACAGTGTTTACCCAGAGATGGCGACCGTCGTCCTACCGGCCCTGCAGGCTGACTACAACAGCAACACGCCTGCAACATTTCTATTATCCTCGTCAGTCCATGCTGAAAAACCCTCTCAGTCCGTCCACCACCCACCGATTGTTGCTATCTTGTCATATCCCTGCAGCTCAGGGAGGGGAAAGAAAAACTTCAGACTGCATGCAGACTCGGGACACGTTTTACGACCTGCTTTGTAATTTTTTATCTTATTTATGTTTCATTACGTTTGCTATATATATATATATATATATATATATATATATATATATATATATATATATATATATATATATATATACCCTTTACACTAATTTAAATAAATCATCTCACAGTTCAAGGAAATTAATTTAAGTGGAGTAATACTAAATAGCCCATACTAATTAAGTAAAACTTAAAATCTCACACTGTAAAAATGTGACTGTGTATAATTTACCTTAAGTTGTTTAAGAAAAATTAACAACAACAAAAAAACGCATTAATCCCCGAAATTTAAAGAAAGGAGGGGCGGGGTGATGATATGGCTGTAAACATTTCCAGAAAAAAAGGGGGAAAAAAGCTCTCTTTTTTTTATAGCTTTGGCAACTCAAAGCCTGCCTAAAAAAAGATAAATATTAGCCCGTTTGTTTTTTTTAAAACAATTTCTCATTACAAATAAACCTTTTACACAAAAATCGCCTTTTGCGAAGTGCTACAATCTTGAGCTACAGCATTAGATATGTTCAGATCGCAGTATGATGATCCCAAACCTACACCCGAGGTCATCTGGAATCCTGCAACAGATGGTGTGGCCCCTGCAGAGCCATGATCTCCACATCATGCAGTCAGTCTGGGATTACATGAAAAGACAAAAGAAACCCAGACAGCTTAAATCCACAGAAGAAATATGTCAAGTACTGCTGTATGTTTGAAACAACCTTCCTGAAAGATAGTTTAAAAAATTAACTCATATATACTTCAAAAACATTCACTTTCCACTTTTTATGTTCAAGCCTTTTCAAAAAACCATTGCATATAACACAGAGTAGAGCAAACGCTGAGATATCGCCATAGTTTGTCCCTAAATGGGGTTAAACTCCAAGTATCCCATAATAGCTTGACTCTGACATGCCCTGTCCCTTAAATGTATTTGTTTTTAAATGCATTCTCCAATCCCAAGAAGAGATGACCCTGATGGCTGAATGCTCGTTGTTGTTTTGAAACCAAGAGATCAGCCTATAAATTACACGTAAAATCAATGAATTGCTTCTTGTTTACATCATGTAGCTCACAACCATCCCGCATACACCTGCGCGTGCACTGCAGATTCTCCACATGCTGTTTCAGCCTCAGTGGACCATAGAATGACAACAGGGGAGATAAAGTGGTTTTCTGGTCCGTTGCCAACGATGACGTCTCTTAGTGTTCGTCCCTCTTCACCTTAGCTGTCACTTTAATGGAGCCGAAGCCCACAAAGCCCTAAATGACCCCACCTGAGACATGTGTATGATTGCGCGCGGACAGCAGGAGAACCGATGCTTCTGATAATTAGTATGTAATCTCCCCGCTGAAACGATGCTTTCACTGCAGGTCAGCGCCTCGGCTGTGATGTTTACAATAATGTATGTGTAACAGCAACACAACCACTTTGCACAATTGTCTGTCCCCACCTGACAGTCTGTCTCAGGTTTCTGCATCTGTCAAGACTGCATGGCTTCTTGAAATCTGAGGGGATGGAGCATGTCTGTAACCATGCTGGGGCACTTTGCATAGATAACTCATCAAAGGCAAATACAAATGTTGCAGTAAATATATCTGTGTAAGAACCTGTTAGAAACAGGCTATCATAATCATAACCACACTGGATGGATTACAAGTTCATCATGCTAACAGACTGTAATACAAGGGTGCCAAACATAAGGCCCAGGGGCCAGAACCAGCTCAGCACAGACTGTCCCACTGGATAGCTTCTTTTATTTACTACAGCAGCATTTCTTTATCATGTAGGAAAACTACATGTGAGGCACTGTTTACAATAACAGAGAGGGGAATTTCACTGGTTTGGCCCACTTGAGATCAAAGTGGGCTGTATGTGGCCCACAAAGAAGAATGAAGAAAACCAAACCAATGTCTTCATTAAAAATGGTAAAAATGCTTTGATGTTGTCTAAAATCACTTTGCATCCTTTCTGTTTGGAAAAAAAAAGATACTCAACTGTTTTTAATCATGTTCATAACTATCCATTCTTCTATAAACTTTTTAGTGTGCAGTTATACCTGTTAATAAGCTGCCAGAAAACACATTTGCTCGATGGTCAATTAGGGGCTTTTTCTGATGAATGAAAAGCCTCTAGACTAGAACACTGTCTTTGAGTCACCCCTATTTTCTTTATATGGGAAAGTGGGAAATAAGGGCATTGATTTACATGTGCGAAAGCAAAAACAGAGTTTGTATAAGCTTGAAAGTGAATATTCTGTGCATCCACCTTTATTCTTCAACACAGCCAGAACTCTCTTTGGCAAACTTTCTTGTCATTTCTTTAAGTAGTCTTCAGGAATAGTTCTCCAGGCTTTTTGAAGGACAGTCAAAGCTCTTCTTTGGATGTCGGCTGCCTTTTCTTCTGTTTCCTTTCAGGATGATCCCACATTGTTTCAATAATGTTAAGGTCCGGGCTCTGTGGAGGCCAATCTATGACTGATAGTGTTGCATTTTGTATTTTTCTGTCCAGGTATGCTTTTACTGCATTGTCAGTCTGTTTGTGTCATTGTCGTGCTGAAAAATGAAGCCTAATCATAATCTAAAGGCACTTTTCCGTGTTCATGATTTCAGTTTTGAGAATATCCACAACACCACTGTCTGAAATATAGTCATAAACCATGACAGAGCCTCCACCGTCTTACAGATGCCTGTAAACTGTAGCGTCTCACCTTTTTCCTGAATTCCTCTGTGCATGCTGACGATGATTTGAACCAAAATTTTCAAATTAGGATTCAAGACTCCATCAGACGTGTTGTCATTGATTTTCAGTCCAGTTTACACTGGTTCAGCTCTTGAATTAGGTGCCTTTTGTATGTTTGGATGATTAACAGTTCAGTACAAAGTTTATGATTATCTGTTAAAATTCTGTAGAGTTGGTGGAGAACAAATTAGAGTGAAAAAAGTATATTTAGGACTTTGGTTTGGCCAAACAGAAACTTTACAGAAAATACAAGTCCCAGTTAAGCTTCAGTTAACTTATGCTTGAACTACTCAGATGTTACCATATTAAATTAAAAAGTAATAATATTGCAGTGTTTTGCTCATAGCTTGTAATCGCTGCCCCCAAGGTTCTCAAATGTAATTATTTCCAATTTCAGCAATGATGCTATGAGGGAAACGACACTGATTACTGAGTGAAGTTACTCTAATTAATGGCGTTCAACATCCCATGATATCAGTTCATAAACATAAATATATACAGGAAAAATTATAGGAACATGTATTTCCAAAGCAGATCAGTTCACGGGTGTAGCACTGCTTAGCATCTCATATCACATGAAACACTACAAATAAAACCACAACGATTAACTGTTACACTTGCTCGACTCATGCAATTATATACAGTTCTTCATCTGCAGGTAATCAGAGAGCTGTATCACATAAATATAATGTTCAGCACATAAATATTACACGTAAGTACCTCCTTGTTAATCTTCTGCATAAAAGAAATCAGTTTACTGTGGCCCTGAAGCAGCAGCCAAAGAAAGTCAGTCCAGAATAAATAGTGCATAAAGAACTTTAAAGCTTATTCAGGGCCACAGATTAGGCTCTGCAATAACAGCTGCAAGACACAAGTACTTGGAGAGTGGAGCGTGCCAGCAGGATAAAGATATATGCATGACTGACCAATACTACGGTGAAATATGAGAACAAACACTGGTGGAGTCACTTTTTGATCATGGACATCAAACCCTGTTAGCCTCTGACATTTCTCTGTCTGAGGCGGGGGGAAATGGCACCGCTATCCAGCACCAGATTTCTGTTGATGAATAATTAAAATAAATATCTTCTTGATATTAACTTTGATAGGACACAGATGATCTTTTTCAATGCCTTCAAATGCGCTGTCAGACTGCGGGGTGCTTGAATGTTTTATGAGTGTGGGTGTAGTTCAGTAAGGAGCTGGTATCACTGAATAATCTCTCTCGCTCTGCATGAGTCTCTCTCTGTGTCTGCACATTCTTGAGCCGTTCAGGTTGCTCTTAAACCTGTATATACCTTTCAGGATTGCATAAACAGTGGCACAGTGAAGCGTGTAAAGGGACACACAGTAGCCTGAATCCTGCAATGTAAGGCAGCACATTTGTATTAAAGCTGCAACTGGACCAAAGACACTTTTGTATAAACTGGGACACTCAGAGTTGCAGGTGCTTTATACAGAAAATGTACAAGTCCAATTGCAAAAATATGGGACCCTATCTAAAATGTATGGCATAGACAAACAGAATTCAGTGATGTGCAAATCTCATAACATCAAATGTTTCAACTCAGACATTTTCCTGTTCCATGAAAAAAATATTAGATCATTTTGAATTCGATCATAGCAACATGTCTTAAAAAAGTTTAGACAAGGCCCCAAATCAATACTGCATATATATATATATATATATATATATATATATATATATATATATATATATATATATATATATATATATATATATATATATATGAATCGATAGTTCACCGTGCTATCCATACATGCAGGTTAAACCTCTATCATACAAGAAAAAGCCATGTGTGAACATGATCTTTCTCTCTCTCATTTAAAATGGTCTAAGGGAAGGAGGAATGGGACTATTCAGCTTGTTATCGGCTCTCAGTTTAAAAGCCTTCATCTCTGATGGTATGTGGGTACATAAGTGCCTATGGAGCTGGCAGATTGCACATCTGGAACTGCACCATCAATGCTGAGGTTTTAGAGCAATATTTGCTCCCATCCAGGCAACATTTTTCAGGGAAAGCCTTACATGTTTCAGCAAGAAATGTTAAACCACATACATGTTAAACAGCTAACTTCATATAGAAGAGTCCAGGTGCTGGACCTTTTAACAACTGAAAACATCACGAAACAAAAAATACAACAAAAAAGACCCGGGACTCCCCAAAGTCCAGCAGCTGGTTTGTTCAGTTCCCAAACATTTAGGCTGCTACACAACAGTAAACATAACTCTGTTCCTTCCGTTTCCTGTGTTCTATGGTACCATTAATAATATATGTTTTTGTAAGATTTGTAAATCATTGCATTTTGTTTTTATTTACATTTTAAACAGCATCCCTGCTTTTTTGGTCATTGGTAATTGATATATAAATTATATATGCATATTCAGGTCTGGGCTCATATTAGATGAGAACTATAAGAAATTTCTTGTGTCCACATGTCAGGTGATGTTGCTTTATATCATCTGCAGAACGCACCGTAAAAATTTCAAAAATCAGCCAATATTTCCCACATATTTCATTTACATACAGTTTGTCTGTGAAGGTTCTCAGTCATCCAGGTCATCGTAGTCTATGGAGCTTGGAAAGAAAAACATTTGGACTTCTTTAAGTTGCTTGAAGACGTTTCACCTCTCATCCAAGAAGCTGAAGAAGAACTGAAGAAGTTGATGAGATGGATACTTCTCAGATGAGAGGTGAAACAAACTTAAAGAAGTCCACATGCTTTTCTTTCCAAGCTCCTTAGACTATATGTACAGTTAGGTCCATAATTTGTTGGACAAAGACACAAAGTTTGTAGTTTTGCCCCTGCACAGCACCACGGTGGATTTTAAATCAAACTATCAAGATGTGATCAAAGTGCAGACTTTCAGTTTTAATTAAAACAACAGCACTGCATTAACTGTTTAGGAATTGCATACATATTTATAGACAGTCCCCCCATTTTTAGACTAAAAAGTAATAAGCAGTAATAAGCAGTTTCATGACCAGGTGTGGCCCGTTCCTTTGTTATTTATGACAGATGAAGCAGAAGTGGTACCTGAAGTTGTCTCATTATATTTATTGATTTCACTGTAATTTTAATTATTTCCATTTTCTCACACCGATGGCCGAAACCCGTTAATCACATAGTACATGAAACTTTTCATGGCTTTTCGTGAATTTCATTTATGCTAAATTTTATGAGTTTTCAGCCTGTTCAGTCCCTCAAAGTGTATTTACAAAAGAGGAGAAGTCCTTAAGATATAAGAGACCTCAGTGTCCTGGAGATTTATTTTACCTGGGAGTAACCAGAGATTTTATGGGAAGACTTTGGTGTCACCGATCTGTAGTATGACTACTACAGAACTATAAAATGTAAGACTTCTACCCCAGTTTAGGGCCTTGGCTCTCTGAAGAAAAAGGAGGCATGAAGCTGACTTCCCTGGCTACTCTTGAATTTGGGTATTCTCACGTCTAGTTGGAAAGAAAAGGTCGCACAGATCACGCTTTGGACTGTATTGGCTCATTAGTTTACCTTTGCTGCCACCTAGTGGAATAGATATAAACTTGTGATAGACTGAACATAATCTTGAGAGAATATGCAACAAAAAGAATATTCTGTATATCTTATTTTGTAACTAATCTAATGAAATATTCCTTTATGGATTAAGTGTTATCACGGTTTTTCGGCATTAGGACTATTTGTTATGTTATTTTCATTCTAATATGTCATCTTTGGCCACTTGATCCTATACTTTGAATGTAACTGCAATATCCAAGCAGTAGCCGACTGTTTTAATAGTTTTACATACTGAAGACCATTGTTATTCCAGGAACCGATTCTACCGGCTTTAAATGGCTTTGAATATTTATTTGTAAAAAGACTGAATATTTTGCATATCACAGAGGGGAAAGCATGTAAAAAGTTAAATTTACATAGCCACATAGCCCAGCATGAAAACCTAAACTCCTATCTGTTTACAGTAAAGCAAGAAGCAGATGAAGCATGCAGGTTTTAAAAAAAAAAAGAAGTAGGATCTGCACTGAAAAGACCTTGACAAGTCATCCAGTATCAATCAAATGCCAGTAACTTTTCTTATTGATGAGTGAGTGCTAAATGATGGAAACCCTGCAGGTCACATCTTGTCATTCCTCTGCAGAATAAGGGCACATTTTAGTGAGAATGAGATGATGAGATTTGAGCCCCAAGGGACACATGAAGTGTCTGGCATTTGTCTTATTGGAAGAGTGATCTGCTCCTCACCCTTGCAAAAAAAAAAAAAAAAAAAAAAAGCCAATTGTGCAAAAGACATCAAAAAAATCTTGTAAAAATATGGATTCACACAGATCTAAAAGAAGAAGAAGAAGAAGAAGAAGAAGAAGAAGAAGAAGAAAGAGGGATCTGAGGTCTGATAAGTTTGTTTTTCCTTCTTTTCTTGTGAGAAGAGTGGAAGATAGAAAGAGGGTCTTCATGGGCACAACTCCACAGTATCCACAGAGAGACACAAGGTTACCATTTCTGAATGACTGTAATGATTTAATCCTGGCCCATACCCTACAATAAACAGACTGAAATCGGCTAATAGCAGTTTTAGTTATTCTTTTCTCTCGGAAAATGTCATTATTTTTGTCAATAACTGAAATAAATGCTTGTAGATCTGTATGAGCTGATAATAGATTTGTTGATGAATGCCGGCCCATAGACAAATAAATTCACATTTACTGAATACAGTGGATATTTTTTCTCCTTTTTTTGCTTCCTCGTAGGGGGCTTGTCTGATTGCTGGGGTCTGTAATGTTGTATGGTCTTTAGCTTGGAATAGAAAGTGTCTCGCGGGAACTGTTGTTGTGATTTGGCGCCAAATAAATAAAACTGGAGTGAATTGAATTGAATTTTGTGCACACATATTAATTAGCTAGATCAAAAGGGCAACGGATATAACTGGGTGATGGAACAGTAATCCAGAATATATACTTTAGAATTAAGTTGTTATCTTAGCTGACAAAAAATATCGATCTAAACTAATTTTTATTTCAGTTTATTTTATTCATTTTTAAAATTTTATTTATAATGGGTTTTTTTTATTTTTTTTATTTATTTATTTATTTTTTACCCCTCAGCATGTGTGACGAATCTGCCGAGAGTGTACAATGGGCACACAGCGTACGTGTGGCGTAGAGAAAGTGCTTCCCGGCGGCGGAAGCAGTGTTTACTTGCTCTCAGAGATTTCATCATTCTCTTTCTCGCATTACTCCGGTCCATGCTTCTTCGCGGCACAGCATCAGCACTGCTGAGGACCACCACTGAGATTTTCCGCTCCTGCCCGGTGTCCACGGTCCGGTTTGTTCGGCAGTCGCTTCGCTACCCGCGTAAAAACCGGCCGTTTTCAACGTCGGTGTGCTTGTGTAAGAAGAAGAAAACAAGCCTGTGGCTGCAGCTGGCGGAAGGACAAACCATGGACGGCAACATTGAAGAGATTCTCGCCCCTTTGAGGCTTGCAGTGAAAGAACAGGTAATTGGGACTTATCGCCTTATCTTTATCGTTATAGATAAAGAGTGTTTGTTCTCAGTGTGATTAAATATATTTTAGTACCGCCCACTCTGTCACATTAGCCTTCTCGCTCGTAAGGCTAGCCGGCTAACACGACCCGGCTGCTCGCTGTCAATGAATCAGTTGCTTTCTAGCTAGCTGCTAACGTTAACTGTCAGTTATGTCTGCGCTCTCTGCCACGTTTCATTGAGCTGCTGCTGTTGCAGCTGCTTTTGCATACACTTGTGGAAAGGGCGTGGTTATGATTGGAAGCCAAATTTGTACTGCTAATAAAACAAAAAACAAAACAAAAAACCTACACAACACTGATCCTTCAGCATATTTTTTGTAAGCATGCCCATACTCGTGTAGTATGGTTTTGTTGGTTTATCTGTGTCTGAAGCCAGCTCACTCTCTGTTTAGGGGGACCTGGTTCGCCAAATGAAACAGGATGGAGCTCCAGATGTGGATATTACTAAAGCTGTAGCAGAACTAAAGGCGAGGAAGAGGACTCTGGAGGCCAAGGTAAGCAAATCAAGTCCACTTGAGCTCATGGTACTCTGGAGTAGTTAAACTTTAGATATATGATATGCTCTTCAAGTGCTTATACATCCCCAGACAGCCAGACCACTCTGAAAATACGATGCTTTTCATTAAAGCTGAGAAGTGTATCATCAGTCCACCTGGCTGGGATGCTGTGAAAACTATATCAAAATGACAAAGAATGATCAAATCTGGGTTTTTGAGATCACTCTGAGTATTTTTAAGCTTTTTTTCACAATCTCCTGTATAAGACGATCAGATACTGAGCTATAAAAGATCTTAACATGCCTCACAAAATGATACCTGAGTCAGACCTGACGGGTAAACGAAAGCAAGTAAGAGGGTCCTGGAAGCAAAGCTATTATTATGGTTTTGTATTTTCTAATTATTTTTTTATTTTATTTTGACTTTTTGTTTTTAATTCAGTTTAGTGTCAGTTTGTTTCCAGAGTAGATTTGTGATTCAGTGTCGTTATTGTTTGGAAGTGTTTAATGTATTTTAGTGTAATATGTGGATGGCGTATGTCAGTGCCAAAATTGAGGAAAATCATCACAGATTTGACAATAATAACACACAACCCTCTGAAAGCATTTTCATCTAGTTTTAGTTAACTCTAATATCCATGCCAGGAAGGCTCTGTGTTTTAAGGCCAAGAACAGACTTTAATGCTCAGATGTTGTTGTGATTTTAATCTTGGCACTTTGTATAAAAATTGCAGGAGTTGGCACTGCAACCCAAAGATGACATCGTCGACAGAACCAAGATGGAGGATACCCTCAAGAGGCGATTCTTTTACGACCAGGCCTTCGCTATCTATGGAGGTAAGACCTGGATAGCCAGCAGTGGAAATTAAGCTTTCGGTTAGTGCTTAAGCCAGCGTATGATGGCGTCTTTAAGCGTTCTGTTACCATGCAGTAATGCTCCTCAGGTGTGAGCGGCCTGTATGACTTCGGCCCTGTGGGCTGCGCCCTGAAGAACAACATCCTGCAGGCGTGGAGGCAGCACTTCATCCAGGAGGAGCAGATACTGGAGATCGACTGCACCATGCTGACCCCCGAGTCCGTCCTCAAGTAGGTGCACTGAACCTGTTGTAGTCGTGGTCTCAACATTTGTATTAGGCTTTAATAGGCTGTTTATTTATATTTAATAAAGGGTCATTCAGAAACTGCTAAAAAAAAAAAAGGCGCCTAGTGGTTCCTAGAGTCAGCTCCAAAGTGCTGAACTGTGGGTTTTTGTTAACGGGCGCACATTGATTTCTGCGATTTTATGCATGGAAGCTGCCACTAATAGCAGCTTTCCATAGCCCGGTTGCAGATACACTGTTGAATGTACGAGTTTCTTTGGGATGCATTTTAAATCCTTGGCATTAATACACTTATTATGTTATTTCTTCCACCAGGACTTCAGGACATGTGGACAAATTTGCAGACTACATGGTGAAAGATGTCAAGAATGGCGAATGCTTCAGGGCTGACCACCTCCTCAAAGGTGAGCATGGTTTGCTTCTAGTTTTCCAGCACCGTGTAAACTAAAGGTGGATCTGTATTATTAATGGGACTCTGCAGACAGGAGGGGCAACTGCTGCTCGTCACCTATTCTGAGTATTGCTGTTGTGCCTGAGGGGGGGATGGAAGTGGCTGGACCAGCAGAAATCACGCAGGGCTTACAAAGTAATACAGCCGCTAGAATCCGAGACACTGGAACTGTACCAAGAGCTTGTGATGGACTGAGGACGTGTCCCAAAAGGCTTTTTATTTTCCCAGATAACACAAACGTGTGTAATATTTATTAACAGAGGTACTTCAAATTGCATGAGGAACAAAAACAAAACAAGCATGTTTTCGTGAAGCTTTTTAGTTTGCAGCACATTTTCACATATGGTCAGTTTTTTGTATTTCACGTACTGTTTGTTATCGTTATTGCAGCTTACAAAAACCTCGCAACTGTCATGAGTACATATCCCAGAGTTGTGACATTGTACAATGTAAATAAACATGAATGAATTTGCTGCCATTTTAACAGATTATACATTAGGAGATGACATAAATAGTGTGTGCAACCAATGTGGAGGACATATAAGGCCTCCTCTGGGTCTGTGGGGTGTGATTGGTTCAGGGGTTGTTGGGTGCCTTAGCCCCGCGGTCTCCTACCAGGTGGAATTAGACTTCACTTGTTGTGCTTCTTTTAATGCACAGTGTTAGCTGAGCACACACGCATTCACTCATACTTTTTATAATGACTATATTTACGTTGAGCACTGTTGTAGGACTCGCTGTAGGTGCTGGGGGCAGGCTGGGATGTTGGTGGGAAGTCACAAAAAACAACAAAAACACCACTGTCTGGTTTTTCTGTGTGTTACAGCCCACCTTCAGAAGCTGATGTCTGATAAGAAGTGCACAGCAGAGAAGAAGGCTGAGATGGAGAGCGTCATCACCCAGGTCTGTGTTAATTGAGACAAAATGAGTCATGTTGAAAAACCTTTGTTTCTGACGTGGCTGTAAATCACTGATTTTGCATTTTTTGGGCTTACCGGTTTCCAGTTGGACAACTACACCCAAGAAGAGCTGTCTGACCTTTTCGTAAAATACAGCGTCAAGTCCCCTACCACAGGAAACGAGCTCACACCTCCCATCTCCTTCAACCTGATGTTTCAGACGTCCATTGGACCAGGGGGGAATATGGCAGGGTAAAATGACTCCTCAGCACTGTGCAGAAACGTTTCCTCACATTTGTGTCATTAATTTTGATTTTTAATCAATCTGCATTTGCAGCTATCTGAGGCCTGAAACAGCTCAGGGAATATTCCTCAACTTCAAGCGTCTTTTGGAATTCAACCAGGGAAAACTGCCATTCGCTGCTGCTCAGATAGGAAACTCCTTCAGGAACGAAATCTCTCCTCGCTCTGGACTCATTCGTGTCAGGTGAGGAGGGGGTGTGTCCTCTGGTTCAAATAATATTTTGTTTTTAAGCTGAGAGAGAAAACGGGAATGTGACTGTGTGATATATATTTTTGTGCAGAGAGTTCACCATGGCTGAGATTGAGCACTTTGTGGACCCGAATGAAAAGGATCATCCCAAATTCCCCAACGTAGCTGACCTGGACATCATGTTATACTCCTCCAAGGCTCAGACCAGCGGCCAGTCTGCACAGATCATGAAGCTGGGAGACGCTGTAGAGCAGGTGGCCATAACACTGGAACACCAATGATGATGTCAAATCCAAAATAGTCAGTTTAAGATGAAAAGCAACAAAAAATGTATCTTGTCTCACTTAGGGAGTGATCAACAACTCCGTCCTGGGATATTTCATCGGGAGGATCTACCTCTACCTTACTAAAGTTGGTATTGCCAAAGACAAGCTGCGTTTCCGACAGCACATGGACAACGAGATGGCTCACTACGCCTGTGACTGCTGGGATGCCGAAGCCAAAACCTCCTACGTACGTCCCACTGCAGCGTTTCCTCACAGCTTTATCAGCTTCTTTGTATGCTGATGCTCAAAGTAATGTTTGTCCCCTGCAGGGCTGGATCGAGATCGTAGGCTGCGCTGACCGGTCCTGTTACGATCTGCAGTGCCACGCACGGGCCACCAAGGTCCCTCTGGTTGCTGAAAAGCCTCTAAAAGAACCCATATCCTTAAATCAAAGTAGAAACACAACTTCAGAGAAAGTCCCAAAACACGAAAGAGCCTTTTGATGTTGGTGATCGGTGTTTCTCCTTAACTTCTCCACACAAAACTGTAAATGTCGTCCAGTTTGAGCCCAATAAAGGAGCCATTGGGAAGGCCTATAAAAAGGATGCAAAGATAGTCATGGAGTACCTCTCTGTGTGTGACGAGTGCTTCATTACAGACCAGGAAAAGCTGCTCAGTGAGAGTGGGTGAGTGCTGTGGCTAATCATCATACTGATGGTTGTTTCAAGTACATTTTCAGGAAAGAGTTAGTTTTTCAAATTTGTGCTCCTCAGAGAGTTCACCATCGAGACAGAAGGCAAAGCGTTCAAACTCACAAAGGACATGGTCAGCGTGAAGCGATTCCAGAAGACTCTGCACGGTGAGTTTCACTCAAGAGAAACGTGAGGGGAAATGATACCGGAGCAAGCGGTTTTATAATGTCTCTGTCATCCACAGTCGAGGAAGTTGTTCCCAACGTGATCGAGCCCTCGTTTGGCATCGGTAGGATCATGTACACCATCTTTGAGCACACATTCCAGGTCAGAGAAGGCGACGAACAAAGAACGGTAAGTCTGACAACATCGATGTTTCTGCCCTTACAAAATGACACCATGTTCAGTGCTGCTGCACTCATCCTCTTCATCTATTTCTTTATGATTAGATTTTGATCTGGAACATTGAATCCTTGTGATTGATTTATGTGTATTTTACTAACAAGTTAAAGAGTAGCACTTAATTTCATTTGCCTGATTTTGTTATATTGTTGTAGCTCCTTACAGAGTTGAGTATTTTTGCATGCTTTGTTTTATTTTTGCTGGTTTTCTTTAATGATGCGTCTTCATTTTCACTGCAGTACTTTAGCTTCCCTGCTACTGTCGCTCCTTACAAGTGCTCCGTCCTGCCTCTGAGTCAAAACCAAGAGTTCATGCCTTTTGTGAGGGAATTATGTAAGTGATTCCAAAATCAAACATCCTATTTCAGTCAAAGAAGAAAAATGGCACTTTCTCCAACTGCTTTTTTCTTTTCTCCTTAGCGGAGGCGCTGACCAGAAACGGCGTATCTCACAAGGTGGACGACTCTTCAGGATCCATCGGGAGGCGCTACGCCAGGACGGATGAGATCGGAGTGGCGTTTGGAATCACCATTGACTTTGACAGTGTGAACAAAACGCCTCACACAGCCACTCTGAGAGACCGTGACTCTATGAGGCAAATCAGGGCCGAGGTACTGCTTCACTTCACTCCATTTTTACATGTGTTAGGGCTGCGTAGGTAAACTCTAGGGCGGTGCTTTTGTCACAGCACAGAAAAACATAAAAAACTGAGCAACCATGGTAGTGATTTTCATAACCTTTCAGCTCATTCATTCATTTTGTGTGGTTTGGTATGAAAAATGGTCTCCAACACATAGGCTGTACAGTAGAATTGGTGTTTAATGTATTCCATTTATATAGCGCCTTGCTGTTCATCCATGGGATAGTTGCAGGAAGTTGATTGTAAGTGATGACATCCAACAATGATGGCGACCGATAAAGAGAAAGCTCTCTGTGTGAGTCTGTGACAGCTGTGCAGCAGGATTTTTCATTAACAGTATGGCGTTAAACCTCCCACCTAAACCTTTCTGTTCAGCCACGTATTTTAAAATTTACCGTAAGCTTTTATGTCTGTTACTTTAAAAAAAAAAATCAGATCAAATGATTCTATAAGTGACGACCAAAGAGAAATACATTTAAGGCCCAATGAGTTTCATCCTTTGCTTGTGCTTCACCTCTCCACAATTCATGAAATTCAGCTTGGTGCTGTTTGATTGTCATGTTGAAACAAAAGAAGGGATAAACAAGCAAACAAAAACACTGAAAATGTGCCTCGACAGAAGAATAACAGAGTGGAAAGATGCGGGGACATGCATGGCTGCAACGAGGCTGAGCTTCTTAGTGTGGCAGCAGATGATGTATTTCAGTCTGTTTCACATTTCATGGAACAGAGATTCCTCTTTTACTCATCAGTACAGCTGCATGCATAAACTGTGCAACAACAACAAAATCAATTGTGTTTTTAGGCTTTAAGTCCATTTTCTCTGGTTTACACTTGTGTTGGGCTCAGAGTGATGCCAAGACACGAGCCATACATATCTTTGGACTTGATTGATAATTCTTTCGACAGTAAAATTACCTGCAACATGACTTAACCCTACTCCAAGTGCATTTCACCTCGAGTTCCACACACACCATATAACACCATTAAGTAAAAACGCTCCTCTTTTTCTCTCCTCACAGGTCGGCGAGCTGCCCGTGATCGTTCGGGATTTGGCCAGCGGCACATTGACCTGGGCGGAAGTGGAGAGCAAGTACCCCATCTTCGAAGGACAGGAGACCAGCAAGAAGGACACGAGCGAAGAGTAGAGTTCTCCTGTCTGCCAGCCACTTCATAATAAATCCACAGACTCGTTGCTTATGCACCGCCGCGACGATTGCCGCGACTGGATTGTGACGAGCTGTAGTGGCGCACAGAGCCCTCTTTGTGATCCACACCACTGCAATCACTAAATTGTCATGTATTTATCATATCTTAACAGTTGTGGTAAAGCTTGCACAGGACTGTTGTTTCATTGACGAGCAGCATTTCATCCATGCACGACCATGCCAATACGATGTTAAAAGGGAGAAATGTAATCAGGGTGTTTTCAGTGGAAGGAAGCGTCCACCATTCCAGTTTCAGGCAGATCTGATTGAGATATTTAACAGTTTCAATAAAAAGAGTCGGCACTTACAGGACACGGACAAACAGCTGTGATATTTTCTTCTTGTTTTTGAGCCACTGCTGCTCAGCGATTGCTTTTAATCTCAAAAATGTCTTCTTAAGCTTACGGTAATTCAGGAGTTTTTAAGATGACCTCCAAAACTAAAATCTTAATGCTCGGAAATTAAAACCATGTTTTGAATGTTTGCTTTTTTCCCCTCCAGTGGAAAAAATGTGGACTAAAAATGTCCAACGCATCAGTTTTATTATTTTGAACATAAACGGTGTATCAGAGCCAACATGAATGAAACAAGTAAATCCAGTATGATTTAAAAACAGAATAGTCAGCGAAATTGTTTTTAGCACGTGACAAGTTGATGTGTTTAACGCAGCGTACCGATTCATGTTTCATGTGTATGACAGATATTCTGCTTCCTACCATGATTATATTGTTTTTGTTAAAAGTGGGATTCTTTTATTTTTTTGCCTCATAGCTCAACATCATATCTGAGAATTCAAAGCAAAGCAGCAGCCGGCACAGTGGCGTTGTGATTAGCAGGCCTAACAGTAAGTAGGTCCTGGGTTCAAATTCACTGGTTCCCTGGGATCTTTCTGTATGAGTACTCCGGTTTACTTCCAAGGATGCACTTAGAGTTGATTTTTAACCTATTCTAAATTGTTTGGGCGTACCCTGCCTTCTGCCCTGTGACAACTGGGATATGCTCCAGTGTTCCCTCCACCCCCATGATGCTTGGAGAATTGGAAGAAGATGGGTGGAAAATAAAGGACTGATAGTATTATTTTTCACCATTAGCTGGCACCACTGATTCACTGTTACTTCCACTACTAGCTCATTTTTATTTAATTTTTTTCTATTAAGGGCCTGTTAAATTCTCAAAGGTGGGTAAAGGTAAACAGGTTTTTGCGATCCTACATGCACAATAAGGCACCACTGTTAAGGTGAAGTTACAAAGGCTTTAAAGTGTGGGCTCTTCCTTTATTACTGCATTTATTTACTACATTTATTACTTAGAAAAAGCAAGGCCTAATGCACAAACATCCTAAATGGATATTTGTTTAGCTGGTTAGTCAGATTACTTTGCCTCTTTATTCCAAAAACTAATAATTCTGCCACATGTACAGATCAAGAGTTTGGAGCCTTTTTCACCTCAGTTAACCATGAGACTGTGCCTTCTACCAAAGCTTCTTTCAGCTGCTTCCTCGTTCACAAAGGGGGTCATCACAGTGCACTGACTGTCAGACTTGATCTGACATGTTCACACCAGATGTTACTTTGCTACTAAATAATTGTTAAGGATAAAGCGTCTCAGAGACACAGAGAGTGAGCAGGATGAGATTTCTGACTTCCAGGCATCACTGATGTTCCGTTATACTTGTTTAGGACAAATTTTCCAAAACACTTTCTTGCAGAGTTAAGCACACTGGCTTCAAGTTCACTGTGTACAATAATCAAATAGTTTCACGTTGTGCATTTATGCCCCATGCTATTTATTTATTAAATGTGTCATGTCAAATGAAAACATCTTTTAGTGTTGTAGTCAGAGCTCATACTTGGATGGAGGAACAAAAGAGCCACATCATGTTATTTCTATCCTGGGGCCATTGTTCTGCACAGTGTATGTATTACTAGGCTGTTAATGCTAATGACTAAACAATACTGTTGACAGAAAGTCAGGACCAGTGTGGTTTCGTTTTCAACCTGGAATGGAGAATTAATTTGAGCTTCCTGGATGATGCAACACAACAACCTCGTTGCCAGAGTCGGATTATAAAAGAGAAGAAAACATTTCCCTCTCTGTGTCTCAGACTGAAGGAAGCTTGAAGCAGACTTTAACAAGAGCAACCTGTTGAGTGTCAGCATGGAAGAATTACTGGCTCCTTTTAGGCAGGCTGTGCGGAAACAGGTAGGTTTTTCATCTGAAGATCATGCTCGTTTTCCAGATTTCTTTTCTCAAACAAACAACAGCAGCTCTTCAACAAGCGTTATTCTTGTTACTTTTTAATCATAGTTGGTTTCGCTAAATAGATCATGATCATTTCAAGTATCTGCCATTTCTGTTTTCACATGTATCAGAGCATTGCTTAGCCCAGGGGTCTGCAACCTTTAACACCCAAAGAGCCATTTGGACCTGGTTTCCACGCAAAAGAAAACACTGGGAGCCGCAAATACTGTTTGACATCTAAAATGAAGATAACACTGTATATATTGTTTTTTACCTTTGTGCTTTGTGTGAACAACTAAGGTGTGTTTATGAAATCCTTTAAGTGCTAATGAGAAAATTACATTTTATTTATGTAATTAACACATTTTGAACTCTTAAAGAAATATAACAAAAGGAAAGACACCCAGCTGAACTAAAATGATCCATGTAGCAAACAAAAACCGTTGTGAGCCGCCGCCCTTATATCGCCTTTGGGCTTTTGGAGCGTTGACCTGGCTTTTAAAAAATAATTGGAAAAAAAGCACTATGCTGCTAAAAAATGAAAAATAGATATTTGCAATATTCTGCCTAAATATGTATTTTACCTGGTCAATGTGTGTGGCGGGGCGTGGTCTGCATCACCGCTGCAGGGGAGACGGACGCACCTGAGCGGCACCCGCAGTCACGCCTCGCGGTCTGTGCTCTCTATGCTGTTGTGTTGGTGTGTGTTGGTGTGTGAGCTGAAAAGCTACAGCCGGCTGTATGCGTACAGCAACCGTGTGTGAAAAGTGGTCAATAAAGAGATGCTGAAAAGCGTGTTCATACAAACATCGTCGGGTGTTGGCCGTGATGTGTTTACAATGGGACTTCTGCTCCTGAACTTCTGCAAATCAGGGCTGTACGAAGTCACTTTCATCTTTATGCAGGACTGTAAGCTGTCATCTGTGAGGCGTGAGCGGTGTTTCTTTTTAACATAGTTCACGGTGGAGAATAGTTGCTTACATAATGTGGATCCGAAGATCCATAATTGGCCTACCTGGGGTTGAAAGTCTCGATAAATGCACCGCGTTTCCGCGGGTGTGACGCTTATTTTGAGCGATGAAAAAAATAATGGAATATAATTTTATTTTTATATTTCAATATCACAATAATCTTCCAATTTAGAACTACAAGTTAAAAAAAAGATCTAACATAAATAAAATATACTTCAGCTAAATACTTCTAATTTATTTTCCCAAACCTCGCGGAGCCGCACTATAAGGACTAAAGAGCCGCAGGTTGCCGACCCCTGGCTCAGCCTTTGTTACTGAAACTGAAAAACCACTTAATTCGAGTGTGGAGAGGAGGTAAAGTGTAGTTCTGTTCTGCAGGGTGACTTGGTCCGTGAGTTAAGGGAGAAAGGTGCTCCGGAGCAGGAGGTGAGCAAAGCTGCTGCAGAGCTGAAATCACGGAAAAAGACTCTTGAAGCAAAGGTGAGAGTCTCACAGCTCCTGATTGGCCTTTGCACTGATTCTGCTTTCAGTTTGACATGTTTTTCCTCGCGTGCCTCTCTGCTAACTTTTATGACCCCCACTCTGATTAAGAAATAGTGCCTCACACCATCATTTCCCATTACAGGAACTGGCTCTGCAGCCCAAAGAGGACACAGTGGATCGAGTGAAGATGGAAGATACATTGAAGAGGAGGTTCTTCTATGATCAGGCATTTGCCATATATGGAGGTAAGGTAGCAGAAAGGAAGGATAACAGAAGCTGATACAGGAAAAGCTGAAAAACCAAGAAAACACTTGTGGAAATGCTTCATTTTTAAATCAATATTTATTTTATTAAAAAAAAACTACTTGTCCCTCAGGTGTGAGCGGCCTGTACGACTTCGGGCCTGTGGGCTGTGCTCTGAAGAACAACATCCTGCAGGTGTGGAGGCAGCACTTCATCCAGGAGGAGCAGATCCTGGAGATCGACTGCACCATGCTGACCCCCGAGCCCGTCCTCAAGTAGGTAAGCACAAATTCAAGTTTGGCTTCTAATAGATTTGTCTTATAACCAGCTCCCCATTTGTTTCAGGACTTCTGGGCATGTGGATAAATTTGCTGACTACATGGTGAAAGATGCCAAGACAGGCGAATGCTACCGGGCAGATCATCTTCTCAAAGGTGGCTTTAAACTTTCTGACAAGGTGTCAGATTTCATGACATGGACAGAAAATGACAGAAAACTAAATAGCATAATCATAATCTTGCTGATGTTAGACATATTTTGGTGATATTTATTTCCCTGCAGAGCGAGTTCTGAACAGGTTTTTACCTGCCTTGCTGTTTAGTATCTCCTCTGAGGAATTGATTTCGAGCTGCACAGATAACTGATAAGTTTTTTCTTCCACCTGACATCGGTCAAGCAGCTCAACAGACCTTTTAAAAAAGAAAGAAAATGAGAATAATTATTTAACATTTAAACAGAGTGTGTAATAAATACCTATTTTAACCATGTACTCTTAGTTAAAGGGATATTTCGAGCGATTTTGCACATGAAGATAGTTTTGTGTTGTCTATGGGTTTATTTGTATGACATTTAACCTTTTTATATTGTACATTTTATATAAAGGACTTATTGACTGGCTGGTTTTCTTAGATCTCATTATTGGCTAAAACCAAACAGACAAACACATCAATGAAACAATAATCTAAAAATGTGCGTGTTAATCCTTGCATCTATCTTCTTTTTCGTTTTATTCCTCACAGCTCACTTAAAGAAACTGATGTGTGAGGAGAAGTGCTCAGCGGGGCAGGTGAATGAATTGGAGGATGTCATCACACAGGTGTGTGCCTCGCAAACACACATGCACCGGTGTGTTGGTGAAGAAATAATCCTGTGATGCATTTGTGGTCCCTCTGTTTCAGATGGATAACTACGCTCAGCAGGAGCTGGCCGATCTATTTGTGAAATACAACGTCAAGTCTCCTGCCACAGGAAATGACCTCACACCTCCTGTCTCCTTCAACCTCATGTTTCAGACGTCCATCGGGCCTGGAGGGAACATGCCTGGGTACTCATATCTGCACTTGCAACATTCCTTTCAAGGTTTATTATTTTGCTGTGTTGAAATTGTGCACGTTGGTATTTCTGCAGCTACCTGCGACCTGAAACAGCTCAGGGAATGTTCCTCAACTTCAAACGTCTGTTGGAGTTCAACCAGGGAAAGCTTCCCTTTGCTGCTGCTCAGATCGGAAACTCCTTCAGGAATGAAATATCTCCTCGCTCTGGACTCATTCGTGTTAGGTAATGCTTAGAATGAATTATTGCTGCCTTCCAAAAGGGATGTTGGGTGAAATATCAGCATTTCCTGCTTGCAGGGAGTTCACCATGGCTGAGATCGAGCACTTTGTGGACCCAAATGAGAAGGTCCACCCTAAATTCTCCAATGTGGCCGACCTGGAGATCATGCTGTTCTCCTCCCAGGCTCAGACAAGCGGACAGTCAGCACAAATGATGAGGCTGGGAGATGCTGTGGAGCAGGTAGGTGTCGTTTTACTGACATACCTTAGAGCACCAAAACTATAGCATAGATGAAAGATGAATGGTTAGAAGCAAGTTTGGTATTTAATTCAGTATTTGACGCACATCTTTACATTCACTGTCTCTCTGCTGCAGGGAGTCATCAACAACTCTGTGCTGGGCTACTTCATTGGAAGAATCTACCTGTATCTGATCAAAGTGGGACTATCCAAAGACAAAGTGCGCTTCCGTCAGCACATGGAAAACGAGATGGCTCATTACGCATGTGACTGCTGGGATGCTGAGTCCAAAACCTCCTATGTAAATATTTTTTCTTTCCACTAACAGACTTATAAAACCATTTAAAGCATTATAAAGACAGCGTCCAGTTTTATATTTTAGTTGCACCTTTGTGTTTTTTCTTCTTCAGGGTTGGATTGAAATTGTGGGCTGTGCGGATCGCTCCTGTTACGACCTTTCGTGTCACTCCAGAGCTACCAAAGTCCCTCTGGTGGCAGAAAAGATGCTAAAAGAGCCCATATCCTTCTGTGGTCCCAGTCCAACAACCTGACTATAATTACACTAAATGTGTCAGGTCAGACCTATAGCCTATTAATAAAATATTTTAAATATCCAACTTTATTTATTTACAATATAGGTTTTTGCCTTTGAACAATTTTCCTTCGTTTCAATTCAATTTTATTTAAAGAGCACCAATTCACACCAACAGCTTTATATTAAAAGGTAAAGACCCTACAGTTGGTAACCGTGGGAAGGAAAAACTCCCCTTTTATCAGCAGGAAACCTCCAGTAGAACCAGCTCAAGCAGGGGGAGTCATTACTGCGACTGCGTGGGGGTGAGGAGGAGTGTTAGATTTCATGCTAAAATCACTCAGGCTGTGGATACAGGTTTGAAAAATGAAGCCTCTGTCTTCAACCTGCATTCTTTGTATTGGCCAGCAGGGGGCTCATGGTTACAAAAAGAGGCAATATAGTTTGAGAAAAGAACCCTACTACACTTTTATGATCTCAGTAAACACTTTTTTTTATGAGTTTATGATCTGAGTAGCCAGTTTTAAGCCCTGTTTGATATAGATGTAGTGTTTATATTGTAAATTAAAGTCCTATTTAGAGTAAAATAGACCTAAACCATGTATAGGATGTGGAGTGTTTCTCAGCCGGGTCTTCTTTCAAACACACAAGATGGCGATGGCCAAAATGCTTAAGCCAAGGCTTCACCAACCAGTGGCTGATGTCTCAGTGGCTTTATCCATCCTTTCTTCATTGTTATGTTTTTTTTCCCAAGTTTTATGCCTTAATTAGTTCATACAAAACAGTAAATGTCATCCAGTTTGAGCCCAACAAAAGTGCCATTGGAATGGCCTACAAAAAGGATGCCAAGCTGGCTCTGGAGTACCTGGCTGTCTGTGATGATTGCTACATCAGCGATCAGGAAAAGCTTCTCAGTGAAACAGGGTAATTAATGACGTTCGTGCTCTTAACAACCATAAAGTTCATTTATGAAGCATTTTGTGACTTGATGTTGTGTTTCTGTCTGTAGGGAGTTCAGCTTTGAGACAGACGGCAAAACCTTCAAACTCACTAAAGACATGGTCAGTGTGAAGAGGTTCCAGAAAACCCTGCATGGTAAGAGGTGACATCAATCCTGTTTTTTAATGCCAGAGTAGGCAAGTTATTGTGGAAGGGTGGCAAAAACAACAACAACAAAAAAAAAACAACAACTCTCAAATGTCTCTGTTTTTCCCTGTCACAGTGGAGGAGATTATTCCCAATGTAATTGAACCCTCTTTTGGGATCGGCAGAATCATGTACTCGATCTACGAGCACTCATTCCACATCCGGGAGGGGGATGAACAGAGGACGGTAAGAATACTCCACAACAAGAAAACAGATCTGAGTAACAGTTACGTGTTTGTTTTGATTTAAGGTGCTTTATTCTGTGGTCAGTATTTCAGCTTTCCTACCATTGTGGCTCCATACAAATGCTCCATCCTGCCTTTGAGCCAGAACCAGAACTTTGTGCCATTCATCCACCAGTTAGGTGAGTATAGTCTTTCCATTTCAGTAGAGTGTTGGCTGTTACAGTTAAATACTCAAATGCTCTTTTCAATAGTATTTGGTGAATACTATTGAATACTAGAGCCAGGATATAGTTAGCTTAGCTTGGTTTAGCTTTAGTCTGACATTGTCTGCAGCCTGGCCAAATTAAATAGAGGATTTTCTTATTTCCCTTAGTTGATCACTGGGAACAGAGATACACCCCATGATTCATGATGGGGTGTATCTCTGTTCCCAGTGCTTTCTCCAGTAACTAGTTTAACTAATTGTTTTCTGTTTGGTTCTCATGCATTGTTTATGCACAGATCTCTGAATGTCCTGCCACACCAGTTCAATCAGGTTGAGGTGTGGACTTTGACTGGTCCATTGCAACACCTTTATTCTTTACCTTTTGAGCCATTCTGTTATAGATTTGCTGCTGGTTTGGGATCATCGTCCAGTTTCAGCAGAGCTTTAGTTGTCAGACAGATGTCCTCATATTTGATTTTCAGTGACTGCAAGGTGTCCGAGTTCGTTAGCTAAAAACAAGCCAAAATCATCACCCCTCTACCACCGTGCATGACAGTTGCTATGAGGTGCACACGCTGACATGCTGTGTTTTGTTTTCACCAAACATAGCATATGTTTGTCCTGGCAAACCTTCCAAACTAGTCATACTTGTTTAGTCTGTATTGTTATGAAGTTTAACATTTAACATGCTAAGGCTTGCAGAGTCTCAGCTATAGCTCCAGCGGCATTTGCAATTCCTGTGCATGTTGCACGGTCTGACCTTGGGCTGAATTTGCTGGGAATTGTGTTATTACACACCTGAGTGCTCCAGACCAACAAACTGCCAAAGCATCTGCTTTTACATTCTCTTTTTCAGATTACTGAGTGACTTTGCCAGGGTTATAAGTCATGGTAGGGCTTGGAATACTGAGTATACATGTAGTATTACTTAGCAAGTTTTAGAGGTTGGCAATAGTCTCTTCCTATTTATAGTCTTAATGTTACACCCAGCTAATAGCTATATATTCATACTTAAGCAAATGTAATGGTTTTGTCATCATCTTCCTCCTTGTAGCTGAGGCTATGACCAGAAACGGTGTGTCTTACAAAGTAGACGACTCTTCAGGGTCCATCGGGAGGCGCTACGCGCGGTCAGATGAGATCGGAGTGGCTTTTGGAATCACCATCGACTTTGACACAGTGAACAAGACGCCTCACACGGCCACTCTGAGAGACCGTGACTCGATGAGGCAAATCAGGGCCGAGGTAAACCAGTTAACTGTTTTGATTTTTGAAAGTGCCATATCTGTTTTTTTTTCATTGGTTTTTTGGATACTAATTTACTAAAATATATCACAGATCACAGAGTTGCCAGACATTATACAACATCTGGCTAGTGACACCTTGAAGTGGGCTGAAGTGGAGAGCAAGTACCCCATCTTTGAAGGACAGGAGTCCAGCAAGAAGGAGTAACCATCCATCCACCCATTCATTTCACGAAGTGGGACACACTCTGTACAGGTCCCCAAAACCTATCTCCAATTGGAGATAACATTTGGAGAACAGTGTTGCTCAAGCAAATCACCAACTGACATGTTGAACTGTTCCTATGAAGGAGGAGAACGGTTTAATAATCTATAATTTTCTACATTGTCACGTTTGATTGTCAAATAAACAACAAAATATTTGTCCTACAGTTCGTTTCATTTGCCGCTTAAATGACAAACTGTATTGTATTTTGAGATATTGTCACTAGTTGGCACTGCGTGTTGTTTTATATCTCCCAGTGAGCTGTTGTTAGAATCTGAGACACGGAGCTTCAGGCTGCTCAAATTTGCAGGAGGCTTAGACCATCCCAAAACAGACCTGGCAACATGTAGAATGGAAAATCTTTTTACAGATAAAATATCTGGGTCTTTTTTCTTTTGACAGTAAAAATAGTTCCTCAAATCTTCAAAGTATGTTATGTTAAGCAGTGTGACGCAATGCAGACATGAGTACATGTAACTATGTAAATATAATGAGGGCTTCAACTTCAGACTTTTCAGTATTAAATGTGAAAATATCGACATATGGCTTGAGTGAGTTTTGCTAACTATTTGCTGCTTATTAGCAAATATAGGCGACCTGAATACATGTCCAATGTTGTGTGGCTCATAGTCTATTATACTGTTTTAGCAGTCCTCCCGTTCCGCCCCCCCTGTGTCAGTGGACAAAGTACAAATACACCATGTCACCTTTAACGGGTGGCAGCTCCCTCTCAGGGAGTCAGATGGACCTGCAGCTTGACCTGCACTCTGTGGAAGCACAGCAGATGCAAAACTTTACCTTTCCTTCCATGTTCTTTTTTTATGTGACATTTTAAAGTGCCTTTGAAACAATCTGAATTTTCTTTAACAACTACTTTGGGCTTACTGCGATCAAGGTCAGTATCACAACAGGTGGTGTGGAGGACAAACTGAAGTGCATGACCGTGTGGCATTTCAACAGCATGCATCTCATTCAGACACCATGAAGAGAAAGCAGGAAGGGGTTTTACTGTAGTTCATTGTTGCTTCATTTAGCTGAGTTTGATTTTTCTCTTATAGCAACACGTAGCTGTTTCATTGTGTGCAAGCCTAAGCTGCAATTCATCAGAGAGAAATCGTTTAGTTAAAAATAGCAGCAGCTGCACTTTAAATTCTAATCGGTCAGTTTACCCTCCACCTTTTTATGAGAAATGAGAAATGTGTCAAACAAGTCAAAGAAACAATATTCTTAAATAATTGAAGCTTAAAATCAGGCATTATACAGCAAGGTTTTTGGAACAGAATATATTAAATAAGGAGGAGAAAGCAGGTTCTTATTGTACCAAAGAAGAGGCATCAGAATCCACAAAGCAAAAGATAAATAGTGAAAAGAACCACTCTTTGGCACAATAGGAGGGCATGCTTATAGTGAATTATGCAGTTTATTATGCAGATGCAAATCAAATCAAATCAAATATGATCTTGTAAGATACGTTTAACCGTCAAATATTAAACTATCCGACCAGGCCTACTAATACAGTTCATTTAGGTTTAACTGATTTTTTGCTATAGCTGACTCTGACTGTTCCTTAGTTGCTAGTTTCTAGTCTTACTAAAGCAAATTCTGGTACCTATTAGAGTCAAAATACTACTACTAATAATATTAACAATAATAAAAATAATAATGATACAATATGTTTTAGGGCAGGCCTCCCATGTAACAGAAAAGTCATGACTCCTATGGTATTTCAGTGTCTCTCAGTTCCTCTGTCAGCTCCACCCCGCTCAACATGGCGACTATGAAAAGTGTGATTAATTAATGCCAGTAAAACCAGCATGTCATGTGACTTAATTCTTCCCATGTTATCACTGGACTATTAGAAACTCTGATACAACAGCATCGTGACCAATCATGTCATGAAGTCATTCGTAGATCTCAGGGTGCAATCAGCCACTGCTGCTATACACAGCTTACCTTGTTAGCCAGCTAGCTAGCTTGTGAGCATAGAGAAATCCTTGAGTAAATCATCGGTTAAGTCAAAAACTGCAATCCTATAAGTGGTTCCTGGTCCCAAAAAGCTTAAGAATTGCTCAATTTAAACTACCTAAGTGTAAATAAACCAGAAAAAACAACATACCATTTTAAAAGTACTATTTAAAATCTGATGTGTTAGTAAGAGTGATCTAATAGCAACACTGATGGTTTTTTACTCTGAGGTGTTAAAAAATAAAAAATCCTACTGCTCTGCTTTCCTTTGAATAACGGATGTGGAAACTTCGTTGACAGCTGGACTAATAATCTTTAAAATTAGCAGTTATTAATCCATTTGATAAATGTACAAAGATAAGTACAATAAAAATGTGGAAAGTCCTCTGTGATAGTCACAGGTTAAGAGGAAGCAAATGGCTTTTGTTACTTTCCATCTCTGATAATGTGTCACAGAAAGTTCACGGATGACAGTTACCTAAATTTAGAATCAGCGATGGATTAGAGGTCTATTTTAGTTGGGTTATGCAAAATAATGTAATAAATGCCCTCATACAAATACTGCAGTAGGACTGTGACACTTTTTGTGAGGCTCAGTTTATTTTTAGGATTACAGCTGTTCATGAAGAATAATGTGCCACCCTTCCTGTAGTACAGCAGTGACTGGGATCCAAAGGATCCCCAAAATAAAAGATAACATCAGGGGAAAGGGGATGAACCTCTGGCATATGTGTCTTACTGTAGGCAGGATAACTCAGGAATGCTATTTGGCACCGCCTGTTTTAGGTGTGACAGACAGATTAAAGTACTCTGACTTCTCTGTGGTTTATATTCAGGAGCCTCCGGAGCTCCGTGCTGTCCTGACTGCATCGCCATGGGGCTCAAAGCTGCTCTTCCCAAGTATGAGATTTATTTCTACAACACTGTTTTGTGTCTGGCCATGTTCTGGGCCACTAGCTGGATCTTTGAGGTGTCCAGTTGTGAGTATGAGTTAACACACTGACACACATGCACACAGAAAAAGAGCATCCGAATATTAAGCCTACTGTATTTGGTCATTTATAATGAAAACTGTCCTAACTGGTGGTGCAGGTGGATTCAAACTTAGGACTCTGAGTTAAAAGTTCACAGGTTTATTTACAACAATGAAATACCAGGAATTGTATCTGAAAGCTTTAACACAACGAGGTCTGATGTCAGGTTAACAGGTAAGTCCACAGCTTAATTTTTCCCACAGGAATGTCTTTAAACAAATTTTGCAAATTTCTCTCAAGAGTTTCTGCACAGAAGCATCCAAAATGCTACTAACTGTGTAGGGAAGCTGTCCATCAATGACCCAGATGGTTGGAGGGGGGTTGGAAGGGGGTACAACAGACTGGACTAAGTGGGTTTCGACTGGAATATGTGCAACGTTCCACATGCTGTCAATTCTCATATTCTGGGGTAGCTTAAGACAGACACACACAGAGTTAATCAGAACCTCAACTTCAAAAGGACCAGTGTAGTGTTAGAGTTGGGTGAGTACTCTTCCCAGGTAAACTGGAAAGTCCAGGTGGACCTGTCGGTCGATGCCACACGCCAGAGATCTGCATCTAGCTCCTGGTTAGTTCCCTCTGCTTGCTTGTTGGTCACATGTGTTTCTTGAATGATGTTTGAGCCAGAGGTGACCAACAACTAAACGTGTACAGAATATGATGAACCAGCACAGGACTAGGTGACAGAAAACTACTAAGAAGACCATTTTGTTTAAAGGATATCTATTTATATTTATAGCATAGAAATACCTATGAAGTACTAGTTAATCATATATTAATTCCGTGACTCTATCCTAGACTATCTATACTTTATAAACAAATTATCTTGCAAATTAAATCATAAAAAGGACTAAAACAAAGCTTGACTAAATTATTTTCCTCTTTTTCCTGATCAGCATACATTAGATTCCTCGAATGCAAAGTTCATCTGAGACTGTAGCACAGTCACGTACAGACAATACACTGTGAAGTATACATATGGGGGAAGTGTCACAGTGTAAGGTTGAGGAGTCTGAGCTATGTAGACCACGCTGAGGAGAACAGGTGTCGGTATTAATACCACCGAGCACAAGAAGAAAATAGTCCCTCTGTTTGGCCTACATTTGTTTCACTGTCAATCTAGCAAAGGTTTGTCATTTGCACTCAAGGGCAAGAAAAGAAAACACGGTGCACAGAAACACTTGGCTTCTGTACCAAACTATAAAATGTTGTATTCCCCCCCCCCCCCCCAATTGTCCCATTGTTAGCCAGTGCAAACAGAAAGACTTTCAAAACCAGCGTGAAGCCAGGATGGTACTACTTTGGGAGGAAAATGGTAAGAAAATGAATGCAGCTCATTTGTCATCATTTGTTTGCAGAAGTGTTCTCATATTTCTAATATTGTTGTGCTCGCTGGTCTACAGGAAACTGCAGATTTCGAGTGGCTGATGTGGTTTTCCACCTTTAGAGACCACATCATATTTGCGCTCTCTGGTCATGTGCTGTTTGCCAAGATCTGCTCCATGCTGGCTCCACAGGTGCTTCTCCTGACAGATTGATGGATTGTTTTCATTGAGCTTCTGTAGGCGGATTAATGTAGTATAGGACAGATCCAATATTTACTGCTAGTGTTAATAATCTGAGTGAAGCGCTGAACTGCAATGAACCCAAGTTTATTTCTCACCATTATCTGGCAACCTCAAAATCTTCTTTGTCACAGCTGAGCTTTTATTTGTTTTTTTGTTTTTTTTAGCTGCTCTTTTCCCAGGGTGGTATGATCTAACACCATACATCTTTAATGACCTTAAAAACAAGAACTGGGTGCACAAGAGTTCATTTAAATCGTCTGATTTCCTTGCATGAACCTGCCTTTTAAGTGTGGTCTAAAAAATTTTCAGCAGGGTTGAGGTCAACCCCTTGGGAAGGCCAGTCCAGAAGCTTAATGTTAGCCTGCTTTAGCCATTATAAAACACAGTTGCTTCTAAGTTTTAACCGTTTGGTTGTTGAGGTGAAGGTTAAAAACTTGGAGGTTGTCCTCAGTCTTCATTGTTCCGTCCACTTTGTGCAATGTATCAGTACCAGTGGCACCAAAACATCCCCAGAGCATGATGCTGCCACCACCATGCTTGACACTTGGGACATTGTTCTTCGGTTTGAAAGCCTCAACTTTACTCGTCCTAACATACCTCTTGTATATGTGTTATAATTGCTCAATCTTTTTCTTATTTGAGCATAAAAACTATTCTCCATGAGATATTTGGCTTGTCCATGTGGGCTGCTGTAAATTTCAGTTGAGCTAGAGGATGTTGATTTTGGAGCAAGTTTATATCTCTTGGGTTCATCAAGTTAAAAACCACTGTAGAACCTTCAAAGATTTAAGTGACCCTGTATGTATCATTCACTCGTTAAAGATGATATTCATGCCCATGATGAATGTATGAAAACTTTTAAACCACAAGGGTGACACCATTTTTCTGTCCCACAGTATCGGTCCTTGGTATATATGGTGTATGGCCTGCTTGCTGTGTGGACCAGCATGGGCTGGACCTATGTCACCCTCATCCTCTCCCACTGTATCCTGCTCTACAGCATCTCTTTAGTGAAAATCCGCTGGCTTTGCTTCGTCACTGGTCTTTGTACGCTGGCTACATTCAAGTGTGAACCCTTCATTTCCTGGCAGGTAAGCTGCTGGCACCCAAACACCTCAGTGTATTGTCTATACATTTCTCATGGTCGATTCCCCATGTCTTCTCTAAACAGGCAGGTTTTGTGGAAGGGGACTTTGAGTTGCGTCCTGTTTTCTTCTATGGAGGATGTGGGTTTACAATCATGCGTTGTATGAGTTTTGCTCTGGAGAACTGTGAAAGAAAAGATGGCAACTACAACATCTTGGAGCTGCTCAAGTACAACTTCTACCTCCCTTTCTTCTATTTCGGGCCTATCATGACTTTTGATAAATTTTATGTTCAAGTAAGTTGAATTTGATTCTTTACAGGTTACAAAATTATTAAGTATGACGATCGTGTGACCTAAAATTGATGGTTTCTTTTACTTTTCTTTACTGCTCATGAAGATATTTAGAACACACAATGTAAAGTTTACATGCATTTATGTCGCCATCAGTAAAAAAAATCTGACGTTTAAAATATCCCTAAATAACAGGGCCTGTTGTCTGCAGAGGCTGAAAGTTTCTGGCTTTTTCCGTAGTTGTGATGTGTGTTTGCTGCCCTCTGCAGGTCAACAGGTGTGACCTTACCAGGAAAGAGCGGGAGATGTGGAATATCAACCTGCACGGTGTGATCCACCTTATCGTCATCATTGTAGTGGACATCCTTTTCCACTTCATGTACATCCTCACCATCCCCACTGACTTGAAGCTGATGAAGCACCTGTCTGACTGGGCTCTAGGTCTGTGCCACTTCACGAAAATTCCCGTTTTAATATTTTTAAACCCAACGGCATGCAAAAAAAAAAGCACAAATGAAGACTGAACATTAACATATAATTAAAAGCTTTGACTTTATGCAAACAAACATTAACATGAAAAATTTCCAGTTTTAATTTCAATTATTTGAGATGAAAGGAAACTTGCAGCAGAACTGATGTCACTGCATTGTTTCCAGTGGGGCTGGCTTACTTTAACCTGGTGTATGACTGGGTGAAAGCAGCTGTGATGTTTGGAGTCATCAACACGGTATCCAGACTGGATCACCTTGACCCTCCTAAACCACCAAAATGCATCACCATGCTCTATGTGTTTGCTGAAACGTGAGTGAGGCTTGAACACAAGTGAGTGGTTCCAGGCGTACATGTGGTATAATTCTATAGTACTAAAGCTGATTTTGTTTTGTAGTCACTTCGACAGAGGGATCAACGATTGGCTGTGCAAGTGAGTGTCTCCAAAAGGCCACCAATATTAAAGTCATGTTAATCATTTGAAAAGCAAAGGTTCTGATGAAGCCCTAATCCACAGGTATGTGTATAATTACCTGGGTGGAAAGCACGAGAACATGGTGGAGGAGCTTGTGGCTACACTGTGCACCTTCGGCATCACCATCCTCTGGTTGGGACCCTGTCAGGTGGTCCTGGTCTGGGCTTTCCTGAACTGTTTTGGTCTCAACTTTGAGCTGTGGACAGGCAAATTCTTCTCCGTGGAGCCATTTAGCTCTTTTGAGGTTGGTCAGATGAGTTTGTTTGTACACATCAATAAGCAGTTTATAAAGGATAAGGGATTTAACGTGCATGTTGTATATAAATATGATTTGCAGATGGCAATGTCAGAAGCGATGTCTCGGCGCATCAGAGCCATCTTCAACACTTTTAACTTCTGGAGCATTGTGTTGTACAACATTCTGGCCTTGAACAGTTTGGACTTTGCAAAGTTGGTTGCCAAACGGCTGCTTCTAAAAGGTGATTTTGGTTGTTAATTATGAGGCAACTTTGCCATTTCTTACCAGCTTATTAACAAGGAATTACCTTCCCAGGCTTCCCCATAACCACCATCATCGTCATGTTTGTGACCTACTGTCTGATTCAAGTGATCAAGGAGCAAGAGAGGAGACAGGCACTCATGGACGATCCCGATCCACTCCCACCGGCACCGCCTCCAAACGCTGCCACCAGTCCTACCACCTCTGCAACTGCACCCACTGCTGCTCAGCCAGTCGCAGATCCCAGCAAAGAAAAAGCAGAGTAGATATTTAATTTTTAACGAATGGTTACAATGATGAAAATTGTGAGTTCTGTCCAAATGCTAACAGTATTATGAGTTTGAATGGATGCAGACAAGCTCGCTGTAAATAAAATTTTAAGTATTTTTACCTAAGGGAGAATTTAAAACTTAATGAAAAAAAATTACAGTAAATGAATATTTACTGTAACATATTGTGAAGTTCACCTGTATACTAACCAGGACTAACAATAAAACTACATTGTCGGGACTGTGATTGGTCTAGAGCAAAAGTAAAGATTAGTGAAAACATTTGTACTTTGTGTGTTTATGCAGGTTTTTGTTCTCTCCGATGAAACTGCTTGCGCTTTTTACACTACATGAGTCAGTGTTGAGTCTTGTCATAGTACCGTGAGCCATTTCTGTTGCATTACATCAGCACTTTGTCACTGAATCCTGTTTGCTGCTTCCACATGGAAAACACTTTGAATACTGTTGGGAGGGAGTGCTACAGACACCTGTGGTGAATCACTGCTCTGACCAGAACAAGGCAATAAAATGGATTTAATAACATCAAACGGCGGAGGTTCCCTTTTTTTGTTAGGGTAAATTTACCAGGTAATTTTGGCAAATCACTAAGAAAAAAAATATGTGTGACATTTAACTGTGTTTTCATGATTACCTGAAATGTTTTTAATATTTTTGTGTTAAACTGATGCAATAAAACATGAGTGTTTGAGCCTCTACAGCTTTTGAGACATTAGCTGTCCCATGTTTTTTGACACGAGCAGTGTTCAGGGTAAAATGGTTCAGCTGATCAGTGAAAATGTCCCACTGTACTCAGCCAAAGCCCCTCTCATCCTTTCCTCTACCCACTAGTTGTATTTTTAAAACACTTTTGATGTCTGTCACATTTATCACTTCTATATCAACATGTTTCTTTCATCCTTTTTTCAGGTAGTGTAATGTGAAAATGGAATGTAAGACATAGAATAAGAAATATATCAAAATATTTTTAAAATGGGGAACTTTAAAAATATCTAAAAAACTCAACTCAGAGGGTGGCCCACTTTACCTGAAATGAATCACCCATTTTATCTAATACATGAGGGTAAATTGGGCTGGTAATTAAAAATGTTTTTTCATACAAATTTGCTTAATTTAGAAAATTATCTGCATTTTTCTGGCAGAGGACAGCACAACATGGATTATGAATCAAAATGTCTAGATGTTCATTTGGTTCTTATTCACCTTATTATTGAAGAGTAAGTTTTAACAAGTCAGGTCACTCACCATGGAGTTTTCTGTGGCAAAATGAACCATCATCCTTGCAATCTCAGACGAATCACATCAAATGCTAAATGTTAAGTACTGTTTACTTTTAAAGACAGCTTTTAAAGAGCTAAGACAGTCAAACCTTAAATGGCCCATTTTACCTGGGTTATTACATGCCTTTCTTTTTCAGTGAAAGTGTTTTGGTTCTGTTCAAATAAAATAAATTGCTTCTTAACAACACTTAAACTAATTCAGCTCTTTAGAAAACAATAATTTTCATAGTGGTAGTGGCAGCCTATCAGATCACCAATAAACTGAGAACTGTTAGCTTAGCAAAAAGACTGGTCTAAAAGAGCAGCTGAACAAATATATTGCCAAATCCTTATTTATAACTGTCTCTTTGAAATGAACAAGAACACTATGTTAAACATTCTGTGTATTAAAATAAATCTATTAGTCATTTCAGAGTTTCCTCTGTTTTCCACAGAGTCATCGTCACATGTATGTAATGCTACAAAATGCTAAGATGACCCCCTCAGAGAAGCCTACTAAACCATGTACTCCAGGGTCTGCCATGACTCATGCTGGACACAGTTCCCATTAAGCAGTGTGTCAGCTGTCTGGGAGTGGGTCGGTGTGGACTTCGAGGTGGGACAAGGGGAAGCATGGCTATTACATTTCAAGTTCCAGAATAAAGCCCATTGCTCTACACCAAGCACCCAGTCTATAAATAAACCTCCAGTTGGAGTTCAGTTGAAGGGTCAGGACAGCTGAGGAAGTGGGCTGTCTCTGGTGTGTCTCTTTTAAATCCTCTTTCCAGGCTAGAAACTAGAACAGCTTAGTTATAGAGGAGATACATTTTGTTTGATTTCTTTAGCCCCTGAAAGGCTCTTCATACTTCTTCTGCCAGGAACGATGGCTCTGCCTATAAACCCAGCGGATGAGCCCAGATTGTACCAGCAGACTCTACTCCAGGATGGCCTCTATGACCTGCTGGAGAATGATAAGCTGGTCGACTGTGTGCTGAAGATCAAAGACAAAGAGTTTCCCTGCCACCGGCTCGTTCTGTGTGCCTGCAGCTCATACTTCCGCTCCATCTTTCTTTCTGACCTGGACGAGAGCAAAAAGAGGGAAATTATCCTGGAGGATGTGGAGCCAGGTGTCATGGGGCTCATCGTGAAGTATCTGTACACCTCCAAGATCAATGTGACAGAGCAGAATGTCCAGGATATCTTTGCTGTCGCTAATATGTACCAGATCCCTTCAATTTTCACTGTATGTGTGTCTTTCTTACAAAAGCGCCTAAGCCTCAGCAACTGTCTGGCTATCTTCAGGCTCGGCTTGATGCTGGACTGTCCCAGATTGGCCATCTCTGCTCGAAACTATGCCTGCGAGCGCTTTCAGCTCATCTCCAGAGATGAAGAATTCCTCCAGCTGCTTCCCAGTGAGCTGGCAGCCATTTTATCAAATGACAATCTAAACGTAGAGACAGAAGAGGAGGTATTTGAAGCTTTGATGAACTGGGTGTCCCGGAACAAAGAGACCAGAGAGAAAGAGCTGCCGAATTTGTTGGACTGCATTCGTTTGCGTCTTGTCAATGAGGACTATCTGAGAGAAAAAGTGGAGAAACACAAACTTATCTCCTCTAACCCCGAGTTGCAGCAGAAACTCCAGCTGGTTAAGGATGCCCACGCTGGGAAAATGCCAGAAGTTAAAAAAAGAAAAAGCAAGGAGGAGGAGGATGGTGGAGCAGGGAATGATGGAGAGAGTGAAGATAAAGATGATGAAGAGGGCCTTCTCCCAAGCATCCTGAATGATAATCTTCGATTTGGGATGTTTGTCAGAGACTTGATCCTGATGGTTAATGATGCTGGCGCTGTGGCCTACGACCCAACGGGGAACGACTGCTTTCTGGCATCACTTTCCACACAGATTCCCAAAAACCACGCCAGCCTGGTGACCAAGGAGAACCAGATCTTTGTGGCCGGAGGATTATTCTTTGATGAACAGAACAAGGATGATCCACTGTGCTCATACTTCCTGCAGGTAGGAGAACGTCAAGACAAAGTTTGTAGAAAGAAAAGAGAAGATGAAAAACTTCCAATTACATGTGGTACACATACAAATATAGTTCAGTGCAAATATTTTTCTACACTGTAGTTCTGTACACTGTAAACATTTACAAATGTTTGACTCCTGTGACCACAGTACGACCCGGTCAGTGCCGACTGGCTCGGCATGCCTCCCCTGCCTTCTCCCCGTTTTCTGTTTGGAATGGGCGAGGCTGAGAACTCCATCTTTGTTTTGGGAGGAAAGGAGCTGAAGGAGCAGGAGCACATGCTGGATTCAGTCTTGGTATACGACAGACAGTGAGTACAGCCTTGAGTTCATGTATGAAATTTTAGGGAAAAAGCACTCAGTTTGTCATCCTTAATAATTAACTACATAATGTGTTTTGTCATTCACAGATCCTTTAAATGGGGCGAATCAGAGCCGATTCCATACCCAGTTTACGGCCATACAACATTATCTCATAATGACACTGTATACGTGATTGGAGGAAAGGGAGACAACAAGTGAGTACATGCTTCAAGCAAAATATTAATGTTCATATTAAAAGTGTGACCCTAAAAGGCTTCAGGATTTAAAGGAGGGTTTTCTTTATCTCAGAGGTCACTATTGTGAGTCTTTGTCCCTTTTGTAAAAAGGAGCTGTCTAAAGAAGATGTGTGCCTACGACGCCAAGCGTTTTGAATGGAAGGAGCTCGCGCCCATGAAGCACGCACGCTCCTTATGTGGAGCCACCGTTCATGAAAACAAAATATACGTGGCAGGAGGCGTCACTGACAACGGCCTGACAGACACTATGGAGGTGTATGATATCGCTACCAACAAGTGAGTTTCCTATATTTATATTTCTTTTCTTTTACTTTATTTTTTAGTTTAGTTTGTTTCTAATTATCTGTTGTAAAGCACACAGTCAGTGTAAAGTTACAACACATCATAATAAATGTAATAAAACTGTGGCTAAATGGTTTATCTAACTGAACATTTTTCTGTGTGTGTGTTAACGCGGTGCAGGTGGTCCGACTTTGTGCCGTTTCCTCAGGAACGTAGCTCCCTGAATCTCGTGTCGTTGGCTGGTTCCCTCTACGCCGTTGGAGGTTTTGCCATGATGCCTTTAGAGGACAGCGAAGAGGTTCTTCCTAAAGAGATGAACGACATCTGGAGGTAGATCGTAACAGACTTTAAAAAAAAAAAAAAGTTATTTCAACTGTTAAATTGTCTTTGCACAACTGTAATCTTAATTATATTTAGTATTTACTCAATTGTGTTAGTATTTAAAATGTTACTCAGTGAACCCAACATAAGATGCCACCGTCCTGCTTCAGTTCATAGTGGATATTTAATTACTTAAATTTAAACGCAAATGAGGGAGATAGGAGCCCTGGGAAAAACAATGACGACTGTCTCTTAACCTCCTCAGGTATAATGAGATGGAGAAGAAGTGGAATGGGATCCTGAAAGAAATCAAGTACGCCTCAGGGGCTTCAGTTTTGGGGGTGCGACTGAATACCTTGCGTCTCACCAAGATGTAAAACCCCCTCCAGTCCCCGTTTATGAACATGAACCTGTTTAGTTCACAGTTGTTGTACCAGAGTCCAAAGAACGGTTCAGGGCCACAGACATCAATGTTCAGCTCAATGTGTTCATTGTTCTCTTCCGTTTTATTTTACGCATTTGATTTTTTGTTGTAGCTTTTCTAATTATAACAAATTAATACTGTGGATTTGTTTTTTTGTTTCTTTTTGATCTATAATAATTTTATATATGTCTTTCTACAAGTTTAAATCTGATTCAGACTAAAACTACAGAGTCAGTAACCTAAAGACACCTGTTGCACTGTGTGGAATAAATCAAAATATTAAAGTGTCTAAATCCGAGTGGAAAATATAAGCATTTCCCAACAGATGGCAGCAAAGTTGCCAAAAAAAAGCACTACTGTAATATAAAAAACAAAACACAAAGACATCTGAATTTGCAATAATATATCTATACTGTTTAATATTGAAATGATTTCATTACGCTCTGTTGTGTTACAGACAGTAAACACTAGTCAATAATACAATAAAAGACAGAAAATACAGTCTAATGTTATTAGCACCTCTAGACACTACTGTCCTTGTACTGTTTTTAGTATTTTATCATAGCTGAACGTGACGACTACTGCCTACACATGGGCTTTGTACACCAGAGTTAACTAAGTTGTAGTGTTAACATTATAGAGAGTCAGCAAATAACAGTACACATTATGGTTTCTTTAACACCGCTGCAGTATGAGTAAGGGAAATGCAATGTGATGCGAATGTGAATAATACAGCTTTGAATAGACTATGGCATTGATGCTTATGGTTACCATCACATGTAGCTTCACTCAAAAACAGGGGAAAGCCACCATAAAACATATGTTAAAAAAAAAAACAACAACAACTAAACTTTCTCATGCAAAAATTACACTTGTTTCCCACTTTTAGTTCATATGGAGCCCTCAAACTGCCAAAAGGTAGCAAAAGATTCATTTTAACCTGAATTGAGGAATATCACACACACACACACACACACACACACACACACACACACACACACACACACACACACACACACACACACACATAAAACATTCAGTAAAACAAACACAAAGTTATTTAATTCAGTCAGGTATTCTGTGGTTTTCTCATTTTACTATTGCAGTTACTATTTGCCAAATCACGTGCTCGTTTTTCTTCATTCAGGCTTTTTGACCTACTGATGTTTCATTTTCCTCACCATGTGTTAAATTCTCCTAATGCATATATAATAAATATGGATGAGTATTTGTTAATGGCAGTGACTAATTTGAAATTCATGTAATACTTGTGGAGTAACTTAGAGCGCTTTGTGGCTAGCTTAGCTGAAAACAGTGCCCACAAGGATTGTTGGCTAGCTAGGCAGCTATCATGAAACTATGCCAGCCAGCATTACATACAGTAGTGTTAATCAATCTATTCTTTTGCCAACAGGTATTCAAAAACAAAGTTTCTTAGTAATAGTCAATCTACAGTTTGCCATTTGACATCACAACAGACTGCAAAAGACTATTTTTGTGCTAGCATTTAGACTGTTATGTTAGCTTTTCAAAGTTTAACCAAGTAAATTGAAGTTTTATAAAAAGCTTTAGATCTTGTCATTTTTTTCCACAATAGATGAATCCTTTGTCTATAAATGTAATCAAATTTGACACAATTTCTTGTTCACAATTAGTGGAAATGTGTGCGGCATTAGTGAAAACCAGGAGGTAATTAGCTTCATCTCAATCAAAAAATTTAAGAACCCAACCAAATATAGACTGTTGGGACAGAAGTACTGGGCAACCTACACATTACACCTTGTGTGTGGTCAATTACTTTTGTCCATATTCGAGTGGTTTCGAACAAGTGAAACCTCTTAAAATCTCATTTGTATTGCACTAACAATGCTACTTTTTGGTATCATTAGATTTGTCAGTTTTGGGGCTCCATGTGTTTACCCAAACACTAACAGATTTAACAGAAAAAAAATCAACTCTTTACTCAAGAACAAAAAGAAATACAATACTTTCTCTCCAATATCCATCATGAGTTTCAGTTTCTAAAATAAGACAGCAATATTTCCAACACTTTTCTTGAAGGTGAAGGCCACAGAATAAAATTCTTTTGGATACACACTTCATCATTAGCAGCTTTCAAAAGAAAAAAAAGAGAGAGAGAGAGACCTAACTAAGGCTACGTTCACACTGCAGGCGAAAGCGCATCAAATCCGATTTTTTGACCCTATGCGACCCATATCCGATCATGCTATGACAGTGTGAACGGCGCAAATCCGATATTTTCAAATCCGATCTGGGTCACTTTCGTATGTGGTACTGAATCCGATACATATCCGATGTTTTAGAAAGCGACTGCTGTTTGAACGGTCAAGTCGCATTAAATCCGCCTTTTACGTCACCGACACAAGACTGAAGCCAATTATCAGCGCCAGAGAAGCGCCCGAGAAGACATCGCGAACGCTTCCTGGCCATCCAGTGTAGATGTCAGTGAAACTGTTGGGAAGACAACGTAAACATTTTATTTGTACTGTATAATCTGCAGATTCTGACAGAAATCTACAGCTATCCTTTGAAGCACCGCTCCTCTCTTAAACGGCAATAAGGATCATTATTAGGTTATTTACATTATTATGTAAATAACAAAATAACTTAAAGCAAAAATTGGGAAACGTGAAGACCGAAGTCTTTATATTAAGGGCCATCAGTCAAACAATACTGTTGCTCTGGGTCTAAACAGAGCGCGTTGTGTGTGACATCTTCTTTTGCGCATGCGGGCCGCTTTGAGCGTTCACACTAGAGAGCGTTTGCTGTCGCATTTTATTTGTAGTGTGAACGAGCAGACAAAAAAATCGGATTTGATCAAAAAATCGGAATTGAGCATTAAGACCTGCAGTGTGAACGTAGCCTTAGTAATCCCATGAGCACTCTCCGAAGTGCCACTCTCACAGTTTGCTATGTGGCAACCTTGGGTGCACTGCAGAATGCACAGTCACCGTGGTGTCTAGGCACGCACTTAATCACTGACAAACCTTCATTTAAGGACAAGGACAGGTCCACCTTTGCCTAACCTAATACAAGCCTTTGGCTGCTAGCCTTAGTAAATTAGAATTTGGCTAATCAAAATACATAGAGTCAACCTGCCTGGAATACAGGACTCCTGCACACTGTGCAACATTTCCCTTTTCATGTCTAACAATCGTAGCTTTACTGCCGTTTCACTGTAAAACACTTAAAAATAATAATAAAACAGCCTGTTTAATTCATTTTTCACAATTTAGGTAATATCTGGGATAATAAATGTCCATATCTGATACATTTCCTCTTTACAACTCATTGAAGTCTTGTTCTGATGTCACAGATGGCCTTTATCTTTGCAGCTGGATTGAAGGAAGACTAGTTCACAAAAACAAACAAAGGAGGATTAACAAGTCAATTTAGAGTTTTATACCCAAATTCCTCTGGTTACTGTGTCCTCCACTTTATACTATATTTGATACAATGTGCAAGTGTTATAAAAGAAATATATTCTTAGCACAAATACACTATTTTGAGCTTTAAATATCATCAAATCATTTCAAATATGAGCAGTATGATGAATTTTGATTTCCTATCCTATGCATGCTTGGAAGCCTTTATTTACAGCCGGTTTCTTGGTCTGATTCCACACAGGTACACTTTTGATGTCCCTTTTCTCTTTAAATTTCACTTCAGAGGACTGAACATTGCCAAGGACACATTTAGTCAATAACTGCATTTTGATAATTTCCCATTTTAAGGCAAGGAAGTATTTTAAGGAAAGGAAGGATCAAGGAAACTGCTACTATATCTGTATCTCCACTAGATTGAAGGATAAAGTGCACTAAAAGTTTTTCTCGTAATTGAATTTGGCAACTCCGTCCTTCCCTTATGTTTTCTCATGCAATGAAAAAGAATAGTCACATATTAAGTCCCTTCAACAGAGGCAAAGTGGAAACACCTAAGAGTAATTTCTCTTGATAATGGAAGTGAGCAAACCAGTCAGAAACCGCCTGCACTGATTGCACCCTCAAGGAAGAGTCACGGATACTTGTTAAACAGTGGGACAGTATTAAAGAGACTGACCAGAATGCAGAAACACCAGCGGATTGACGCATAACACAGAGTCATCCTCGGTGTGCCACATGCCACACCACAAGCAAGTAAAGTTATTCAGGGAAACAAAACTAAGGTGCAACTTACTAACCACAAACTCAGACCAACACTGAACAAAAAACCCTTAAAAAAAACCTAAAAGGAATTTAATGCTGGAATTTACTTCAATTTATACATGTCTGCTACCCATTTTCACCTTGTATCTGGAAACACAAAACAAAAGTGCATAAATCAGTAGTATAAACTACTATACTTCCTCCTTTACTGTCAGCTACTGTCACTATCCATAACGCAAAAACATTCAAATCCCTCCATATGTAAGGCAAACACACAACCTGTAACCACGGTATCTCAATGTTGTCTCTTGGGCTAGTGCTTCTTAAAACAGGGAAGTGGGAAAAATCTCAATTTTGAGCTTTTACATGCTTCTTCGATGATAACGAGACACATACTATGAACATTAATGTACATCTAAGGGTTGGAGTGCAGTTTACCGAGTTGCCACAAGAGAGCAACAGCACTAAACAATCAGCCTACCAGATTAAATCTTAACTGGCATGTTTCATATATGTCTATATGTCTTATTATGTCTTTAGATTCTTCTGCACATTAATCGAGGAGTTTTATTCACTGTATGGTCACGAATGACAATAAAGTTTCATTTGACTTTGACAGTGTTGGCCATTACCTCCTCACAGTGCTCCAAATGTCTCATTTTAGCTCACTTCCAATCCTGGAGTTCACTGTAATCACAGCCAGAATATTGTTCAGTTACATTAAGTTCAAGAACTCTACACTTTTAAATCATTTAAAGGGCAGTCTCAAACAAGACTCTGTACAAAAGCAGCAAACCAAAATACAAAACAGGTATCGGACACATGAAGAAAAACACAAAGTGTACCATTATTAAATTACGTCTGACGTGGCCCTAACGGTTTAACCGTGGAAATTGAAGAAATACATAGGGGGTGAGCTTAGACATAAGACTACATGAAGGTGCTTTTTTTTTTTTTTTAAAATATAAAACAGCTTATTACATTTACAAAAGCATGTCCACAAATTCCAACTTTCCATAGTACCAGCCAGAACACATTTTGGGGCACATTCAACTGACTCTCCGAATGTAAACATGAGGAATAAATCACAAGGAAGAAGCACATCTTAACAATATTTACAGGTTAATGCCATACTACAGTTAGGCTATAAGTAGATAAAGTGAGCGGGAGCAGAATGATAGTGCGTATTCAGAGACCGATACGAATGCAAAATCGACTGAAGTGTCAAACAAGAGTTCTTATTTTAATTTTCAAATAGGAGTTACATGAAGTGATTGGCACCACTCTTAAATTGATTTGATATAAAACCGAGGATAGTGACACTCTCCCAGTCAGGAAAACCAAAAACTAGCCTGCTAACTTAACCTTTGGGGAAAACTGACAGTATTTTGACGCTTCCAGCACATCTAGGTGACGGCTTCCTAAAGGTTGACTAAATGATAAAAGACAAAGGTTCCGAAACTGCATTTTGGCATATGCTTTCTTTCTTGGGAATTGATGACTACTGGAAGAAAACCAGAATGATTCTGGTACCAAAAGCCTCGTCACTTGCCTACAGATTCTGCATTTTCTGTGCAAATACTTTAACGAGCCACTTCTTTAGTTACACCCTGCTAGTTGTTGTTGGACCCCATTTGCCTTCAGAACCGCCTTAGATCTTCATGGCACAGATTCAACGTTGACATGACAGCATCACACAGTTGCTGGAGATTTGTTCGCTCTACATCCATGATATGAGTCTCTTGTTGCACCACACCCCAAACGTGTTCTATTGGACCTCTGTTAAGATATGGTGACTGTGGATTTGACTACAGTAAACTCAATGTCACGTTAAAGAAACCAGTCTGAGATCATTCGAACCAGCATGTTATTCTGCTGGAAGCAATGGACATGCTTAGGAGCAATACTCAGGTAGGGTGTGGTGTTTAAATAATGCTCAGTTCCTACTAAGGAGCCTAAAGTGTGCCAAGAAAATATCCACCATCCCATTACATCACCAGCACCAAAGGTAGAATGGATCCATGCTTTCATGTTCCTTATCCCTAATTCTTCCCTGCTATCCAAATGGCAAAGGTGAGCCCGTGTATCCAGTTTCCTGTTCTTAGCTGACAGGAGTGCCGCCCAGTGTGGTCTTCTGCTGCTAATATGTTAAAGATGCTCTTCTGCACAACTTGTTAGGAGCAAGTGCTTATTTGAGTGCTATCTGCTCGAATTGCTGCTCACTTGATATTTTCATGTTATAGTCTTTTTCAGACTGAAATACTATGACCAGTCCGTCTGAATCCAACATCCATACAATGTTCAAAGTCAGTCAAATCAGCTTTGTGATGCTCAGTTTGAACTTGAGCATGTTGTCTTGACCATGTCTACATGCCATGTGACGGGCTGATTAGCTCTTTGCATGAATGACCAATTTACGGGTGTAGCTAATGAAGTGGTCGGTGAAATTCGACGCAAAAATCACAAGTAAAATATCTTAAATTTGTACAAAAAAAATTACAATTTCTGGTCACTATGGTGTGCAGGTTAAGAAATAGTCAAGATATTTGAGTGGTACCAATTTTCTTGTTCAGCTCTCAACAAGAACGCAAATAAAGATAATTGCAACCTATTCCTTTAAGCAGTTTATACTCGGATCATGATTTTTTTTTTCCAGATCTACTATGGTTATGACACACAATAGCCAAAAGTGTACACAGAGCCAAAGCCTTTTTTCAGGGGTATTACGCTGTGCTTCCCCAGTTTTAATTAGCTGCTACACGTTACTGTTTTAACAAAAATAAATCACTCTGTTATAATATAATTCAACACTAAGGGCTCCTTTTAGTGGCCACATCTGATGTGCCAAAAATGTATCTCTGCCAGTACTCTTTAAGAATTTTAATTGTTAGATTATAATTTAGTATTTATCACTTCACAACACGGATTACATCAGATTGCAATGAAATGTGGCCATTTGATTCGGCTACGTAAGCACGTTTTTGTGAACATTGCTCTCCCTACACTCATCTAACACACAGACAGTGTTTAGTTGGGAAAATAAGCAGTAAATAACAATAGCAGTAACACTCAATTTCATCCTACACGTATATTGTAGGTCAGAGTACATCAGGTTTTACTAACAAGTCACAGAAAAGTGCCATAACATCTCATAGCCAGATCTCGCAGGAGACGATGCACGCCTGCTTAATGTAAGCCAAAAAAAAGCAAAAAACAAAAAAAAGATTAGAGTCGACAAATTACTCCATCTCCTGACTCGGGAAAGCTCGCATGTTGATTAGCTAAACGTTGATCTGACGATTGTTATCTCAAGTCTCTGCCTCACATCTCAAACACGCACACACACCATCACGAACGCCACACGCTGCATTGCACGGCCGACTTCTCCTTAAGTCCTTAGAAAAAAATGAAAAGAAATGACGTAACGTGCCACGAATTACACACTATTCACAATAATAAAAACAAAGACGGTTAGGAGTACACTTTAAATATCACTGGAGTTAAATGTAAGGTGCAGGATCGATTATAAATGCTGAATTACATTACTTAACTATAGCAGGTGAGCTAACAGGATTTGGTTATTGGCAACGCCATATACATGTATACGCTCAAAGACAAATCAGCATTTGGTTATTGCTGGGTCTGACCAGAACCGCTCGCTACATCTTGGCCGAGAACAAAAAATAAATCATTTCTTCTCGTTACCACGTGGTTCTCCCTCTACTCATGATCCCAGTATGAGTGGAGATTTAGGAAGCGCTTCCTACCATTTCGTAAAAGATGCTACAATCAATACATTGTGCAAGGCTCAGGAGAGAGGCGAGTTGTCAGAAAAAAAATCCCAAATGAAAGCAGGACACATCTGTGAAATTTATGAGTCGAAAAGTAACGGTGAAATGTCCTACTGGACTCTGAGGTTATCTATTGTATTCAACAGAGTAAAAAATTATTATTTATTACTATGTGTGTGTGTTCTTTGTTCTTTTTTTTCTCCTTTTTTTTTCTTTTTTTGACGAGGCCTCCATGTAGCATTTTTTTCTGTTCTTCTCCTCTGTGTAAATGTCACTGAGGCGCATCACTCTCCCTCTGCAGGAGTCCTCTTAAAAGCTCAAAGAAAAACAATAAAACAAAAAGTAACAAAGTGCTTTCAATGCTACAGAGATTTGTTAGTTGTTGGAGTTCATCCTACCAGCAGAAAACAGTGGAGGCGGCGGGGGTAAATGCGGGGTAGGAGGCAGCCCCCCCATGGAGTGCAGCAGGGGGAGGGACAGCTGGGTGCTGTGGAGGGGGTGGGGGCTAGAGGCAGCAGCGGGTGTAGTCACGGACGTGGCAGGGAGTGCCGTGCCCAGCTGGGCCTGACCGGAAGAGTCCGCAGCGGGTGGCGCCAAGGGCCGGTCGAGGCCCAGGGGGTCACCATTGCCGTCGGGAACCATGGGGTTGGTGACGCGGAAGCACTTCTCCCTGTGGGCCTTGAGCATGTTTGAGAAGCGGAAACGCTGGCCGCACACCTCACACGGGTATGGCTTTTCTCCGGTGTGGGTGCGGCGGTGGCGCTTCATGTTGGGCCGGCTCGTGAAGCTCTTCCCACAGATTTCACAGATGTACGGCTTTTCTCCTGCAAAACGGGAGACACAAAAGATGCCTGCTCGATACGTTTTCAACATGCATCGTTAAGTTTAATGCCACAGAATCAGTGTTTTTATATTCGCCATACATCAAATGATTCTGACGTGGAGGGCGGCTGGTTGCAGTAACTCTGCAGTTCTCCTCTGACCTTTTCAGTATCTTTCAGAACAGAGTTTTGATTTGTGGCCTGTGACTTGACTGTTTTAATTCACTCTGAATGCTCTCCACCAGAATCTCTTCCAGCTGTGGCAGGCAGCTGTTTCCAGTAAAAGAACTCTAACAGTCCAATTGGTGTTACCTGCACGGCAACAAACGGATAAAAGATAAAAACAATCAAGCAGCTAAAGAGTCACGTGTTTCTTTCAGCAGTTTTGTTGAAGAGCAAAGCTGAGTTAAATCAAAAGAATACACGGAGGCCACAAAAACTCCAACATGAACGATAATAGTGCTTCACATCTGCTGGGTGTGCAAATAAGCTTTGCAAAGACACAAAGGTGTCAGTGTTTGCAGCTCTGCAATATTTTCTTTTTTAAATGCTCCTTTAAAATAAATGTTGCTCTGCCCTGAAGCAACATGAACACAACCAAAAGAAAGGGACTCACCAGTGTGTGTTTTCATGTGTTCATCGAAGTACTGTTTCATGTTGAAGTCCTTTCCGCACCACTGGCACATGAACTGCTTGTGTCCGATGTGGATGCTCATATGGGAGCGGAGCTGGTATTTGTACTGGAAGCGCTCGCTGCAGTTCTGAAAAGGCGCACAGGAAACAGTTTTACGCAAAGTCGTTTTACAGCTGGTTGTCAAAGATGGACTCGACAGGTTGTACTTCAGTCATTGTGGAGAAAAAGCAGAAGTCGTGTATGGTGTTTTCAACAAAGCACACTGGGACTGACTTGAGCAAGGCTGTAAAATGTACTACTAAATCAAAACTGCCCTTTTTTTAACCTTCCTGTGAACCTATTAGACATGGCGCTCAGTTTTCATTCATAAAAAAAGTGGATATTTTTTAAAAATAGGCTTTCTTGCAAAGGGTTAAACAAGTAGATTTTAATACCACTCTCATGCCTGTATGGTGAACCTTAGACATAATCAGCAGCCAGCTGGGACCTCTATCATCAAGGACTGATCTAATCGAGTAGCATTTTCCCCATTTTCTGTCTTTATGCTCAGCCAACCTAAACTAATTTATGATGTCACTATAAGCACCCAGCGAAACGCTTCAGTATTGAATAACTACCTGCTGGTGGTCTTTTGTCACAGTCTTGTTTAAAAAAAAAAACTCCCAAATTGAACTTGAACAGACATTCTTTCACTGAAATAATTTCATCTATACTTCTCATTTCTTAAGAGAGGCTTTGACTAGATCTATGTGGGTTTTTTTTAAAACGATCAGTGTTTTTTAATCGAGACCGGCACATCTGGACATCTGACTCTGGTTTACTTGATCTCAACCTGTGAATTTCTCAGATTTAAATGACACTCCCAGCGCCAATAATTTTAAATATCTTTAAATCTACCTCATCACTCAAGTAAAGTGGAGAGCTGCAGTGTATAAAAGGAGCTCAAACCTCACACTTGAAGGGTTTCTCTCCTGAGTGCTGTAGAGAGTGAACCTTCAGGGACATGCTGCGCTTGAATGATTTCCCACACGTTTCACAGGTGAATGGCATGTCCTTCGTATGGGCTACACAAAGGCACAAACACAGAGCATGCTTAGTTTGTGTGATTCAATACTGAGCCACTCATGACTGAAATTAAACTAAGCATTTAAGGAACAACACTGAGGTTATTTTTCACTAAATAAATGCTGAGGGCAAAGGGTCCATTTCATCTTTTTCTTCCATCTTAAGTCTGAATATGACTATCCAATCTCTCCCATACTAGAAAGTGGCTAATTAGGACCATATTATTAATAGTCCTTCGATAATAGGAACTCCTTAAATTGCAGTAGCATAGAGTGAGGTAAGCCCATCTGGGAAGTAAGATGCTTATCTCTCCAGAAAATGGAAAAGGAAAGCAACACCCAAAACAAATCCTGCCAAACAATCAGTAGGATGTGGAAAAAGGAAGCCTAAAGAAACACACGGGAGCAAAGTGATCAACCAGGATAGTTGATTTTACTGTCACTCACCGACCATGTGCTTCCTGACATGGGCCATCGTGTAAAACTTCTTCTCACAGATCTCGCAGGAGAACTTCTTCTCGGCGTAGCCATGGACGATCTTGTTGTGCTCGTGCAACGACCACAGCTTCTTGAAGGCTTTGCCACAGGTCACACACTTGAAGAAACAAGAGAGCGAGCATGGAATGATTACTGGGGATGAGATATTAAACAGATTGTGATCTGGAACAGTCTTTACAAATACAATCCAGGTGTGTGTGTGTTTATACAGACACTTGAGCATGCACTGTAGCAAAAAAGCAATTAGAGTCACTAGATTAAAGAAGCAAATGATCTTCAAAACCACAGCAGGAGTCCAGCTGCTCGGTGCCGAGGGGTAATAGTGGAGGTAGTGAGACATATCAGAACTGATTATTACTGACTGCCATTTGACTGAGTTACTGACTCCAACTGGTTTTAGTGATTGCAATTATGCATATATTAATTAGAAACAAAATAACAATTATGCATTAAAAAAACATTTTATTTTATTTTCTATAAAACAACTTCCTAAAATAAAACTGATGTCAGAACAGGTAGCACTGCTAGGACTTAAAGGAACAGTTCTGGTGTGTAGTGAGGGCTGTCTTACAAAAAAGACTGACAAAAATCAGGTATAATAACCACAAACAAAATTCCTGTTTAGTTTAACTGATTCAAACAACACATAGGTTTGGCTTCACACCTTTAGCTAAACCTTAATTTATCAAAAATAGTGTTTTTTAGGGTTTTGTTTTTTTACCCATGTAGTGTTTGCAAAACATATAACTTGACAACTGTAGCTAGCACTGCCAGGAAGTAACAAGTTTTAAGGTTAGTTATTGGTGTTACATCCTGCTTTATTTACGTGTTTAGTTTTCCAAGCTCCAATCTGATGGGCAAGCACCTTTGCTAGCTTGTTGGCTGAGCTTATATGGGTTCCTTCCTTGTTTATGTGTCCTTCCCTGCCTTTTTCTCAGTCCACTCTGCAGCACCTTTGAGGTCACTTGTACCACTTTTTCATTGTGGCGGGGCGTGGCCTGCGGTGCCATGCAGAGGAGGCGGACGCACCTGCACGGCGTCCGCAATCACGCCCCGCCGAATTAAATATTGTACTGGGTCCTGTGGTTGGGTTGTTGTGATAGTGTTGAGCGGGCAGCGGGAGAGCTGCAGCTCTGTGAGTATTGTGGACAGCAACCGTCAAAGCTTTAATAAAAAGCATCAAAATGCCACTGGGTCTGCCGTGTATGTTTGCATTGGTGCCGAAACCCAGGAGGCGGCATGGCGGGTACTGACCAGAGCCAGGGAAGGGAAGAGCTGGCCGAGATGGTGGCCGAAATAGCGGCCACCCAGCGGAAGCAGGCGGCGGAGGTGCGTCGCCAGCAGGAAGAGCTGCAGGACCAGTCCAAGCGCCACCAGGAAAGGATTGGGGAGCTGGCGGCGCTGCTCTGGGCCTGGGCGCCACCCCCACAGGTGTGTCCCAAGGACAGTGAAGCGGTGGAGGAGCCGCGTGAGGCACCTCAGCAGCCGGAGGTGGTGGACGAGTCACGCGGGGGTCCGAGCCTGCCGGAAGAGGAGGAACAGCCGGGTAAAGGGCTGCTCCTGCCGGGAGCGGTGGAGGAGCCGTTCCAATCGGAGGCGGAGGACGAGGCGGGCGAGGGTCTACACCTGCCGGAGGAAGAGGAGCCGCTCCACCCAGAGGTGGACGAGGGGCAAAAGGGGCTGTGCCTGCTGGAGGCGGAGGAGCTGCGCGAGGGGCTGCTCGAGCCGGAAGCAGCAGCAGGAGCAGCAGCAGCAGGAGCAGCAGCAGCAGCAGAGGAGGAGCTGCGCGAGGGGCTGCTCGAGCCGGGAGAGACAGCGGCGATGGCGGCGCCCGAGGAGCCGCTCCAGCCGGGAGAGACAGCAGCGGAGGCGGCGCCCGAGGAGCTGCTCCAGCCGGTAGAGGCAGCGCCGGAGGCGCAGCGAGGGGAGCCGCTCCAGCCGGCAGCGGCAGAGGTGCAGCGTGAGCTGCTCCCACCGGGAGGGGCGGAGAAGCCGCGGGATAAGTCGGTGGTGCCCGTGCTAAGGGAGTCCGCGCCACCGAAGCCAGAGGTTAGCAGGGTGAGCAGAGCGGCCTCACCTCCACCAGAGGCTGGTGCCTGCCGGACATCTGCCCAGCCGCCTGCGAGCTGGGACGCACGACCGTACCGACCGCGCCGTGTCCACCTGCCACGCGGCCGACCTCCGGACCAGCTTCGCCGACGCTGCTGGGTTCGTGGGCGGCCACCTGAACTCACAACTCCCCGTCGCTTGGCCAGGGCCCGGGGGCGCCGACGGTCCGGGCTGATCCCCTCTCCCGCTCGCGGTGGGGGGAGTACGTTTGGCCGGATGGTTCCCCGGCCTCAGTCGGGCGATGGGGGTATGTGGCGGGGCGTGGCCTGCGGTGCCGTGCAGAGGAGGCGGACGCACCTGCACGGTGTCCGCAATCACGCCCCGCCGAATTAAATATTGTACTGGGTCCTGTGGTTGGGTTGTTGTGATAGTGTTGAGCGGGCAGCGGGAGAGCTGCATCTCTGTGAGTATTGTGGACAGCAACCGTCAAAGCTTTAATAAAAAGCATCAAAATGCCACTGGGTCTGCCGTGTATGTTTGCATTGGTGCCGAAACCCAGGAGGCGGCATGGCGGGTACTGACCAGAGCCAGGGAAGGGAAGAGCTGGCCGAGATGGTGGCCGAAATAGCGGCCACCCAGCGGAAGCAGGCGGCGGAGGTGCGTCGCCAGCAGGAAGAGCTGCAGGACCAGTCCAAGCGCCACCAGGAAAGGATTGGGGAGCTGGCGGCGCTGCTCTGGGCCTGGGCGCCACCCCCACAGGTGTGTCCCGAGGACAGTGAAGCGGTGGAGGAGCCGCGTGAGGCACCTCAGCAGCCGGAAGTGGCAGACGAGGCGCGCGGGGATCTGCGCCTGCCGGAGAAGGGGGAACAGCCGGGTGAAGGGCTGCTCCTGCCGGGAGCGGTGGATGAGCTGCTCCAACCGGAGACGGCAGACGAGGCGCACAAGGGTCTGCGCCGGCTGGGGGAGGAGGAGCTGCGCGAGGGGCTGCTCGAGCCGGAAGCAGGAGCAGCAGCAGCAGCGGAGCTGTGCGAGGGGCTGCTCGAGCCGGGAGTGGCGGCGGGGGGAGTAGCAGTGATGGAGGAGTCGCGCGATGGGCTGCTCCGGCGGGGAGCGACGGCGGTGACGGAGGGGCCGCGCAAGGAGCTGGAGGTCCCCGTGCCAAGGGAGCCTGCTCAAGTGGAACGGGCGACCGAGGCGTGCGCCACGCTTGAGATCGCCGTGCTCGCCAGACCGGCCTCACCACCACCACAGGCCAGTACACGCCACACCTCTGCCCAGCCACCTGTGAGCTGGGGCTCACTACTGTGCCGGCCACGCCGGGTGCACCTGCCACGCGTCCGACCTCCGAACCAGCTTGGCCTGCGCCGCTGGATTCGCGGGCGGCCACCTGAACTCGCACCTCCCCGTCGCTTGGCCGGGGCCTGGGGGCGCCAGCTGTCCGGGCTGATTCCCTCTCCCGGTGGGGGAGTAGGTTCGACCGGATGGCTCCCCGGCCTCAATCGGGCGATGGGGGTATGTAGTGGGGCGTGGTCTGCGGTGCCGTGCAGGGAGGGCGGACGCACCTGCATGGCATCCTTAATCACGCCCGCCTAGTTAAAAACACGGGGACTCAGGGGTTTGGGTGTGTTGTGGTGTGACGTGAATTAAATAAAGATGGCTCTGAACGTTGCTCCGTGGTCCCGCCGTGCCTTATTCACGCCACATTCATCCTATTGACTTATCTTTTCAATTAACTTTAATGTATTTGAGCTAGACCTAGCATAATAATGGGGGCTTGTCCGGGATCGGACATCTGGACTGCCCAAAACAATTCTCATAGATCTATATTATGTTAGCTGAAAGACATAGTCCCCAAGCATATAAGTTATACAATGATTATGGTTTAATCGTACCTGGATGCTTTTCTCACAGTCAGTCTGTTGATGCAGCAGCAGCTCGCTCTCTAGCAGGAAGCGTTTTCCACAGTTATTGCAGATTTGCATGCGGTTGTGAGTGACGTTCATGTGTTTTTCTAGATACCAGCGATTGTTGAAGATGCGAGGACACTTTTTACATGGGTAATGTTGCTTCTCCTCCAGCCTCACTTTTTGGCCCAGGCCCTCCAGGTCCAACGCCCTCTTCCCACCCTGCCGCTGGTTGGCCAGCGTGGCCTCTGCAAGCGTCTGCCGCAGAGAGGCAGTGGTACCAGCCATAGCCAAGGCTCTGGTGCCCCGACGAGGTCGATCCATCATAGCTGGCTGCTCCAAGCCTGGAATGTTGAGGGTGTTTTCCTCTTCTTCTTCATCCTCCTCCTCATCTTCCTCTTCACTACTTTGCCCCAATATGTCACCCCTCTTCAAATCTTCCACATCCTCTTCTCCATCTGTATCATCGTTCTCCACTTCATTATCCTCATCGCCCTCTGAATCTTGCTGGTTGTTACGGCAGCGGCCAAACATGGTGGAAGTCTCTGTAGAAGTGGCCGATTTGCCCTCTGATCCCTTTGAGACGTTAAGAGTCTGGTTATTAAGGTTGACTTCGACGATGATCTGATCTCTGTTGAAGGAGGCGTGGCCATCTGCTGTCTTTGACTCCTCTCCATTTCCTTCCACTTTACACAAACTAGCCACACCTGTGCTGGCCCCGCTTCCCGAGCCTTCTTCCTTCTGGTAGTACTGCTTTGCCTGAGAAGCCGTCTTGCCTGTCTCTTCTACTCTGACAGAAAAAGGGCTGTTTCCTTCTCTCGTGTACACCCTGCCGAGCTCTGACTCCTGTTTGATCTCACGGTACATCTGGCTAGGGGGCATCGCTACAGAAGCCGGCTCACTGCTGGCATGCCCTTCTTGATTGGCCATATCTGTGCAGGTGGTTCTCAGCGAGTGGCTGCTGATAAGGTCGTGACAGGAGGCTGCGATGTCGCTCATCTGAAGCAGGGTAGCGGCGTTGAGCACGTCGCGAACAGTGCGGCTGCTCACCAGCAGTTTGGAGGTGTAAATGAAGTTGAGGATTTGCTGAAGGCCCTGAGAGGTCAGGGCATCCAGCGACAGGTCCACCCGCCGCAGCTGTTTGCTTTGGGCAAAAAGCGAGTGGAAGAAAGGGCTGTAAGCTGCCAGCACACCCTTGTGGGCCGGAAAGGTGCTGTGCTGACGCACAAGAACAATGTCAACGTCACACAGGTCAGGCTGGAAGAGGCGCTGCTCATTCAGCCTGTCCATCAAACAGGTAAAGTGCAGAGCCACATCCTCCACTAGAGAGAACTCAGCAGAGGGGAAGTCTGTTGTTTTCTCCACTATGAGCTGTAAGAGAAAGTGAAAGGAAGAAGTGAGACAGAAAAATGTGTCATAATCATTCAAAAGCCAATAAATATTATAGTAAAGAAGCTCTTTAAACTTCACCATCAAAACTACCACGACAGTGTCCCCTTCAGTTACTGTTCTGGAGCTTTTCATCATAATACATTACCTTAATCTGAGTGAGTCTGCTCAGTTAACATACAATTGTGGATTTAAGCCAAGAAGGACAAGTCCTTTAAGTGCCCAGGTTTCCTTATGCAAATATGCTGAGTTGTGTTCACTAAGGTAACTTTAGAAAGGCTGCTGGATTGCTCAGTGGTGTGGAGAAACCCCGTGAGGCCTCTGTAACTTAGGCTGGCTCAATAGGGATTTGTGTTTTCATAAAACCTCCTTTGAAAGACGGTTTCTCCTTTTAGAGGATCAATACGAGCATCTCCTCACCCGCAGAACTCAAAGTCAATCATTAATGGGATCGTTTAAAACTCAAGGTTGAGACAGTTTTTGAAATGTAGCTATAGGTCACTTCATCAGTTCATTGGGTGTATTTTCTTATTGAGTTGTAAAAACATATACAAACACAGAGGGCAAATGATCTGAGCAGATAAATGCTCTTGTATTTGGTACTGGTAGATGTTTTAAATGTAGATAAACCATAATAAATGGACGTTTTTGGCCAAATGATCTCTCTCAAAATAAGAAGAAATGTAACAAGAGCTACAATTATGCTGAAATAAACTTTTATGTTTTTACTGTGACGTATGGCACAAATTCACCCGCCGCATCTAAGAAGCAAGACACAAGTCAGTGAAAAATCAAAAGGTGTAACACTCAGCGCTCTGTGCAAGGTCCTCAACTTCCCAAGGTGGGTTTATTTTAGCACAGGAAGGGCAGGGTTTCGATCCAGACGGGATGTGAGTGGGGACAGAACAGCAAACACCGCGCACACACTCTAACACACACGGATATGTGATGTGCATCCATGCAAAGACAGCAGAAATGCGTGCGCACACACAGCCGAACACAACAAACACAAACAGAGTGTCTGGCCTCTTCTGCAAGGACTGACTGCTCTGTGCATTGGTATTCAATGCCATTTCCCCCCTATTAGCCGGCTCTCTCAGCACACCCACTCTCAACACTGTCCCAGAGGAATGACGAATTATGCACACGACAAAACACGTCCGGAGAAATAATTAGGGAAACCATGCTGAATAAATACTAACTAACCCTCCAAACAATTAATGGAAATTATAATTCAGGGCACCTTTTGAAGGTAGAATAGGATAAGTATTGATACAAGCCTTGTTTTGGTTAACACACTGCCAGAGACGATACAGCAGCAAGCCCCAATTACACTTCTACACCTCTCATTTTTGAGTATTTTCAGCTGCATGTGCAGAGCGAAACATGTAACAAAGAAAAGAAGGAAATACATTTTATTCATAATGCATTTCATTGTCAGACAATAACAACTATGGTATTTAAGTAACAGACAGACTTTTGATGGGCATGAATCACACTTCATGTCTCCTACAATGTTTGTGCGTCTCCTTTATTGTAAAAGTACTTTGTTTTCCTTGCTTCACGACATATTTTATTCCTAAGATCATTGAAAATGACTTTTCATTGTGCAGCCTGAAAAATGGATTTGCATTGGGGCCTAACCTTGAAAATCTGCTCTGTTTGAAGAATTCAATTATGGAGTGTTAGATTTATTCATAGTTTTGAGCTGCTAAATTGGACTCTGAGCTAGAGGAGAGGAGATCGGGTTATCTCTCTCCATGCAAGGCTACAGACATCGCCCAAGGGCAAAACGCAGCAGCCTTAATCAGATCAAGTATAAGTTGCAGACTGGAAGTTATGTTCCTATGGTGATAACGATCGGCTTCTTCTTCTGGGATTCAAACAGGACAATGTGGTCAAAGATTAAATTCTAGAAGAGGAGCACCAATACATTCAAATACATCCACGACTGAAAATAAAAGAACCAACAGCATCTTTTAATTTAAAGATTGCGTTTATTCTCTATAACTATATTTTGAATTATAAGGCAGAACATACCGTTTTCCACATTGACTCACAAAAAGTGAGCGTACGACCGCTTAGGTTTGTTACCTAGGATGTGAACTTGCTTTAAAATGTTGAATGAGATATTATGGACTAATGTGTGGATTTTATTTATACTTACACTCATCTGGCTAAAAATGTGGCCGTCAGTATAGCAGAAGACCAAGCTACTCTTTTAAGGTCTGTGGTCCATCTTTAAGTAGCCTCCAAATGTACATTTAAGGTTTGATTGTACTGCCAGTGCAATAAAAAACACACAATGCAACATGATCAGGCATGGATTGACCTCCCCAGAGCTCTGATCTCAACATTATTGAAGCAGTGTAGGATCATTTTGACAGGAATCAGGAGAAAAGGCAGCCAACAGAAGAAGAAGAGCTTAGAAAGCTGTCAGTAAAAATCTGAGTTCATTCCTGGAACTCCTTAAAGAAATGACAACAAAGATTCCCTAACAGAGTTCAGGCTGTGTTGAAGAATAAAGGCGGTCTGACCAAATGTTGATTCACCATCTCTGTTTTCTTTAAGCACTGAGCCGCTCTACGTTTACAACACCTCCTTAACTTCCTATCATACTTCTATTAGTAATAAAAGGAAACCTTAACAGCAGTAATTATGGCAGCAGGTCAGCCCAGGTGGGAGGTAACAAAGCACCATGGAGATTTGTTTCACCGCTTTCATAACCGTTAATCCCAAAACAAAACACTAGAAAGTCAAAAAGAGATCCTAGCCAACTCAAGGAGTTGGTATAATTTACCTAGCTAGCTACTAGTGATAAAGTCTTTCATCTGTAGTAACTGGTTGTGCATAACTTCATCATTCTGCAGGTGGATGTCTACATGTTTTATTAAAAGTTCCTAGATGACAGAGAGGTTTAAATCAGCGAACAAATCCATTATTTTCATCTTGACAGATGCTTTTAAATTATTTAATCTATCTGCCAATAGCTGTAGTTACGACACGGCTGCCGTGGATGTCACACCGTGTGTCAAAGACAAAGTTATCTGTCACATTTCAACACACTGTATCCAAACAAATTCACTGAGTGCTTTGAATTGAAAGACTCATCTGACTCCCCTGATCCCTGTCTGCCATTAGCTCCCTCGCTCACCCCCCTTTTCTCTCCGTCTCACTCCTTTCCTTGGAAATGTCAGCGAGAGAGCTTGTTTGCTGTCATTAGAGAGAGAGCCACCTTTAACCAGCCTCTCAGTCAGATGTCTCCCAATACATTATTCATATGTGGCCTGACCTGCGAAAAACACACCGCCAGGGGGATTTACTGACGCGCCCAACACGAGGCGTCATTTAAACCGGCTTCAATCAAAGCTCTGCGCACCCTTTACACGCAGCTTATTTCATCTTCTGCCAAACACAACAATCTGAGAGGATCCTTTTGCACTGTAGAGGTCTTTGCACAGGGGTGGACTTTTCATGTTCCCCGGGGGCCACATGAGAAACTGGCAATGTTGTGGAGGGCCGCATCAATAAGCTTATAAAGATAGTATTAATAATGAGTTTAGCTCATTGATGCACACCTCCACAACATTCCTAGTTTCTCATGTGGCCCCTTGGAAAAATTATTATCCCACCCATGGCTTAGCAGGTCTGTCTTTTGCAAGGTTGCTCTCAGGGCTGATGCATTTTAGCCCCATAGAAGCAATAAAGCATGTTTTTTGTTGTTGGCATAGGTTAATAAGGTAACACTCCATCCACTGAAGACTTACTTGGGATATTTAACTCAACCACAGCTGTACTGTTATTGTACACCTATTATTTCACAGTACTTCCCATTTAAAGATTACACTAATTGACCTGATGGAGGATTTAGAATGACTGTAAATGTCAAAATCTGAAAGGCAACAGATTATACAAATCCACAGCCAGCTACTGTTTAATGGTCATAATGGGATGCTGTATTAAAGAAAACATAATTCACCCAAGTATGTGTGCATGTGTCAAACTGCCAGTAGCAATGCTTTAATAGAAACTGGTGGTTTTAAACGTCTTTATTATTAATTTTATTTTGATAAAGAGGTGATGGAATAGGAACTGGGTCACGTTGGACCAAAAGGTGCCTGCATCTTTCATGAGAGCATTGTTTTAAAAACCAATTATTGTTGTCAAATTAGTGTTGCTTTAATTATTTATCTTCATACAGAAGTCAAACTCTAAGGTGCAAGTCAAGCCCACAGTTAATATGTCAGTCAAAGTGATTAAAAAAAAATCAGAAGTGTTGAATCCTCACCCGGCTCAGCCACGTCAGAGCCAATGGTCTGCTCTTGGCAGCGCCTCGGCAGCTGGACCTGAGCCAGACAGAGCTGAGCGTGAGGATGAAACCCTTCTTTCTAATCTGACTTTCTCTGGTGAGAATGCTCCTTCTCTCCCACACCTTTTCACGGATAGTCTGGGTGGATTTACTGCTCTATAAAGTCTCGATCACTGCGCGGTCTGACTACAGGCTGCGACTGCTCCGTGACCTCTGCAGAGCTGCCATTTTAAAGGTTCCCCAGTCCGATTCAGGCAACGCAGATGATGTTTATCTGTTAAAAACGATCGCGAGGCCACTAGCAGGGGGAGCGCATGCACGTCTTAATCCGTATCCACAGTAAAACTCAGTGTTGTTCACCCCTTTTAACATTTTTGGTTGTGTTAAAACAAAGCAGAGACGTGTGCTTTCCTCCAGAAATCTACATAATTCAGTCAGTGTTTTGCACACACACCTTGAATTACGAGGAGAGAGGCAAACAACATCTACCCTGGCTGTCTTGTTTGCTTGCTGACCGGTGAGCCATTAGCAGGGGCCAATGTCAGAGCATAGCACCGAGTCACGGATGCATCAATAGTGCGAGGGAGGGCAGGTTGTATTCAGGCAGGAGGGAGTCCCAGGGGGAAAACACTGCAGGGGGTTAAAGCTTTCTCTCAGTCTGCCCACAGACTGCTTCGACTGAACTCAGTGTCCTCTTACATCAGCTTCTTCATCGTTTCAAAAGGGACTAGTCTGGCTAGAGCAAAAATGACCACTACTGTGTATCTGTTATTGTACTATCTTACTGAATACCTGTTTCACCAGTTAAATCACAACCATGTCTGAGTGCTGTGGCTCACATTAGTAATAAGCATGTAAAGCTAGCTTTGCAAAATTACATACAATTCAATACATGTAGTCTCTGGACTCTTTATTAGGTACACCTTACTGGTACTGGTTTGGGCCGATCAATCACCAATTTTAGTGAAACCCTTGCAAATTCTAGTTTCCCGTTCTCAGCTGACAGGAGTGCTCCAGTGTGCTGCAGCTTCAAGGTTGTGTGTTCAGAGATGCTCTTCTGTGTACCTTGTTTGTAACAAGCGGTTATTTGAGTTACTGTTGCCTCCCTATCGGCTCGAAGGAGTCTCCTCTGACCTCTGTCTCAACAAGGCGTTTTCTCCAAGAGAGCCGCCGCTCCCAGAATGTTTCCTAATTTTTGGAATTTTTCTGTCCAAACTTCTTAGTTTAAAGCTCATGTTGTCCATGTCTGCATGCCTAAATATGCTGGGCTGCTGCCATGTGATTGGCTGATTAGATATTAGCAGTTAGCTGTGCCTCACTGGATATTTTGTCTTTTTTAGGCAATTCTCTGCAAACAATAGAGATGGCCGTGTGGGAAAATCCCAGCCAATTAGCAGTTTCTGAAATACTCAGACCAACAACAGCTGTGTCACATTCAGAGTCACTTTAATCACCTTTCCTCCTGATTCTCATGCTCAGTTTGAACGTCAGCAGGTCGTCCTGACCATGTCTGCACGCCTAAAGACACAAGGATGCTGCCATGTCCCTGGCAGATTAGATATTTGTGTTTACAAGGAGCTGAAGTGGCTGGTGACTGTATTAGCAAAGGATATTATTGAGCATTTATTTTCAATGGGAATATTACTGTTGCCTTAGACAATCTATTTGTAGATGGTCATTACTTTTTGTCAGTGTTTCAGACACGAATTGGAAGAAAAGAGATCAACAGAAAATTGATCAACAGCAAAGAAATAATAACTGACTGTTTGAGAATTTTCACAGCATAAAAAAGGGAAAAACTTGATGTTCCAGCATTTTAAATGTGATGATACTACATCATCTCATGTGCAGCTGGATGCTGGATCGCAATTTTTTGTGCAATTTGTCTCTTTTTAAGAACCATAATTGACACAATACATGATTACTTGCGGTTTTTGTCCCAGTACAGAAGGGATCTACAAATAAGTGCATGCTAAACTCTCCATATGCACGGTGAAGTCTCTCCATTTGTACATGAGCATCAGGGATGCAGGAGATCTGCCAGCCATCCGCGTGCATGACGACAGCAATCCCATGAGCTCATTCCCGGCTCCTTTGTCGCCCACTAGGACGATAGACGGCTGTGGGGTCTGACATGCCACTTCCACCCGCAGAGCACATCAACCTGCACTAAAAAGCACACTCAGCAGCCCTCTTCACAGCCAGGCTTCCTGCTGAGGGGTCTGGCGCACGACTCGACGTGACTGACACCCAGAGGAAGGAGAGTGGGCACAGTGTCAGGGCAGATCTCACTCACTGGCACGGAGATGGCAGGAGAGCAGTGCCCACCCCCTACACTCTTATCCCTGAGTCATCGTCAGTTGGGAGCATAGCATGACAGGCCTGATTATAAAGTCCCCACAGACGGATCACCCACTTTTTAGCAGCAAGTTCAGTCTCCCAGTAACGTCAGACGCTTGTACGTGGCGGGAAAATAATCAGCTCACGAGTAAACAAAACCAAACAGAACGGGACAAGGGCATGTCATTTCTGGCAGAGTCCAATCAGACAGCCATTAAAAAGTCATCAGGGTAATGACTGACACTGTGTCCTCTGTGTGCTCACCAGACCGGTCCCTGCTGCTGACGCCAAACAACAGGTTTAGTCCCAGAGATGCTGATCAGGAGAGGTGAATTCTGACTCTCTGGGCGAATATCCTGGCAGGGCTTAATCCTCTGGTGAAATCTGCTCGTGATACGTGGAAAGTACGGACAGAAAGTTGCCGCAAAACTGTCAGCTTGTGGATAGATTATTGAATAGGTCTACCAACACAAACTGTATAAAAAAGATGGAAGTAGCCACTGTATCACCCATTCATTTATGAGTTCCTGTTTCTGCACAAGCGTGGGGTCGATAAAACCGAGAGAAACCGCTCGCTCGTACAGTTGCTTTTTATTTATAAGTTGCCCCACCCTATAGCAAACCCTGCTTTATTGTCTTATGACTGCCACCAAGAACCACGATTTAACAAAAAAAATATCGCATTGTAATCAATAAGACTTAAAACAAGCAAGTGAGCCAATTTACTGGGAGACTTTTTAATGTGGATGTGTACCAACTTAGGTGAGAGTAATTTTCCCAGAGATTTCAATACAACGCTTATGTTTGTAATCAGATTTTTACAATCAAGTTAGCGCCTTTAACTCTATCAATCAGGAAACTCTGTGAAGTTACACATTTTGCTGTTACTCTGAAGCAGAAGGCAGAAGACTTTAGCAGTCCAATAGTTCGACATGACCAATGATTTCACATCTTTTGTGAAGTTATCCTTTGCTAGAAGGCATTCAAAGCTGGAGAATCTGGCGCCAATTTGTTCATGTTTGCACTACACTGGTAGCTCACTGGTGCTGCCACTACCTGATTTTGAGTGTACCTGCATCTGCGCCTTCTGCTTCCAGCCAACAAGGAAATCCTAGTTGGCTGGAAGCTTTCCTGGAAGCTTTACTTGTTAGCAAGGATAATAAGCTCTGCCAATCAGGAAGCTCTGATTGGCAGAGCTTATTAACTCAAAAGTTTGAGATACCCAACTTGAAACTTCGAGTTATTGATTGCGCTTTCCTTATTTTGTCTCAGTGGCAGAAAACAAGCTTCAACAGAGAATGCCCCCTACTGACCACGAGAAAGAATTCAGGTTTACGGCATTTTAGTATTAGCTTTTTTTTTCAGACCCCAAGGCGCAGTCCACCGTTAGGCCCCCTAAGACCTGAAGTTGTGGACCTTATCTGAAGCCAAAAACTTTAAAGCTGTGTCTTTTTGTTAATAAATACACTTCAAACAACAACAAAGGGGCACAGAACAACTACTGATGCAAAATAACCATATGGGAAGCCAAATGATTAAAATGATCACCCAACAAAATAGCTGCAAACCACCAATGAATCACAAAGACGCACAAAAATGAATGTTATTCTCTGGTGTACGGCTCTTTGAGAGTGGTTTGGGCCTTTTACATGTCTGTGCCGTGGGCCTGCTGTCTTGCAATTCATCCTTGTGTCGAGTAGAAGATATCACGTCTGTCTGCAGTCTGCACTCCCTCCTCTGCTCTCTAAATCCAATCAGCACAGCGACCTGCCGCTGACCTTGAGACAGAAGAATATACAGTAGCGGATGCATGAGCACATCCAACCATGAGCCCGCAACTCTGCATGCATTCCTTCATTGTAAACATGCATTTGCTCCTACCTCAGTAAACAGGAAGTAAAGAAATTTGGCATAGGTGACGACACTGCAGAAATAAAGGTGAGGCTCGACTATAACCGGACTCCCGCTATCCCTTCATCAGACGTGTTGCTCTTGCACAAATGAGCCAGACTGATAATAGCACAAGTGACAAGGTCTTGCGTTTAACAAGCCCTGTGGTGATCGTTACAGTACTATGATAAAAAATGCAAATAAAAATCAGTGTTCAATGACTAAAGGGGAAGCCACAGCAGCGGGTAGCTCATTGCTAAGGTCACACATACGGCACGGTCACATGCACAGCCACATTAAAGTGGAGTTTAATACTCTCCAGGCAGGCGCTGTTTATCGGATAATAATGGTATTAAGGCTGACAGTTACACCTTGTGATAGTAGACTAAGGGATTATGTATATAATGCAGAAAACTAGTTGTGAGTGTAGGCAGATTGGGAAAAAGTCTAAATCAGCCATCATAAACAATCAAACAGCTGTGTGGTCAGAAATATCAGAATATTAAAAACTACTCTCGGTACACAATATATAAAACAAAAACAAAAAATAATCTTTAGACAACATACTAATTAAGATGCAATGCAAACTTTTTTTTAAAGCTTTTTATGATACCTGCGCATGGAAACTACAGAAAATGTCAAATCTAAGGAAAGACTGGTAGTGTTAGTAATCCACCTATAAGCTATTTTCCAACCACATTTAAAGAACAATAGAAGATGATGGTGTTAAATTGCGATTTTACAAACTCAAAGCCAAAAACGATTCCAACCATTCCACCAAACTGCAGGGCAATCCTTAAAAAATACAAATATAATTGTCCTCCAATGAAAACTCTGACAGTTAATGGTAACACTACAACTATGAACCACAGGCTGCTTATGAAACCTGGTTATGGAAGGGCCTTAAGAGAACTTACTGGAAACTAAAAATAGCTACAACTTTTCTAACTTAAGTAAAGCTTTCAAAAGAAGAAGAACAAACCACTATGCTACTGACTCACTGTGCAGCTAAAACAGAATAAGTGCAAAAGTATCTGCCCACATCTGTCCAGACTAGACGGGCAATAACACAAGAGTTTTATATATATAGTCCAGCAGGGGTGTAGGGTCTGGACAGAAGACTTGCTTGCCAGTGAATATCTGATTATATATGATTTGTTGGTATGGAGAAATTAAACAGTGTATTTGGTAATTAGACTCTGATGACCCATCATGGCAGAACCAAATTTCCAGAGTAATAACAAGAGTAATGATGTCAGCATTGAGGTATTGATGTAAAGAACAGAAGCTTAAAACCCAGGAAAGCAGGAAGATGAGTGATTACAGATCTCCTTATTGAACCTATGTATAAGCTTATTTTTTTCTATGGTTTATAAGGATCATAAATTAAGACATGCTTATTTTTTTGGAAGTGTTGCTTCTTGCTTTGATATGCAAGGCTGTACTGGCACTGATGGTTGGTGTTTCAAGGTAATTGCATGGTGCAAAATTGTTCAGTACGCATGTAATTTCTGGAACACTTTCCTCAGTCAGCATATTATGACTTCTGGATGATGCCATTAGTTACCGCACTAGGCAATGGCAAGAAAAGGTGAGTACATCAGTTGTAAACAACACCAGTGACATATAATTTGGGGCTTTTTTCAAAACATGTTCAGATTTTTATAAAGTTACAGTACTTAAAAAAAACAAAAGCAAACCCTAGTATGTTTCAACTTTCTCGCCCACACCGAAAAAGACACACAGCGCGGGTTTGAAAAACATGCGATCATTGAGGTTAACGACATCAACTCAAGCTAATTGGAGTCAGGAGTGAGCAACCTGGAGTACAATCAAGACGATAGCGGAGGTGTGAGGTAAAGCTCTCATAAGAAGCATCTGTGAACGTTGAACGAGAAGAGCTCCAATCAAAAACTCCTCATTTGCATACAGCTGGTAAAGGTCACACATGAACAGTTTAACTATTGACAGAACCACAGCCAAAGTGTCTAGAAATCCTTTCAGTTTAGTTCTAGGGTGAGCTTCCCTAAGAGCAGGCACTCCGCTGAGATGACTGACACATACTGCAGATTGCTCATTGAGGTGAATTAGAAGACCAGAGAAGCAGCTAACAACTTAAATGAACCACTGGAGGTAGTTAACACTGTCATGAGAAAATCACCGAACAGGCACGCTGTCCGTGGCAGGACACCACAGAGAAAGCTGCAGCTCTTTCCTAAACTGCTGAGAAAATGTTTTGAGGGCTAATGAAACGAGCTGTTCGTGAAGAACATCCAGCGCCGGATACAGCTTAATTACAAACATGAACACAGTCCCAGAGTGAACTACGATGGAGGGAGCATAGAGGTTTTCAGGGCTGCCAAGTCTATCAAGGTATCTTGCATAATAATATCAGGGTGGCTGCCTGCCCACTGAAGCTCAACAGAAGATGGATGAGGCGCACGAGTTAATATACCAAATTAAAAATCTACCTTTTGGAGAGGCCCAGTCAGAGCCAAGACTTTAACCTAATAGAGATGCTGTGGAATGACCCCAGGAGAGTTATTCACACCAGACATCCAAATAACACGTCTGAGCTGAGGCAGATGAATGGCTCAACATTCACCTGAACTGTGTGGTAGGTCTCATCAGCAGATCCTGCAGTGATTTGAGGTTATTAGAATATTCATCCATGGGTGGAGGAGTCAAACTAAATATCCGGGGATTGGACCGGCAGGGCCTACGCCGTTGGCTCGCCCACTTTTGTTTCCTTCACTTAAGAAATATTGCAAAAAAAAACAAACCTTTTCTGTCATTCAGTCATCTGGAACTTATACCTACTCCTGCATCCCTTCACTGACTTCCAGTGAAATTCAAAATCCACTTTAAAATCCTGTTACTAAAGATAAAGCTCTACATAGACAGGCCTTTAAGACCTTATCATTACAGACAGTCTCTCCGATCTAACCAGGGTCTCCTGACTTCCCCTCGCTCTGATTTTAAAACCACATGATCGTTCTCCTGAGGTTGTTGCGACCAACCTGTGGAACAGCCTTCCTCAGCCAGCTCCTCGGCTTACCTTTTATTAAATATTTGCTTGCATCTGTGCATGTTGTAATTCAGTTTAGTTTTTAGTTTAGTCTTTATTAGTCTCAGCGTTAGTTTTAGTCTTTTAATTGTTTTTGCATGTGTCTCAGCCACAGGTATTACAAGAAAAACTTGTTGAAAGCAGATGAATCACAGTCTTGGAGACTTCCAGTCTCAATAAACATGTTCATCAATGCCTCAACAGGCAAGCTGTAACAAAACTAAATCTATTTTTCTCTATATTTTAAATAATTAGTTTAGATAGTTTTACAAGTTCACAAAATCATTTCAGTTTTTATTCAAAAACCTGGTTTTAATTTTAGTTTATTTTAGGTTTTTCACATCTAGTTGTAGTTTTTCGTTTAGTTTTAGTTCACTTTAATAACCGTGGGTCTGACGAGGATGCCTTCTTGGTGAGGTGTGCTGGGCATGTTTTAGTATGAGAAAGGCGCCCAGGGGTAGGCCGGAGGGATTAAATTTTTCGGCAGGCCAAGGAACGCTTTGGTATTCCCCGGATGAGCTGGAGGAGGGAGAGGACTGGGCTTCTCTGCTTAGGCTGTTGCCCCCGTGACATGGCCCTGCATAAGCAACAGAAAGTGGATGGATGGATTATCCAGTGGTTCACTTACTTGTCATTAAAGACACAAATGATTGTATTTTTACATTTCTGGCTTTAGGATAATGTCTTCTGTCAAACTGATGCGGGAACAGCAGATCTTCTGTTGGAAAAGTCCAAGTGCAAAGCTCAGTAATTAGAATCACTGTTAGTTGCAGGCACGAAGCCTCAAATCCAAAGAGGAAAAAGTCAAATGAACTCTATACAACTTTCATCAACAACCTGAAAGCTAAATGAGGTTTCAGGTAAAATGTACAGCGAGACGATTCCAGATATAGGATGAGGTAAATTCCAAATTACTTTACAGTTTGCTGCTGGTTATTCAGTTTCTCTTTCCACCACTTTAGCTAATTATTTTATTCCCTTTAGCCTATTAAAACATTTAACTTTCTTAACCACAGCATTCACTGCTGGCTGCAATTAATAAAGACAATATTATCAGCATTAACGCTGCTCTAATCCTAGACATCCAATCTCCCCTTCACACTGTTGCCCCCCCAACCCTCCCTCCCTCATCCTAATCTAGCAGTTTGGACTTGCCCCAGCTTTGCCCTGGTGGATCTCCACCAGCTTCCTTGATTGGATTTAAATACATTTCCATCTATATGTTAATGCAACCACAGGTGACAAGCCAATCTACAACTGATATGCGTTTACCCGAGCATGAAATTGGGGAGCACAAACAAAAATAAGGATGAGAACACGGCATGAGCAGCATCTTGGCGACGTACAGTACATTAAAATTTGACAGCGTGAGCGGGATTGCCTCGGCCGCACGATTTGCAAAGTCCTTTTAGCGTCCAGTCCTTTGAGAACTGGTCGATGACGGGTTTTATCGGTTTGGGGGAGGCTGGAGACAGTGCTTGCATTGCCCAATCAGAAGCGACGCTGAAAGAAGACATCAACCGCCGGTGGCTTGGAACTGAGATGACGAGCGGTTGGGATAATCAAAGGAGCTGGGTGAAAGGGGGGGGGGGGAGGTGGGGTGATGAGGTTAGAGTGTCCGCACTGAAGCTCTGCCAGGAAGTTTGTGTCTGGGCCAATGAGCTGGGAGAGGAAGCGCTGAGTCAGGAACCCCGGCCAAGAGAGGGGCCTGTGGTGCTGGCATCTCCTCCTCGCACACACGTTACAATGGTTCGCACACCACCGCCCCACTGGAGTCATAACATGTGCACGACACGGGTGCACATGCGTGTATACACGCAGGGATGTGACGCCAAATACCTGTGGCACCAAATAACCCCAAAAAACTGCAGAGATATTTTAATTTCTAAAAAAGAAAAAAAGAAAATCAGGTCCGAAGAGACTAAATTTAAATTTGTCCATGTGAATGATACACTGGCTGAAAGATGCACCTTTGAAGTGATCTATTAGAGACAACAGATAACTCTGATGTGCAGCAGAGAGCAGGTGCAGACATACCCGAGGGTTATTACACAGGCTGAGACTCTGATATCTTCATTATCCCTTTCATAGCATGACACAAAAAGAGAGGAGGCAAACACAAGCCTCTAAAGAGCTCCTTATCACAGGAATCTCTCTGCTGTGGCAAAATGCGCGTGCGTGCGTGTGCGTGTGTGTGTGTTCGCATTGGGCGTTGATGTGTTTGATGAGAAGGTCAGAGAGGACAGAGAAGGAGGGGGGAAAAAAGGTAGAGTAGGAGCATCAGCTTTCTATAGCTGCAACCAATAAGTGGACAGCAGGGAAATAATGAATGCAATCTTAAAGGAACACCAGCAGCAGTACAGTTAACGCATTTTGCAAATGTACACATTTGCTTTGTGAGATAAGAAAACATACGCTTGTTTTTATATAAAGCTACATCTAGCATGAAGTTAGTTCAGGGTCTCAAACATGGATTTGTGAGGCCACCGGTGAGAACAATGGTGCGATTCCCTGATGATGCCGGTAAAAGTTCATACTTTTGGCCCAGCTTCAGCTCACCATCTCATGGCTCATACTTTAATCAAGTTCTATCTTTTTCTAGATGCATTTATGCATCAAATTGTTCCTTTAAGGCTTAATCCTGAATAAGTAAATATTATATTAAGGCGGCACAAGGTTCTTAATTTAACTTGACCTTTTTCGTTTCAAATCAGTTCTGTGCATTATTTTCATTATTTATACTACTCTTAATACAGATAAGCAGCTAAAACGGATAATGATGTCATTCCCATTCAAAATCCAAACATTAATCTATGTCTATGACACATTTTTATGACTGCTAGATCAAGGATCCCTTCTTCTCTGCTTGGCAAGTGTCTGAAAACAGCACAAAAACTCATCTGCACTAAAGCTTCTCCTAAGTCTCTCTCGCTGACCTGAATTTTGCTAAAAGCTATAAGAACACTTTAGAAGCCCGCTCCGTTTTAAACTCTCTTAATATCTTTAAATGCCTGACAATGAAAGGCTAATAGAAATCCTCATATCGAGCATTAGGAAAATAAAAAGCTGTCTGGCTTCTTTGATAATGGAGTTCAATGTCTTTTTCTTTTTTTTTTAATGCCATAGTGTTAAATTAGAGTAACTTTCCCCCCTTGGATACAAAGACAACAATACTGGGTGGCACTGCTGAGAATGAATAAATCCACGTCTTTATTTGAAAACGTAAAAAAATAAAACAACAACCTGAGTGTACTTCAAGCAAGCTGGTGCCACTTGAACCAACGAGAACAAAGGAAACCTTACATAAGCCCAGTGAGTTTGACCTTGCTGTCTGCACAGCCTTGTCCACTGTTCTTAATCTCAGGGGCATAAATTAGCAGCACCTACAGCATGCTCCGAGTTTCCAAGAGAGCGGAGAAGTCCGCGGGAGTTTGTTGCTGGGTCTCGGGGAATGACTGCACTTGTCACAAAGACTAAAGACAGCTCTCTCACTCAGCACCCAGAGACAGTGAAGCCTCAAAGTCAAGGGTGGGCAAGAATGCCCTGAATAGGCAGTTACGTAAAAACTCACAGCACCCTGGGAGGATAGAGAAGGAGCTGCTTAGGACCTCACAATGCTGACTGAGGCCAAACTGTATCACGGGGCCAGAAACGTACAGTATAAGTGTCTTTAGTGTGTGCGAAACTAAGGCAGATTTACATTTTCACAATAAATGAAGACAAAAAAGCCAAATAAAGTCTTTTCATTTGAATAGGAGGATCTCCATGCAAACGCCCTCTTCAGTGCAAAGTATATGGGGAAAAAAAAAAAAGACTCCAGCCATTCATTTTCAACAGTAAACCTGTCGGGGTGGAGCTGAAGTCTAACTAGGCTGAGATGGGAAGAGAGCAAGAGTGCACGCTGGACACGCAAATTAACAATCAGCAGCTAGTCTGACATGCACACCTTTGAACTGTGGGAGAAAAAGAAGCAGAACCAAACTAAACTCAGCGCAGGCACAAGGAGAGCACGCAAGCTGCACTCAGAAGCATCGCAGCCAAGCCAAACGAGCAGGATAGTACCCAGAAGCCTCTTGCTGTGAGGTGACAGCACTAACCACTGCACCTCAACAGGTTAAAGATCACTTTGCGGTAGCTTTGCACCTCTTGCGCCCATTCATATTTGTATTTTGCATCTTTTTTTTAGGATGTTTTATGTCCCTCTGTGGTTGATTTCTGTCTCTTTTTTTCCCCTTTCAACTAATCTTTGTGGTCACTTTCAATCTTTTTATTTATTACTGTGTCTCTGTACTAATTTTGAAAGTCCCTGTTGATTGTTTCCATCTGTCGTGTGTCACCTTACACATTTTGTCCCATAGGTGTAGCTTTTGTTATTGTCGTTTTCACTTTTTGCCCCTTCCACTGAGTTATTTTTCTATTTCTGGTCATCTGAACGACTTTATAATAATGTTAAGAGACACTTGCATAGTGAGGATCTGGTGCATGGGCCCCATGATACCGTGGGCACCTGTTGTCTTTGCTGCTAAACCCTTTGTGTAATCCAGCCATTCGGTATTGATTAAAATCAACATAAGCCCAGATTAACCCACCTTGGATATATCAACAATCTAATTTATGAAATAATCACCAAAACAATTAAAAGATTCACTCTGTCTGATCTCTGGTGCATTGCATTCGCCATGCACACTGTGCACTTGACCTCAGTTTATTCTTCTGCACTTGCAAAGAAAAAAAACGAGAAAAAAATAAAATAAATAAGTAGAACATAAATACAACATCAATCAGACCTCCCTCACCCTCTTTGCTCCCACCAGAAGCCACCCAGCGAGCACCAGGGCTAACCCCGCTGACCTGACCCAGATATTAACCCAAGCCTCCAGATGTGAACGCGTACTGGGATTACTCCACCGCTGCATCAAGCTCCACATGCTTTCCTAATGAGGCATCCTAAAATGACCCTGGAGACAGAGCGGACTGTCTGCCTCTGTACTGTCGGCCTCTATTCCCACAACTCAGCCTCTCCGTCACAATCACCCTCCGATCTGCTAACGCGTGGAGGAAAACACAACTTATCCACGCTGACAAGAGGACGAGGAGAGCATTAGTCAGTACAAATACGAATCAGTCGTCTCCCTAAAGCGACTGACCTCATGCAGCAGCCTAGAAAACTCGTCACAAGCCAATAAAATATTGCACATTTTCTGCTTCAGCTGGACTTTGTTTGCGTTATTTATTTATTTATAACCAGGCAGCTTCTTCTATCAGATCTCACTGGTGATGTTTTCCATCTCCACCTCTTTTCACCTCTACTTGAGTGTCAGCCGCAATCAAAATAAAGTTATGGAGACGAGAAGAGCGGCATCTCTCATGAAAGCCTCGCTAACTTGTCCTGCACCGGCTGTCTGGCTCGCTTGGAGAAGGAAGGGAAAGGTGGCACTTTCACTCGCACCAGTCACGACCTGAGTGCTTTGCAGAAGCGTCCGATATGAAGGAATTTAACTCCTTCTCCGCATCAATGTGGCTATTGTAGCCATCGCATTCTTTCAGAGGGGGTCTGCTTCGATCCACCCCCCACACCGCCACCACCAGCCCCCTCAACTTGTGCCATGTCGGCAAGTTACAAACTTCACCGCAAACGATACAAAGCACGAAACACGCGTGTGACAGCCAGCTGTAGGGGATCGCGACGACGCGCAAGTGTGGCAAGTTTGATCGGCCTGCTAAGTAGCTCAAATTTGCAAGAGATCAAGAAGGGACAGAGAGAGAGGGAGAGGGAAAAAAATAAACAAAAATGCAGCTCTGCTCTGTAGCCTACCATTTTGATCCAGCGTTTCGAGGCTCAAAGGAGTCCCAGAATAACTCCTTTCGCACCAGTTTCCCCCTCGCCATGAAAATGACCGTTGGATTGTCACATTTCTCCAGTTTTTTTTTTGTTTTTTTTGCCTTATCCTGAATCTTTTTTCCCCCCCGTGCTGCTGTAGCATTCAGACAGACAAAAATGCAGAGGCTGCTTTTGCAGAAGGAATTGGTGATTGGAGCTCAGGGATCATATGGGCTTTTTTGTCAGACGTTTTTAAAGGGACACGGTACTGTTTAACGCTGGAGTTGCGAGACAGGCGCTTCTCTCTCTCTCTCTCCTCCTTTTGTACTGCACGTGAGCGTTTTAAAGCTAGGAGGAGGAATACAGACGCAGGCGTAGATGGCGCAAAGCCCCGGGTGCGCTTTCTCTCACTGTGCGCTCCTGTAACGGTGTGACGTCAGGGCGGGCAGACAGATGCGGAGGTCAGCGAGTTCACCGGTTTCCCATATTACAGAAGTCATCCTAACTTCATTTGGCGCCATACATGTGCGCTATCGTAACTTTCTTTTTTTTGAGTGCGTGCTAAGAGCGCCGAAATAAGGTTATGTTATGCACATTGTGCAAAATGGTAACTAAGAGATAATCCACAAAATGTGCAAAATTTCAAGTAAAAATCCGCACTGCAATTCCCTCTTTACATAAGGGCCCCATTACCTGCTACTGGGGGCCAAGAATGGCTTTGAAACACTTAACGGAACCACATCGCCCATCTTTTATATACAAGAAGTGGTCTGCTCCCTTCAAAGGAAATAAACAGTCTCTCATTTTCATGCTAGTTTCAATTCCATCCAGGCACGACTGTGGACCTGCACAAGGCTGGAATGGGCTCCAAACCCTCACTCTGGAGCTCCATGCAAGATCTTTCATGAGAAAGGTGGCGGATCGGACCAAAATGGACCAGACTGATTCTTATATAGCACTTTTCTAATCTCCCAGAGTACTCAAAGCGCTGTATACAACATGGATAAACTCAAGTGCAAACTAACCAACATTCACACTCCGATGAACACATCAGAGGCTAACTTGGGATTAGTATCCTTGCCCAAGGATATTTGACTAGAGAAGCCAAGGATCAAACCACCAACCTTCCAAGCAGTAGCTGATCTGCTTTACCACCTGAGCCACAGCCACCCACAAGCTCCTCCTGTGGTCCCAAGAACACCATTAGTAACAGACTATATATTGAAATCCTGCAGCTCCCCTTGCTCAAGAAGCCCCATCTGAAGTTTGCCAGTAAACATCTAAATGAATAAGAGAAGGTTTAGGAGAAAACGTTATGGTCAGATGAAACCAAAATTGAGCTCTTTGGCACAAACTCAACCTGATGTTTGGAGGAAGAGAAATGTTGAGTATGATCCAAAGAACACTATCCACACAGTCCAGCACGGAGGTGGAAACATGCTTTGGGCTGTGTTTTTGCTAAGGGTACAGGGCGACTTTACCACACTGAGTGGTCAGAAAGGAGTGACTAAACACATTTTCTTATACAAGACAAGATTTCACCTTTCATGTTTTGTCCAACAAAAGTTGTATTTTCTCATGTTCGACTCACTGGAACTTCCTGACATCCCTGGAGTCCTGGGCTGAGGCTACGTTTCCTCTGGTAAATCATGCTTGTCTCGAGGCCCCCTGTGAGATTCCTGCACCACAGCACCTCCTTTGAATATCCTGTCTGTAGAATCATAGCAAGGTGGGAAGAATTACAACATGGAGAAAGTCCCATACCTGTATTAATTCATGTTCAGGAGGCATAAACAAACACATTATGCTGTTTAGGTTGCTCAGGTAAACCAGGAATTCAACGTTTTAGACAAACCAAGAGAAAAGAACAAGCGATATAGCTTAATATATTATTTTCCTTTTGTTCTTTAACGCCTTTTAATCTGGGAGATGTCTTAGCTTTTCTATAACATTGAAAAATGACCGTTTTTTATGTAAAGGCAAAGGCAACAGTGACTCAAATAACCCCTCATCGCAACCAAAGTATGCAGAAGAGCATCTCTGAAAATACACTGAACCTTGAAGCAGCAGAGGACCACGCCCAGCACCACTCAAAGAACAGGAAACTGAAGCTACAGACTCACCAAAATTGGACAAGATTGATTTTTTTTTTTTTTTTTTTTAAATGATTGAGTCAGAATTTGTCATAAACAACATGGATCCATCCTGCATCATAATAACAGTTCAAGCTACTGGTGGTGGTGCTGTGATGTGTGATGGATATTTTTTTGGCACACTTTGAGCTCATTAGTACCAACCGACTGTACATAGTTTAAACGCCACATCCTTCCCTTTATGACCATAGTGTAGCTACATTCTCCAGGCTGTTTTGAGCACAATCTTGAACATGACAGTGGGTTCACTGTACTCAAATGACCTCCACAGTCTCAATCCAATAGAGCACCTTTGGGATGTGGTGAAACGGGAGATTCATCCCGGATGTGCAGCCGACAACTGTGTGATGATGTCATGTCAATATGGACAAATCTCTGAGGAATGTTTACAGGAATTTAGCAGTCCTAAAGGCAAACTGTAGCACTACCTAATACAGTGGTTATTGACCATAACATGTAGCTCATGGACAGTTCTTAGAACAAGTAACACATGATTGGAATCATTGCTCTATTTGTAATGAAAGAAAACTGGAATCCACATCATCCGTTTGACTGAATATGGCACAGTTAGCACTTCATGGTGGGGCTTACTGTTTTGTTCTCTTAAGCACACATAGTTAAACACACTACAGATATAAACTGAAGGTAGATGGCACCATTGCTGAGGTACAAATAATTCAGAGATCCTGAGAAAGCAAAGAAAAACACAAAATACCAGACCAGAGTTCAAGATGTGTTGGTATTTATTAAATGTAAACATTTAGAACTGAATAAACCTACATCTGTGGTACCATACTTTGAGTTTAGTTTGAACATTCATGATACAATAAAATAAAAGCACTGAAAAAAAAAAAGTTATAAAAACAAATTATTCCATTCAGTGATGACTTTAGGAAAACTTTCAAAGCTTAATGCAAAACCTCAAAAACACATCAAGACTGAGACGATTGGACTCTTAAACTGTAACAACTTCAGTGTATAAAAGAAGTAGAAAACACAATCCATGAATATAAAATTATTTAATTATTTAGAGCATATTTGTCATAATATTAGTATTAAGTATAGAGTATATTTCACTTTCAAACTTTCTGTTTGATGGACTGTGTTGGCAGATTTTCAGCCACTTGTTGTGACAGCCCCAAAAAGGAGGCCTTTGTATCAGCTTGTAAAGTGGTTTATAAATTTACATTCATTTCCTCAGTAATTATAATGCCAGCTTGTGCCAGGTGGACATACACAACCATGTTAAACTGACCATAAGACTGGATTTAATTCTTCCTCTTAGAGCTTTAGGAGCTGATCTTTGAATATATGACATTGTCCAGACTTTGTGGTTCTGATCCTTTTCATCGGGTGTAAACCAGCAGGCTGCCTTAAGGCGCAGCTCAGCTGTACCGACTGCTGCGACTGTGGCTCCTGCGCCTAGAAGAACTGCGACTGGACGAGCCATACGACCTGCAGACAAAAGAAAACGTTTCACCTTTGAGGCACTGCAGAGGTGTTTACAATGCACAGACGTGTGGAGAACATTTAGTGGGGTGTTTTGGCTTCTTTTATCTTAAATACACCAAAACACATGTGAAAAAACAAGGATTTTCAACAGGACAGAAAGATTTGAGAGGGCGAAAAGGTTGAAGTGAGACCGGCCACATCGTTAGTGTCTGTCAGAGTTCACCTGGGAACTCAGTCTTACCGCGATCGGCGGTCTGAGCTCCTGTAGCTGTCACTTCGCCTGCGCCCTCGTCTCCTGCTCACACTCCGACTCCGACTGGAATAGCTGTCATAGGAGTCTGACCTGCATTAACATCCAGCCAGGTGACAACACAGATATTATTTTGGGAATAGCAACAGAATGACACCGAATTCAGTCATGACATGTAGAGCTTTAAGACCCATTTCTGACATGGTTACAAATACAGCTCAAAAGTAATTATCAGGGCTTCATAAGCTTAACTTTAACTATTTTTAAGCAGCAAAAAGTGGGTTACTTATCATTTTAAAAGGACATGCAGTCCAACAATAATAGATATGAGCAAACAAGAACAACATCACTGAGAATTTAAATATTTTAATAGTTGTAATCGGTGAAAAACAAGCTCAACAATGGTAAACAGATCACTGTATAAGGGAACACAATGTGTCAGGGAATCGGCTGTTAGAATGTACTGTTAGAAAGAGCGGATTGGTGAGTTTCATGTGGTTTCTGATACGTAACAACAGCTGTGGCTCCAGATGTGCTTGCAAAAGTACTGGACTAGTTTGACTATCGTATGGATGCCGTGTGTTAACATTGAGCACTTGTGGATATTTTCAATTTTGTGTGTAAAATTTTATATTAAGCCATTTACTTCAAGATTTTATGTCCATTACTATAAAATATAATATATTTTTAATTCTGATGATTCTCTTTGACACACTGTATTTTAAAAGGTGACATTTAGTGCCAACAGCAGACTTTTCAGTATTAATTTTACTACCCTGTAAAATATGGCTGTTCGATATAACGATATAGATCGGATGACGATATAAAAACGTCTATCGTTTCAGTTTACGCTATCGTTTGTTTCGTGGTGTCGCAAAATAAACTGTTTACAGCAACATTTTTTCATCGTTTTGATGGTCACTGTAGTGGCTATATTAATTTCTTAAAGTTCTCTCTTTCTCTTATATTTAATATAACCACACGACGAACGGACAAGCGCCTGTTTTTATGCGTTGTCGTTAGCAACAACAACGGTAACAGCATCGCGTGTCCGCTTGTTTATTTTCCACATAAACCTTTCACAATAAAGCTCAAGATCCTGTTGAGACTTTTCAAAATAAACTGAATCACGTGAAATAGTATGTAGAGTATTTAGGGATGAGAAGCAAAAAAGAGCCGCCAGGTGCTAAAAAATAAACCTTAGACTCAAACGTTAGAACAGGCTTTTCCCCGCAGCACGCCGTGTAATAAATACTCACAAAGAAACGGCGGCCGTTACAACTTATGTCTAAAAATATATAGTTTCACGCGTCAGTTAAAACACTCGACTCCAGGTACACGACGCCCAGCTGGAAACACTTCACGCAAGTCGAGCTGCCCGAGATTCACAGAATTTACAGAAGATTTTGTGATTTTTATCGTTATCGGGACGATAGATGTCTTATATCGGGATATGAGATTTTGGTCATATCGCACAGCCCTACTGTAAAACCTTTCAAGCCCTGTTTAAAGACCTTCAGCTCAAAGTTTTGTGTCCATCTTAAGACATATGGATCCTGTTTTTGGTCTAAAGTCCGATCATTACAACAATCCCATCAATCTGACTGTACCGAGTTTTGTTTTTCCAGTTTCAAGCATTCATCTTCTGTGGTGCCACATTAAATGTTATTGAAAATACTGATGGATCTGCACATGCTTTTAGGTTTTGAAATATCTATACTATTTATCAAAAGTCTAAACGTTTCTTTGTCTGACCAACAGTCCTGCTGGTAAACCTGCTGCTTAATAAGACGAAGCAGAAAATATTCACAACCTCAGCGATATTTGGCCAAAATTATGAGGGCTGTAAAAAAAATCAACTGATCTCTTACAAACTTATACGTGTTCTCAGTTACAATTATATTGCCATTTTTTAAGCTCAACATACTTCATTGCGTTTCTATGAACAATTCCACATTTCTAAATGTGACTTAAGTGTCCTCACACACCTGGATCTTCTCCGGCGAATATATGAGCGGCTTCTGGAATGACTTCTATTGTACGTCCGGCTGACGGGAACAACAGAAAACACCAAAAATCAGAGGTTTAACTTCAACATCATAGATTAGTAACTGTTAAAACATTGTGGGCACATTTATAAAGACATTTTTGAGTTTTCTTCTTAGGAATCAACACAGAAATCTAAAATGCCAACTACAGAATATTCCCTATCAGATCTTGCACTTGTCCCATGAGTGTTTCATAGTGTACCTGTGACTCCTGTAACTGCGGTACGTGGTGCTGCGAGAGCGAGATCGTCCTCTCCCACGTCTCCTCCAACTCCGGCTACGGCTCCTAAAACAGCAACGATGCTGTAACTTACATCTCACTCACATTCAGGGATGGAAATTGAAAAGAATTTAGCGATTCCATTATCAGCATCACTTATCCATTCGATTCTCTTATCAATTGTTATTGGGTTCTCACTGGCTCAGTTTTGAGAGTCAATGCCATTGTTAAACAGCAGTAAAGAAATTACATTCATCTAAATGAAATGCATGCTGTGGGTCAAATGTTTGTGCGTGTTGAGATTTCCCCTCTTTGTTGTGATCAGTGTTAGAGTCGTTACTCAAAAAGTCATTGTTACACACAACACTTTTCTTAAAAGTCATGCAGCACGTTACTTAATTACTACTGGGACAAGTAATTTGTTATACTATGCTGTTTGCAAAGAACTGAAGTTGTGTTAGCAGCATAATGCGGTTGTTTCTGTCCTGGATGCAGTTTTCCACTTTACCATTGATCTCGTACATAACCACGCTCTAGACTAAGTTGGTATTTTCCTCTGTCACGTGAATTAAAGTCAGCTGATTGTAGCGTGAGTGCAAGATTGATCGATAAGCAGCCAGACTAATAGTCCCAAGGAATTGGACTACTGGGAATCGGTTTTCTACAAAAAACGGTCCTTGATTACCATTCCTACTCACATCAAACAATTTATTAAGATTCAAAGGTGGCGTCTGTAAATCATCGCAGTGCTTTATTCTCACTTACCTGGAGGAGGAGCTGGAGCTGCGGGATCTGCTCCTGGACCTGCTGTAGGAGTGGGACCACCCCCGGGAGCGTGACCGGTGACTGGAAACAGAGCGGGACTTTCTAGACAAGGACCTGGACGTCTTTGGAGACCGTGTGCGTGACGTTCCCTTTGCATTTCCCACAGAGGGGGATCTCTCTTCACTGGAGCTCTCCTGGTTTCTCGGCCTCTGGTTGAGCCGCGCGGTCTTACGGACCTCATCGAACAGAGATCCCGGTCGGACCCGGCTTTTGCTTTTTATCTCCATTCTCACTCCCTGCATGTTGCCGGTCTGGTTCTCTTGAGCCTGGACATTTTTCACAGTGACAGGGGGAGCATTCACAGTCTGTACAGCTGACGTTCCTTTCAGTGGCCTCCATTTTAAATTGATTACAGTGGCAGCAGGCTTGCCAGCGGTTCCTTTGTCTTGCGATCCGCCAGCTGTTGTTGTGGAACTAACGGCAAACTGTTCTTTGCTATGAGATAAAGCAGTGTCATTGTTTTCCATCTCAGAAGAGTTTGAGGTAGATTTTAGGGTTATTTTAGGAACGCTGTTGTGAGGATGACATGAGACTGAAGGTTCAACAATTTCAGCATCATGCTCCGGAGTACAAATGTCCATGTCATCTAATGTCTCCGGCTCCTGGACACTTGGCCAGTGAGAATCGCTGGCGCTATTCCTGTTGGATGACTCTAGATGAGGTTCAGTGTGTTTTGCATTTTTGTTGATACTTTCTTTTGTCCTCTGTTGCCCCCTTTCTTCTTCTTTAGTAGGATTACAGCTTGCAGTTTGGTCCTTTGCATTGAGGTTATTAACATCAGCACTTTTTTTAACAACTCTTCCAGGACTATGTCTTTCCCTTTTGGATTCGTCTTCTTCTTCCTCCTCTTCAAACTCTAAAGGTGGTTGCCAGTGAAAAGTCTCTTTCAGCTTCTGATGTTTTCGCTTAGTTTTCTTGGCCTTGTCCTTACTGTGGTGGGAACTGCCTTTATTCTCACTTCTCCTCTTATGTTTATGCTTACGTTTAGCTTTCTTCTTGCTCTTGTGCTTCTCTGGCTCTGCCGCTTTCTCTGGGCTTTCCTCTGACTGACCAGAAGCTGCCGGAGCATTCCCTCCATCAGATGTTTTTCTGGAAATCTCATAATCCGATTCTGAACTAGCTTCCCCTTCCTCTTTCTCAGAAATAGCTAATGTCCTGGCTGTTAAATTTTCAGAGTCACTTTCTGAATTCCATCCAGAGATCGAAGATAACTTCTTTTCCAGAGACTCGGCATACTGAGCCACCCTTATCTGCATTTTCAATGGGATAGCGCTGTTGCTCTGGCTCACCTTATCACTGTCACTGTCCCATTCAGACTTGTTATTAAAAGTCTCTGCTGGCACTGAACTGCAATGCTTCGTCTCCAGATCCTCTGAGCTTCCCTTGTCTTTTATTTGCTCCACAGAGCCAATGACACCAGGGCTGCGCTCACTGTCTGTCCTGTTCTCCGATCCTGAGTGACCATCTTGACTAAGGCTTACTGAAATTAACTTATCCAAATTCTTTACTCTGCTCAGAGAACTGTAGTACTCCTTCCACTCCTTGTCTAGTGACTCCTTCTTTGCGTTACTTGTTTTTGGGGACTTTTCAGACTCTGATCTGCTGTAGGACGATGACCTGCTCTTGTGCCGATGAGTGGACCTGGACCTACTGTAACTCCGACTCCGTGAGCGACTATAAGAACGGCTGTAAGATCTACTCTTGGATGACCTGCTGCGTGAGCGCCGTGAAGGTTTTTGTGCTGTGTTGTCTTCAGAGTCACCTGGCAGAGACTTTGGCGTAGCTGAAGTCTGAGCTTTATCTGCTGCGCTATCGACTGCTTGCCCAGTGGAGGAAATGTTGCTGGGAGCTACTTTAGCTTTAATTTCCTGAATATGGATGTAGGAGGGTTTCCATGGTTTCTGACCCGGTTTCCAGCGAGAGGGAGGTGGACTGTCGCTCAATGGGATCACAGGGACACTTTCAGGAGCCGGGACAGCTGGCAGTCTGGGGACAGGTGCGACTTTGCTCTCTTGAAGCTTCTCACTCACAGGGATCATGGTGGCTGGTTTGCTTGTTTTTTTCTTTCTCGGAGATCTGGAAAAACTCCTTTTTCTGGGTGGCGTCAAAGATCTGGATCTGTACCTTGATTTAGACCGGGAGTGAGAATGGGACCAAGACCTAGATCTAGAGAAAGATCGCCCTCTAGATCCAGACCGGCTTCTAGATCTTGAGTAAGACAGGGACCTTCCTTGAGATCTGGATCGACTGGATGTGTATGACTTAGAGTAGGATCGGGAATCTCCGTATGACCCCGAGGATCGGCGTCTCCTTCTGTTTGACGAGTGGTGTTGACTCGAAGAAGAACGAGTTAGCGAATGAGATTTTCTGCACCCTTTCTCTGAAGACACAGACCTTTCTCCATCTGACTGGTTTTGATGTTTGCTCTTGGAACTCTTCTTCTTGTTATGTTTCCGCTTTTTGGCCTTTTTCTTGTGTTTAGATTTCTTCTTCGCCTTCTTCTGTTGGCAGCGCTGGCTGGACCTCTCCGAGCTGTGGTCTGAGGAGTGCTCTGCAGACTGGGACCACGCAGAGTCGCTTCTGTTGTCCCATCTGCTTGAGGAATGGTCATTCAATCTGTTAAGCCAAAAGACGCATGAAAGCAAATAGAAGGAAAACTAGTGTTTAAAGTTAGGAAGGAAAACACTTGGTCATACTTGTCTCCTTTGCTCCACCGCTCGATGCTTGGGGGTTGATAAATTTTGGTTCTCTTCATTTCTTCTTTCCAGTGCGGTGGAGTTTCACTGCTTCCACGCTCCTCTACAGATGCAGAGCGTGATTTAGACCTCGTAGGAGTGTGATACCGCTGCGAAAGACAAAAAAAGTAAAAACTGTGCATTTGCAAACAATTCATTAAAACTAATTCTGCATAAGAGTTAGACTAGATAAACACGTTTTACAAAATTCACTCCTGTGACTCAAAAAGAAATCCAAAAATTTGAATATTTACATATACATTATGTTAGCAATCTCTGATCTTAGTTGAGGTGAGCTTACTATCGTTCCTCTGCCTCTGATCTTCCGTCCAGACTTGGACACAGCTGGTTTCGGGTCAGCTGGAAGAGTTGCTTCTTCTTTTTCAACTCTGAAAATTAATTTGAAATTGAAATCAAATTGCAGCACTTGCTGTGTTTACTTAGATTAGTGTTTTGGTTGCTCATTAATAAAAAAAAAAAGTATATACATGAAGCACAACTTTGAACTGACATATCTGCTTTATCTTCCTGAGATGGCATGTCCCGTCGCAGCAGGAAGCGGTTTTCTGGCACAGGTGGTATTTCCTCTGGCCGAACAACGGGCTTCTCTCTCTTCCCACCCAGCTCCCTCTCTTCTTCCACCTCGTTCTCTCCCTCTCGTAGCTCTCTTCCCACAGGGCTGTGACAGCAGTTATATTTTTATTAAGAAAACAACAAAAAGCTCCTACAGATGTCAGTACTGAAGTCTATACAGTCAATTGGTGAAAACTGACAACACACAAGATATGTGTAAGTATTTATTAAAAAACGTTATAATGTGATCATGAACAAGAACTTACATAATAAAATAAATAAAAATCACCTTTGCTTGGAAGGCAGACTATCTGCATCTTTGTCCTTCCTTGACAGTCTCCTTTTCTTTTTAGGCCGTTTACTTTTCGAATGTCTCTTTTGCTTGTAACGCCTGTGCTTTTCATCAAGTTCACTTTCAGACTCCACTGAGGAGAACTGGGAGAACGAGTCATGGGAGCTCAGGGACGAGTCAGCAGAATGGGAAGTTCTTTTCCGCTTGCCTTCTAGCACTGCAGGAAGAAATACAACAGAACGTGTGGAAATAAATTAAAATGTGCTAATTCTGAAGAATACTTGACTCGTATAGTTAGTAAAAGAAGAGGGAAAGCTCAGACGCAAGGAGTCATTTTCATGATGGTACAAGTACAAGAAAAGCTTTGTCTGTTCTTTCCTGGTATGTTCAAGGCAATGAAAGCAGCCCTGGCAGAGTCAGGTGGGCTGAAGCCAACTGAACTCCACAGAGATCACCTCGCTGATCCTCATTAAACAGAAGATCCAGTTACACGCCCCGTGTTAATGCCAGTGGCGGGGGGAGACGCTGGCATCCAAACGCCAACAAAATGAACATGAGCATGAAATACGAGCCAGTTATAATCACAGGCAACACACGTTATCCCTCACTGGAAACAAAAACAAATGAGCATAAAATATGTAACTTTCACTACAGATATTCTATTAAAGCTTTTGTATTATAACAAAACTTACAGTCACACTACACTGGCTGAGTGGCAACACATCTAATCTAAACAAACCCAAAGATTTCATACAGTGGGTCTAAGGGTATTGTCTAATAGTATCTTCTAAAAGATCAAAGAAAAAATTTGGATACAATTCTCCAAAAACTACAGTACCCAGGATGCATGGGACCTTTTCATCAGATTTACTTATCAAAAATAAATGAATAAATACAACAAAGCTAATCCTTCCAATTAAGAAGGTTACTGAACGTACCATCGTTTGCAGACTTGGTGATCAGCTGACCACAGTCGATCACTCTCACGTCAGCGTACGGTCTGCTGGCAGAATCAGTCTTCAGCCCCTCAATCTTCTTTATCACTTCAAATCCGGAGATGACCAGACCAAAGACGACGTGGACTCTGCATAGACGCAAGACAGACTTGAAACTAAAAGCAACATTAAATGTACTATTATGTTAGTTTTAAGCCCTGGAGAGCATTTAGGTTTTGCCTCAATCAACTTCCTATGACAGAATATCCTACATTAGCACAGTACATTGAGCTAAAGTTTGAAAACTACCAAAAGGGTTCTAATCTATTAAAATCCCACTCACACAGGCCTGCTTAACAGCTAGCAACTGCGAGTGGTTGCTGGAGGTTGCTTCCTGATGCTCGGTAAAATTGTCCGTTTACGTTGTTTGCACAGCGTCTTCCATGCAAACTACGAGTGACCGAGGCAATCTGCTAAAGACCAAAGGAACCACCAGGAGGGTTTTTGGTGAACCAACCTATTTGCAACCCATTTCACTTAGTGACAGCCAGCAAATATTCAGCAACCGGTCAAGGAATACACATCTTTCCTAAGCAACAGGTGCTTGCTGAGTGATTGCCAGCCTGTGTGACTAACGCCAAACATGCTATAATCAGTTTAGTAACATAGAAACCTAACAATAGTTGTTGGGATGTTGGGATTCTTTTTCCCCAAAAAGTTTCATATCAATACACTGAAAGTCTCATTTTCAGATTTCTATATAGAATTAGAATGTGAAATAATAATATCAGATGTACCTACCCATCAAGATGAGGCGCCATCTTAGTTGTGCTGATTATGGATAATCCAGCAGTAAGTGAGGTGGGGAGTCAACCAAAGGTGGAAGCCGGGCCATGAAAGTGGGAAAAAAGAGAAAAGAATAACAATAAACAAATACCTCGATCAAAGCGGGGATGCTACTGTACCACAGGGAAAATCTCAAAAGGAATTGTGCAACAAACCTTTCTTTAATGACATCTGATTGCAACTCAATTAGGAAAACACTCAACAGCAGAGTGTGGTAAATTACATTATCATTTTTTCTGTTATAAAAATCAATTTGCACAAAGACTACATATCTACATTTCCTCCTTCGAGAATTTGTAATCATGGAGGAAAATGTCAATCGTATGTTCAGAACCTGCTTTTGTGACAACGGAAGCCAAAATAACATTTTGAGTCACCTCAAGCCATTTGTGAAATATTTAAGCAAGTCCAACAATTGCAAAGACAAACTACTCAATGATAAATACAGTCAGGAGAGAGAGAAACACAGCCTTTGAGACACATTACCTTGGAAGAGCAGGATGCTAGAGTTTCTGTAAATTTTACACAAAAACGGCAAGAGAAAAAATGTAACAATTGTAGGTGAAAAAGAATGAATCCAATGTTTCTCTGCACTTTGAAACTAACTGCACACAGAAGAAGGGACTGCTGATGGTCACACTTAATGACAAATTCTACTCTAAAATCTCAAAACAGGAAAAAAAAAGGGATAGAAAGCAAAAACTAATAAGAAACTTTCTTAAGAATGACAGTAAAATAATGGTGGTTGGGGGGTAAGTTCTTAAAAGCAATGTTTTAATTTAAAAGTTCCTCACATAAAAAACTGTGAGCCGTTGGTGTCTTTCCCACGATTGGCCATCGACAGCAGGAAGGCTCTGTCGTGTTTGAGAGTGAAGTTCTCATCTGTCAGGGGCAGATGCAGAGGATTCAAGTGTTAATAAAAATAATCATTTAAAAAAAACAAAACAAAAAGGTTTATTAATTCATTAAAGCTTTTCGCTGTCTCACCAACCTATCCTTCCATAAAGTCAGCTCTAACAAAAGGTTTCTGTTGGGCCAAATATTACTGCAGTCTGTTTATAAAGTACCAAACCAGTAATGACTTTCAACAACTTGCACTTTTCAGATGAAAAGGTACCACACTGGTTTCTGTTCACATCATAGCTACAAGCAGATCTGCTTGCTGATGTGTGCAATATATTACGTGCATTTCTCAAAGTCAACCTTACATCACAGTCTTCAAGTCAGAGCTGCATTCTGATATATTCGAGGGTTAATCCGCTGTAGGAGTTCCAGAAAACACACTCAGTCGAATTTATAAAAGGAACCATTAGCTTTTGCTTGCACAGCTACCAGGAATGAACTTTGCAAGTTGTGTTTAGAAGTCTGGTTTACATATTGCTCTGGAGTTCACCCTTGGGTTTAGCAGGGTGACATAAGCTTTGTTTCTAAAAGCTTTAAAAAGTTAGAGAAAAATGTCCAAACCACTGATTTAGGAGATTCTCAACGAGGGTCTGGTCCATCTCAAAAGTAAGCACCATCACTGACAGTGCTTACTTTGAGGGCCCTGCTTAGAAAAAGCAGTTACGGCTGTAACAGTAACATAAGGCGGTGCGACGCTGTTGGATCACTTCAAGTTTCAAGGGGTTTTTCAAAGCTGGAGATTAATGAGTGCTTTGCAAAAACAAAATAGTCCCCGTAATGTACAGTTTTAACAAAGAGATGATATACAATATAAAAGTTAAAAGTGGAATATCTTCTTACTGATGAGCAAAACCACCCGTCTGGTTCTGGCTCCATGTCCTGCTAGTTCCACCTATTTAACATAAAAACCCTAATCTGAGCGGGGGGGGGGACCTTTCAGTACAAATGTGAATCTGTGACGCTGCGAGCATTTGCACTGCTTTCACTGACTGAGGAAGGTGGTGGGGACGATGTTGGCATGGTGTTACGGAGCTGTGTACATCTCTTACCTTTTCATTTTGCAAAAGACCACTCTATAAATAAGAGAATATGTTGAAAATTTTAGGCAGGAAGATTGTAGCTTTCAGTAAAGAGAATGCCTACTCTCCATCTTGATTTGATAAAGCCTACTGCTGTTACTACATAGAAGAACTACACAATGGAAAAGTGAAGGTCAGCGCAGTCAAACATAGAACAATTCGCACACAAAACCCATTAACCATCTATGCAACTTTATATGCATGCTTTGTTTTTTTTAGTATAGATATGCATCACTATTATTAGATTATTAGATAACTTGATATTCCAAATACCTTCAAAGTAGCCTCCATATATGGATTCCCCTCCTCTTCCATTTCCTGCAAAGATTAATAAAGTCAAATAAATTCACAGCAGCTTCTTTATATTGCAGCAGTGTAATTGTGTGTAGCCGCTGAAAAAGATGCTGCCTCATCAGCAAAGGCAGCAGTGATTCATGTTTATTGGGCTCATTTTTGAAGTGGCTGCCATGTTCAGGAAACTGTAGTCTCCTGGATTCCTGCCATGAACACCCACAACAAAGCCGCAGAGCATGTTTACGGTATGTTGGCACTTTGATGAGATTAACAGCTTTGATCAGTTTTTACCCATTTTAATTTGGCCTCTAATTAATGTTATTATTGAAAAACATTTCCCACCTGGAGAGCATTTAATCCATCTTTAAAACAACCCAAATGAGAGGTTTTTTCGCCCCGCTCACATAAGCTGTGTTACGCTCTGTTGGCTTTCATTAGATTTTGGACTGAAACGAACAAACTAGCAAATTAGAAAAAGGTGGAGCACTGTGAACACGTTCTTAGGTAAACGGGGGATTATAACATTACCTTCAGTAAAGTCGCCTCCCTGAATCATAAAGTTTTTTACAACTCGGTGAAACGTGGAGCCTTTGTAGCACAGCTTTTTCCTTGTGACTTTCCCAGTTCCCCTTTCACCTGCAATGACATTCATGTTAACTGAGCTCTCACCAAAAAACAAAAACACTCAACCTGCTAATACACAAAGTGCTTCTGTGTTTACTAGATGGTTTTAAGAAACAAAAGGCTTTTAATATTGCCACAAAGGAATGAAAACCACATTTGGGTGGTGGCTTTCAGTAAGCTATATGCCTTTGGTCTGGCATCCTGCTGGTACTCCCTTGGAGGACTGCCAAATTCATTAATAAATCTTCCACTGGACCAATACTAACCAGGGACACAATACTGGCCCAAAGCTATTACCCTCCAGAGTCCCCTTACTCCTGGGGTGAAATGACGTGAAGGCAGGATTTAATTAGATGTGGTGATGTGTTGAAGGTGGCTTTCAGCAGAAAGAGGCTGTGTGTCCTATTGAAAAGCTAAGCTAAGGGTTTAGTATTTTACTTCTTTGGCTTCGGCACTGTTCCAGGGGTTTGGTTTCCTTTGGAGTGAGCTGATCCAATTCTAAAAGGACACATTAGAAACTTTGAGAAAGTCAGCAAACTGCACCAGCTGAATGCGGGTGTGTATTACTGCTTCACTGGTGTGCTGTCTGTGCATGTGTTGGTTCAGGAACAGACTAACGAGCCTTTTCCCATGTCTGCCTTTGCTGCCATCGCATTCCCGTTGGCCAGGTAGGGTGAAAAATGAGACGGGGGGGATTGCTCGGCTATGTGTCTGCAGATTTATGACTTTCTCTAGGCAAACCACTGCCTCTACAGTACACTACACTGCTCTGTGTGATGAAATATCTAGAAAACAGAGCAGCCACAACATAAGTCATAAAATGGTGTATGTTTTTTATTACGTTATTGTCATTTTATTTCACTTATTTAATAACGTTCTCATTGCTATTGTATTGCAGTGCTTGGATAAACCTTGTTAAGTTGCACTTCTGTAAGGCCAAACAGATGAGGTTGACAACATCTGTGATGCAGCACATCACAGGACGTTATCTCTCAAAATTATGTCAGAAATTTTATTTTATTGAACAGTTTCTGACGCTTAAACTTCAGCAAACTTCTCGACTGTGAGAGAAAACCTCTTCTCTAAAGCTGTGACTCGATCAGTCAGCGAGTGAAATTTGCCCCTTTAACACTTTATTTATGGTCATTTGTACAAGCAGACGAGCCTTTGGAAAGAGGTTTAAACCACTGCAAATATGTTTCTGTAAATTCCTTCAAAGTTCAACAGGAAGTTAAGCACCCCCCAAAAAATCCATCACAGATGAAAAGATAAAGCGTGAAAACTACGGACTGGTGTGGTGCAGTAAATGAATTTTGTTGTTTTTAACTTTGTTTTCCCCTCACTTCAGCTTTTAGTTAGTCGCTTTGCACGCTGATGTTATCACTGTCACAGAACCACTTCTGTTTACGCTCACTGTTAAAGCGCAGGTAGTGTGTGCAGTATTCTCCTGAAGGTTAGGTGTCGCCACGTCAGTGCTGATAAAGGAAAGAAGTCAAAACTGGAAGCAAAGACATTGCCGTGTGTGTTTATTCAAGAAAGTCTAATCTTTTCAAACTGCTGTAGCTTCCCTCCATGTGTAGTGTGTCAAACTATGAGCTTGTTTATGGATATATCATTAAAATGGCAATTAAAAACTGACTATCATACACTTCATACGTGTCTTCAACTCAGTGTTGCAGAAACAAAACTAAATGAAACTAAAACACTGTGCAATCTGCCATGAATGGCAATGGCAATAGTGCCATCACTCTTCTCTGCAGCTTCGGAGTACCCCAGAGATTTTTGACACTGCCCCTATCTGACAACGGACAATCTGTGCAGGTGGCTCAACGGACTACCAACGAGTGCTGACGCACTACTACCGCTGGACAATAATTCCCACATCAGCGATCCTGCCGACTCTTCAGTCTTTAGCCTGTGGTGATAATGCTGTGCAGACTTTGATCGATAAACAGCCTTTTGTCAACAAAGTGGATTATTTATCTGGTGGATTATTTATTTGGCGATTTAAAAACCTGCTACAATTCACTATTTACCTGCATCGTTATGAAACCACTGGGGACAATTTGACATTTGATAAAAATGAATTTAAACAAATACACAGAAAAGAAAGCTACATAAATGAAATGTGTTTTTCCATGTTAATCAAGTAGTTTTGAAATTTTAGAGTTAAAGTAGTGAAAATCTTGCACTTTAGTCTGGGTTTTGCCATGTTGAATCACATTTTTAAGCAGAATTATTCAAATATGCGATTAACGAAATGCTGTAAGGTCATGACATTTGACTGGAAGATATCTCTGAATGAGGATTACTCACCAGTGCACAAACAGAGGAAGTTTTTGCTGGTCTTGGGACAAATATCCGAAAAAAGCTGAAAGACTATACGCCCAACTACAAGACACATAAGGGGGAAAGAAGAGTCACTAAAAGTATCATCTTTAAACAAAGTCAAAATAAATCACATATAAACAACAACATGTAAACAACCGGAAACAATCTTTAATAGTTCACAGCTACATTTTCTATTACAAGCTACAAGTTTCTATTACAGAAACCTCTCTGTAGCTAATGGCAAGTCTGATACTATGTGAGGGACAGCTGTGGAAGAAGGGCATCAGCTACATCTTTCAGGATAAAGTCACTAAAACAGTCTGGTCAATATTTCCATTCTGAGCAGCTATCAGGGGTTATATAGAAATATAACCTCTCAGCACAGATACAGCTGACGCTAAACCAGTCTATCAAGTTTATTCACCACTGAGTGAGCCACTTTCATTTTGTAAATGAATATCAATGCAAAGCTTGAACACCAAAAACAAAATCTATACATAACATTAATTTAAAAATCCTTTTTTTACATATCAGTTCAAAGTATGGAAGTTAAGGTAGGCTCTAACTAACTATTCCCTCCACCTGTAAACTGATAAGGATTTCCCTTACTTGGCTCCCGGTTGAGCTCCACATCAAAGTAACACTGAGGGCGGTCTTTCACCCCCATTGCGATCAAAGTCCAGATGACCTAAAATGCAAAAACAAAAGAAGCTAAGCATAAAAAAAAAACAAAAAACAATGCTTCCCCCCCCTTTTTTATACGTATGTTTAAGCCAACAGAGACACAGCACATTGGAAAGAGGCTGTATACAACGGAGAGACTAAATGACAGCAAAGGAGGAAGAAACAGAAAGGGGAGGAGAGAGCAATGGTAGGGGAGAGACAGAGAGAGAAGTCTGTGGGGACATACAGAGGCTATGCAAATCCGAGCAGAGCGCACCACAGACTCCTTACTGTATATTTATTGCTCTGTGACAAACACTGAAATGTCACCACTCTGGCTGAGCCTGCTTTGTAACATTAACAATAACCTGGAAGTGTATTTACAGCTTTTAGTTTGAGCATGTTTGATTTATATATGGACAAGCACCCAGCAGACAATTAAAGCAAGCACCATCAATAGATCCCAATGTTTACCTTCATCATGTGACAATAAATATAATAAATATAATAAATATAATATATATATATATATATATACACACACACACACACACACACACATTAAAAAGAAATCTCCTCAAAACCATGCACCAACTTGTTGAAGAGCTTTACTGCTGAGCCATGAGTTGGAAAACCACAATGTTTTTAGTCTGAGCAATGCAGTTTTAATGACAGCTACAGTACAAGGATCTGGAATTTGTGTGGGTGAGCAGACTGAACTGCCAAAGAGCTTTACGAGTAATGAAAGTGCAACACAGTACGGAAGAGGGGGGAAAAAAGAAAAAAAAAAGAAATCACAACAACTTCTCAGCAATGTGCATTCATCAAATTCTCTTCTTTTCATGTCCATGGTATGTGCTCAATATTTCTTTTCTTTTTTTAACTGTGCAGAGATGTGAGTGAACATGAGCTGCAGTGCTTTGTGTTATTAGCTATAGTTTAACTTTAGCTTTCCCCCAGAACACAAGAAGAGAAGTGAGCTTGGTGTTAAGTTGGAGTGTTTTCTGACATTACTGCACAGGAGGAAGTATATCAAGGTGTCAAGATGATAATACTGAATCTATACATAGCCGCCTAAGAGGCCTGTCTTTTCAGATAAGCAGAGCTGCATTGCATTTACAGCAGAACTCGTGTCATATTACTAGCCTTGACTATGTTTGGTTAACGAGGAATGGCATCTGCATGAACAGTTAGATCGTGGCTGCTACGAATAGAAAACAATAACCAACTTCTGGAGAAGTCCCTCCTCCACTGAGCTCTTTAGATATTTACCTTGCATGTCATGCAGACTACAGTAACCACTAAAGCGCACTCCCCCCCCCCCCAAAACAAAACTAAACAAAACAAAAAACCTTAAAACAATGCTGTAAACCCAGAAACCGAGAATGTCCTTTTGCATTTCTTGTACAACGTTAGCAGCCAGCACGGCACACCTTGTAGCTCGGGTTTATCTGAAAACGACCTAAGGTTACTGAGGGTTTAAGCCATGCTGCGAGTATTAAAACGGTGTGAAATCTCCCCAGGCTACAACGAGAACACTGTTCACACAAATGTTAGGCGCTTTTCCAAAGCGGCGGAGCTAACAGCTAGGAGCTGGCTAAAGTTAGCTAAGCAGCTTACGTAAAAAAAAAATCACTCGTTTGCAGAGACTGTTAGCATTTATTTCAACGCTGAAAATCCTACCAAAGGTTATTAAAAGCTTTGATCTATGTAACTTACCTCTGTACAGTAGCTAGCCAAGAATCAGCTAGTCACTGACGGTCGCCACTTAGCATTTGAGTTCCCTTTTTTGAGTGACGAGTGCTGGTTAGAAAGCCGACTGGTGGGTGGGCAGTTTAGTAGTTTTGTCCCTTTCGGCTTGCCGTAGAAGATTTGTTGTGGTTTTGTTGTATCAGGAAGCACATTTGAAGTTAGCTCGCTGGACTAATTTTGATTTAAGGTCTTACTTCGCTATTATAAGTCGTTATTAAGGACGGCTCTCTTTATCGATCATTGATTGCTTTTGCATCGCGAAGCTGGGGCGGGTTTCCTGCCTGCTTATGGCGTGTTTTTGTTTGTGATAAGATGCATTAGTCAGCTCAACTACAATAGCTTAGGGACAAGGTGCAGCATGAAACCCATGATAATGAGGTAAGCTGCAACGAGATGTTGTCACGAGTGTTTAAATTGTCTTAGCTCAAAGATTTCTAAGTGGTGTTTAACTACAGAGACTACAGAGATTTTAAACCTACGCAGTTTCCCTGTTCAGTTACCATCTATTCACACCAACTAAACCTAATGCAGTCTGAAATGCAGTGTTTAGTTTTTTTCGGAAAGTTATTTATTTAGTTAGTTAATGTAAGGAGAATTAATGAAAACAATATCACATTTCACGTAGACAAATATCGTTACCAATGGTGATGGACAAATTGACAGGTGAGGTCAGACAGGAGTCTCGCTGGTATATGATGTTTGCAGACAACGTTGGGATTTGTACTTAGAGGAAAGAGCAAGTGGGAGAGAACCTGAAAAGGTGCAGGTATTGTCCGGAGAAAAGAGGAATGAAAGTTAGTAAACTAAGAGGGAGAGGAAAGGTAATGAATGTCGATGGGCTACATACCTGGATTCAACCATCCAAAACAAGGCAGGTAGGGTGGGAGTGTTACGAATGTCAGGGGCGATTAGTGGCAGAAGGATACCAGCAAGAGTGAAAGGGAAGTTTTACTAGATGGTTTGCAAGTTAGACCTCCTTTCATTTATGGTTTGGAGACGGTGGCACTGACAAAAAAACAAACAAAAAAACAGGAGGCACAGCTGGAGGTGCCAGAGGTGAGAATGTTAAGATTTTATTTAGGTTTAGGTTTATTTTGTTTAGGTTTAGAGCTAGAGAGTTAGAGAGGCAAGGCTGAAATGCTTTGGATATGTGGAAAGCAGGAGTAGTGGATGGATACAGAGCTGCCAGGCAGTAGGAAAAGAGGAAGACCATAGAGGAGCTTTGTTGATGTATAGTGAAAGAGGACATGCGGAGAGTTGGTGTGCCAGAGGACAATTCTGAGGATAGGGTCCGATGGGGGCAGAAGCAGCTGAAAGAAGAAGAAGAAGAAATATTGTGACCAAAATATTCTACATGAAGTATTTTATTATAATAGAATAATAACACACAATTTGATAAGAAAGGAAAATGTAGTGTAAAAAATATAGAATACTAAATTTGAGTGTAAGACTAACAGCTCAGTTTATTTTATGTGTTATTAGCATGATACTAGCTGTATTTATTTATACTACTGACAGTTTATATAACAGCTATCATCAGCACTATATCCCCAACTTAAATGTGCTATTCCAATCAATATGATAACAGTAATCTGATCTTGCTTTGTGCTCTGCGTAGGCAGTGTGTGCTTCATGGACCGAGTGGATAATGTCTGTGATCCTGTTTGCCTTTGTGGTTCGGGTCAGGGATGGACTCCCCCTGTCAGCCTCCACAGACTTTGAACACAACCGAGAGCTCCAGCAGAGGAAGCAGCAGATTAAGACCATCAGCAAGGCGCTGGCCCGCTTCCCCGACAGAGGGACCATTAAGGGCCAGGAGCTCAATATATAGTAAGCACGCAACAAACGAAAAGCAGCAGCAGCAGCACACAGATTCATAAGAACCTGTCTAACTGCAAAAATGCACAACACACAGCCTTAAAGCAAATCGGCACGTATTTGGTTTTGTGGTACGGTCGACATACGCAGTGTTGTCCATGTGAACAGAGGGGCATCCACGTCACGCTGCTTCAGGCTGTTTGTTTACTAAACACCTTTTCTCCTCTCACCTGTTCAGCTTCGTCTCTTCAGAGGGTGTATCCTACATGACTGTGTGTCACTGCAGCCTCCCTGTTGCTAAAGCCTTCTGCTTCCTGGAAGATCTGCGCTGGGAGTTCACAGCATGCTTCAAAAGCACTGTTGTTGCCTTGGCAGCCAGGCCATATCCATTTTTGGAATTTGGTGAGGGGAGCGAAATTGCCTCATATAGATTTGATAGTGTCTTTTGGGATTGCAAAAGTTTTTTCTTTCTTTTGCTTTAAATTTAAGATGTGTTAACACACAATTAAATAAATTAAATCTTTGAATTTACCTCTGAATCTTGCTGCCAACTGACAGACAGCATTATTCAGAAGCTGAAGCAGCAGTACAACCACAGTGGTGGCCCGGCCCTAGAGGTGACTTTGGCAGAAGTCCAGGAGGAGCTGAGGATCCATCCACCTCAAGTAATAAACCTGGATGAGGTGGAGCTAACCAATGGCACTGCAAATGGGCACATGGAGCAGGGTCCTGGATCTGGTAAGGCTAAAAGCACTTGAAACAGAGCACTCTGCTTCCTGCCTTTGACAGCCAGTATGAATTCTTTGTAATGCAGGAATGAGGATATTTTCTTGCTTCTCATTGTGTTTTCTTGTTTTGAAGTGTTTATATTGTCGCTTTCTTGTGTTTAACAGGTCAAAATCAAAGACTGGAACCAGTGACGGCCCCGGGCATCCTCTCTCTCATCCTCAATATCATGTGTGCGTCTTTGAATGTTATCCGTGGGGTTCACCTCATGGAGTACACGTTCCAGGTACAATTAGTGCTGGCATCTGATTACTGTCATTTCAAATATTATTAATGGTGCTGTTTATTTGGGGAGTCTAAATGATGTGAAAAACAATCATAAGTTGTAACTTTCTCTCTTGCATAGCAAACCAGTTTGTTTGTTTGTTTGTTTAAGTCGGGATATTTGGAAATAGGCTTGCGTAAGCTAATTTTAATTACAGATAAGGTAAGCTGGCTGAACTGACCGCTGTGCATTAGCATTTTACGGTGAAAGCTGAGTTGTTATCATGAGGTGTGCACAAATTGGGTGAATTAATCAGAAATAAACGCAGCAAGCCGACTGAGACCGGAAAACAAATCAACTTTTTTAAAAGTTTATGTATTATTTTTGTTTTCGCAGGATGATTATGAAAGCATTTGGAATGTTGTGGCATTTCTCCTGGCATTTGCTTGCTGTGTTTTTCAGGTAAATAGTAGTTCACATAGTAGCTTGACTCTTGATTGCAAACAGAAATATGCTGCCGTCCATCTTTCTCTGACGCTTCTCCGTGTGAATCGCTCCGTAGTGCCACCTCTACCTTTTCCACTCATCTGTGAAGAAACTGAAGTGCTTCACTCTGTTAAGTGTGATCGTCCTATGCAACTTGCACCTGCTCGGCTTGAGAAACGCGTGGCAGCTCCTCTTCCACGTTTCCGTTGCCTCCTTGTCTACCGTGCTCATCCTGACTCGCAAAGTCCAAGACAGAACCAGCGACTGTGGCGTCTGAGGAGCGCAGGACAGCGAAATTTGTTGCACCGCTGCAGTTTTCAGTGCAGGTGAGAAAGAGCGAGGACGTAATCGGCTCGATCCACGATAACGAAGATGTCTTGTGGATTTTTAACAAAAGATTGAAAAAGTACAATAACAGGCTCGTATTTTCTCATGTGCAGTATGTACTCCAACTTTCTGTACATTTGTGTACAACAAGAATATCGGAAAAAGCAGTGATTTTTGGATTCTTAAAATGCTCCGATTAACCTCAAACCAGGAAAAAATGCATATGAAGAACAACACTGATGAATCCCAGTCAAGCCCAACTTTTGGGAAAAGTTTTGAAAGAAGATGGAAGAGCTTTTTTTCAGTCAAAGTTTTTCCCGTTATGTTGGTGGGTTTATAATTGAATGCATTTGTTCTCACACCCAGCTCAGTATTTCTGTTGTCACAGAGCACTGATTAGCTTTTCATAATCATTTTACACTCAGTGACATCAAGTTAAAATTGATTTCAGTTGTACTTTTCCCAGAAAATAAGATAGTCCGTCCTGCGCTGGTAGGCGTATGATAACTAAATTATTTAATGTAGCTTAACTGAATTACTCTATAGCCTAAAAAGGAAAAAAAAAAAAATCAAATGTGTAAATATAAAGCTATGGTTGCTCTACTTCTTTCTGTGTGGCAGTGCAAATATGGTTGATGGGTTTGGTTTATTTTGTTATATATTTTATAGCCAGTGCTCAGCTTCTCGTTGCAAAGGTTCACATTTAAGGGCTTCGTTATTTAGCAACTTCACAGTCTGTTCTGAAAGGGAATGTGTTAATCATATGTTCAGCTGTGGTTTGATTTTGAGGTTTGTTTGTTTTTTTAACAACGACTCATTTTAGACCCCTCGTTAGAAGAAAGTTGTTTCACCTCATCTCCAAAATAAGCTTGCTGTTGATCTCTAAATTGTGATGATATCAATATGCTTGTTTTATTAAGCTATTGCTAAGGTCGGCCTTAGCTGTTCTTCCTGAGGCCTGTACTATGAAGAAAGTTCAACATACCAGGGTGTCTTTATGCTACCTGTTCACTTTTGCTAACGCTGGCATTCAGCAGTCATGTGAAGCTAATTATTGACTCCCTGAAGTTAACCCAGGGTCTCCTTTGGACCTTCAATTGAAAGGGGTGGTGTTGGCAGTATCTGACCAATCACAAACGTGGACAACTGCTGGCAGTATAGCAGCTGATTTTACAAAGGAAGATAAAATAATACAATGGGGGAAACATGAAAAGGTTAAACACATAAAAGAGACTGAAAGCAACACACCCACTGCAGACAAAGGAGCAAGATGAGTGTCTGCCAAATCCAGCTTCATAGTACGGGCCTTGGGAGTCTGGTATGCATTCACAAAGATGCAAAAAGAAGAAGCAAGCCCTTCTTATAAAGGTATTATTAAAATTCATAGACAAGAACATGAAAGGTTTTTTTTTTTAACTACCTATAACAGGATATTAAACAGCATATTTTGTATTGAATGTATGCATTTCCAACAATAAGTAATCCTTCTTCTCCAGTGTAATTCCTATTTCATGTTTCCACATATGAGAAAGTATGTGAACGTGTAAAAGCACTGATTATATTGCAGTTTGTTAGAAAAACTGCACTATTTATGGAGACAGTTATGGAAATTATCCTTTGAATATGTTCCTGTTTTCTGTTTACCTGTTGGTTTGTTTCAAAAGCCTCTATTTCCTAGGGAGTGGAGTAGATCCAATATTTGTTTCTCACATTGATGTAAACATAGAAATCTAGATAAATACCACTGCTGTGCTGCTGAAGAAGTAGACTAAGAATAATTTTACTGTCAGTTTTTGTTTTTCTTACGCACTCCGTTTTTAATGGCTAAAAGTTGCACTCAATATCAGAGGAAGTAGATCGTTAGTTTTATAGAGTTAGTTAAACATGTAGCATCAGGAATTATGTAAAATCCATCCTTTTTTAATGTTTGATCCCTTGTTCGAGGACTTTTAAAGGCTGCATTTCTTACATCAATCCGAAGGTCTTTAACTTTATTGCACTGTTAGAGAGGGACAAAAAAGCTCATTAGTTTTATTGTAATGTAGCTTCAGTTTACACATGTGTGCCCTTTAGTAATGCTAGACTTTACTTTTTTCTTAAAAAGGTTGTTTTATCCTGAACTCCTGGCATTTGCTTGATGAAAAGCCTTTAGATTCAATGAAGTTCACTGGGGCTGCGAGGTTTCAAGTAGATTAGGGAATAGTGAACTGTTCAAACAACATAATTTTGTTTTTAATTGTTATGCTACTGATTAATTGAGTCCAACTGTTATATTGGCGCGGCGGGTATGTTCGCTGTTGATATCGGCATCTATGTATAACCATCCTAAATAAAAATTAAAAAGTAAAGGAGAGATGGAGAACACGCCCTTCATCCATGGTATGAATGTTGGTGTAGTGTGTGAACCAGAGGACCCTCTGCAACATCTCTGTGGGCAGCATTAGTGTGAACGCCACAAACACAACCAGCTGATCTGAGTAGAGTCTGGCTGAGCATAAACGAGTAATCTGCAACTTGTTGTGACAATAAAGCAAGATTATTTTTAAAGTACGCTGTCATGATATCTCAGTAAGGACTCATAAAGAAATTACAGATAACAAATGTTCGGGAACTTTATGTTTTGTGAAGCCAGAAGAAAAAATATTGTTCGGTATTGGTTTTAAAAATCCTATGCCTGTCAGCCGCTACTGGATATTTTGTGCGTAGGATTTTGGTGATGCTAATATTTTTGATATGTAGGAGGTTTTACTGATTCAGCATTTTCCAGTAGAGAAACTGTATTTAAATACACTGCTGACCAAATGATTTGTAACAAAATGTTTTTAAGATGTTGAACCAAACCATTTGGAGCATTTTTTTTTTCCTCTTGAAATGAAAACGAAGGATAAAGTTTGTTTTTAGAAGAAAACATACAGTACAAATGCAGCCTGTAACTGAAATGTGACAGTTTTCAAGTTTGCAGGTTAGAAAACCCTTTATGTTCGCGAGACCAGCCTGAGTCTCTAATCCTTGGACGGTTTCTCTTTTAAAATGAAGAACAGTTATTTGTATAAATTGTGGGTTTACTGTTTTGTGACTCTATTTATAATGATTGAAAATGATGGAACTGTGTCATTTATTGTAACTGCCAAAAACGCTTTTGATTACAGGGCATTTTCCCCATCTGGTAAAACTGACATTTCATTAATAAATAGTGTCTTTTTTTCCATTTCCTTATTTTTGCTTTGTGAGTTCATGGCAGGAAAACCTGCAGCAGTGATTGAACAGTACCAACATGAAAAATGTTAATTACTTTGACTAATGGGCCCATTTAACTTTTATATATGTCTATATGCAGAATTTTAAATCTGAAATTGCATGCAAAACAAATCAAAAAAGATTTTGGCCAAGTAACCAAATTAGAAATAATATGCCAATAATATGCCACAGCACACCTGAAACACTGACCACACTGAGTGTACTTTCCAAATATTACACCAGATGGAGCTCTTACAGTGTCAAAGAGACTTGCAGTCACTGACAGAAACAAATGAAACTCAAAAATGTTTTGAAGCTTTTAAACACATGGAGAATATTGTGGAACAGCCCTGTGACACTAGATAATATAGTAAATATAGTTTTATTTATGTATTTAACATCAAAGATAGAATAAAGCCTGTTGGGAAGGGAGAAAATGTGCATAAAACTACTAGTGTTGCAACAGGTTACACAACACACTTGATAGAGAAGCTTTAAAGTTATGACATTAACCCTTGTATGGTGTTCGGGTCTGTGAGACCTGTTTTCAGTTTTTCTCAAAAGAAAAATTAAACAATTATTTTTTCAACCTGAAATTCATTGGCTTTGGCTTATTTTCTGTGAAGAACATAAATCCGAACTAATTTTCAATGACCTCATACTGTACCTCCCCCCACGCATTTACATTACATACAAGGTGTTCGGGTCCACTGGACCCAGGTCTAATAAAAGTGTTGAAAGTGCAGGTCCTGTGTTCCCACACTCTGTCTTCCTCCTTTCTGGTGCTGCTGATAGTGTTTTCTTCCCCTCCTGCTCCCGCACAAAGTTGCAACATTGTTGAAAATTCAACTATCAACACCGTCTGCTCTTACATTCCCACACATTTTACCCTCTTTCTTGAGGGATCCAAATTTTATTTTCTCATACCCTGTCCCACCTGCAAATTAGGGGCATAATACTATAAATAAGACTTTGCCAGTGTGGTTCCTTATCACAACTGATCAAGATGGCAAAAGATTATCTGCTGCGAGGGCCATCCAATTGATTTTGGAAGAGGGGCTTCGGATGATGATGTTGACAAAGAGGTTTCAGAATATTTCACATTTCTGAAAATTCAGTCTGACAGTGACTTTGAAGAAGAGGATGAGGTTGAGCATCATTTAGTAACAAAACGAAGACGAGCACCCCATCTGCTGCCAGCTCCAGGACCAGAACAAGCCCACCAGACAGCAAGTGAAGAAATATGGATGTCAATAACTGGTGAAATTGAATGGTCTTCTTGCCCGAGAAATGAGCCACCCTGCAGAGCTGTTACTGTGATAAGCCAGGGCCAACATGGCTGACAGTTACTCATGTGCAGGACATCAAGTCTTCATTTGAGCTTTTCATCCCAGATTCCATCCAGAAAATTATTCTGGATTGCAGTAATCTAGAAGGAAGGTGTGTTTTTGGAGAGAGGTGGAAGGAGATGGACCAAATTCAATTCAAAGGCCTACTTTGGGGTTCTTATCCTTGCAGGAGTTTTCAGGTCCAAAGGGGAATCCACAGAATCCCTGTGGGATGCAGAAACCGGCAAGAACCTTTCCGTTCATCAGTGTCTCTGGAAAACTTCCACAAAATTTCCAGGATTATCCGTTATGATAACCGAGACGACAGACCAGCTCGACGGCAGTGAGACAAGCTAGCTGCCATCAGGACAGTGTGGGATAAGTGTGTGCACCACCTCCCCCTGTTTTACAAACCTGGGCCTAATGTCACCATTGATGAGCAGCTGATCCCATTTAGTTGTGAAACATATTGCTTCACGTGTAAATGTGTTCCACTCACTCCACTTGATTATAACTGATTTATTTTTTTATAACATTTTATAAAAAAACAAAAACAAAAAAAAACGAGAAGCACATTAATTCATAAATGTGATCTAACAAAGGTAAAGGGAAAAAATTAACCATGTTTGCTGTTCATATGGTTTGTAATTGGGATGAAGTAAACATCTGTTGAGTAATTTAACATAAAATTGTTTGATAGTGTTAATTTGGAAAGCCAAAACTCTAGCGGGTCCACCAGACCCATGAACACTGGCTGAGTAACAAAAATATGAACACCACACAAGGGTTAAACATGGAGTAAATAAAGTCCACATATATCCTTACCAACCACTTTATGATATTGTTGTTCATTCAAATATCTAATCAGCCAATCACATTGCAGCAAATGAGTGCATTTAGTATTGGAGATGATCTGCTGAAGTTCCAACTGAGAGTCAGAATAGAGAAGAAAGGTGATTTATATGAGTTTGAATGTGGGATGGTTGTTGGGGTCAGACGGGCTGGTCTGGTTATTTCAGAAACTGCTGATTTACTGGGATTTTCCCACATTACCATCTCTAGGGTTTACAGAAAATGGTCTGAAAATATCCAGTGAGCAACAGTTATCTGTTGATGCCAGAGGTCAGAGGAGAATGACCAAGTTGATAGGAAGGCAGCACTAGCTCAAATAACCGATCATTACAGCCAAGATATGCACATATTACTTTAAACCTTGAAGAAGAAGCAGAAGATGACATTGGGTGTCACTCCTGTCAGCAAAGAACAGGAAACGGAGGATACCGTTCACACGAGGTCACCAAAATTGGACAACAGAAGACTGGAAAAACTTCTGATGAGTTTTGATCTCTGCTGTGATAGTTGGATGGTACAGTCTAAATTTGGCGTGCCCCCAACATGAAAGCACGGATCCATCCTGCCTTGTATAAACTGTTCAGGCTGATGGTGGTGTACTGGTGTAGGATGTTTTTCTTGGCACACTTTGGCCCTTCAGTACAATATGAGCATCATTTAAACACCGCAGCATAAATAAGTATCCTTCCTCACCATGTCCATCCCTTTATGACTGCGGTGTACCCATCTTGTAATGCTTGCTTCCAGCAGGATAACACAACATGTCATAAAACTCAAATAATCTCAGACTGGTTACTTGAACATGACATGACTGAATCCACTATACTCAAATGGCCTCCACAATCACCACATCTCAATCCAAAAGAGCACCTTTGGGTTTGGGTGTTTTGTGTCACGGATGGATGCGCAGCCAACAAATCTGCAGAAACTGGGATGCTATTATGTCAGCATGGACTAAACCTATGTGATGAATGTTTCCAATGACGTGTTAGTGAGGAATAAAGGCCATTCAGAATGCAGAAGGATCTCCAGCCTGACCTTATGAATGTGTCGATTCAGATTAGCTGGTGCTGACTCGAACAAACAATATGCTTTTTATGCCATAAAAGAAGCCTTAGAAGATTAGGGTGTAAACGCACTGTATAGGATGTTTATATTAAATCCTCAGAGTCTTTGTTTCTAATGAATATTTTAGAATATTACAAAAAAATCAGGCTTCTTTGACTAAATGTAAATTGATTTTTAAAAAGAAGCTGTTTACAGTAAATTGCTGTGTCTGGGAAAATTAAGCATTCCACATTAGGGTCAGTGTTCAGAGTCATTGATGTGCTTTTCAGGGGTTTAAATCTTTATGCAGCTGAAGGTACAGGACCAGCCTTGAGAGTAATGAGAAAAGCTGTCAGTCTTTTATTAAATAAAAATAAAGTGTCTTGTATCTGTTCTTCTCTTGTTGTTGGTGTCTGAATCTTAACATTTGGTCCAGAACATATTCAGCCTTTGATGCCAGGCTCTGCAGAGATGGGAATGATGCTAAAGTAGTTTCATTGAAATGTGCATTGGTCTTTAAAGATCTTTAGCCTAAAACTATATCAAGTGTCTATTTAATATCTGAGAGTTGAACCCATAAAAGTATCCTACAACTCTGACAGATTGTCTCTGTTTCCACTAATTCAAAAGCACTGACATATTTGTGTTATCTCGGTAAAGCACAGTCTTTTAAGTGTTTATCAGTGTTCTCGCATCAAATAAAGAAAGAAATATTTGAAGTTGCAACCTAGAAAGGAGCTCACATATAATCCTGCAGTGCCACATTGCATCTAAATTAAACAATGAGTGTCAGATGTTATCCTCATTAGCAGAGATTAACCCCTTTTATCCTAATTGGCGGGGGCTACTGCTGTCGAGAAGCTCTCTTTCCCCTAACAAATAGACGTAACAGCTGGGTGGTCTTGTTGAAGTGTTTATGGCTCACATTTCTTTTGCACTTCTCCTCCTACATGTTTACAGAACAGCAGCACTGTTTGCCTTATCCGCTTTGGGTGATAAACAAGTTTACAGAGTAAAAAAGGCAAGCTGTGGTTTGAAGAAGGTACTGCTGCTGCACGGTGTATGTTTGCATATCCCAGGAGCACTTGTTCACAGGGTACTTAAAAATCCTTATTGTTATATAAATGGAATTACATTTTAAAAATCTGAATGTTAATTGGTTTAACACATGTGTTGAGAGAGTGCATGTAAAATGTGAGCCACAAGTGGAGCGTTCCAAATAAGTTGGAACAACCATGGCTTGTGAAACCTTTGCACAGGTACCTAAAGCGCAGAAGTATTCACTAAAAACATTCCTTCTGATGTGTGTGCTAGTTCCATTATTAGGTTAGTTTTTTGGATAAAAGACAGGTAAGTTTGGGGGTGTTAGTGGTTTGATCGACAATAGACTCGTTTCAGTTTATTCAGTAGGCTACCATATTTTTGGGATTATAAGGCACACTTATCGACAGTGCGCCTTATGTACGAATTCTGGTTGTGCTTACTGACCTCGAACCGATTTTATGTGGTACACGGTGCTCAAAAATCTGTCAAAAAATGTTTTAGTACGACTTTGGTAAGCTACGGAGCCGCACCGCTCGATGGATTGTTGTAGCATTATGGCCACTGTAGTCAGGAGCCTCACGGAGTAATCTGGGTCCAAAACTCTGTCCTCTTCAGGTCCCAAAGTCAAACGAGCACTGCGGCATCACTGAGAGTTACAAACTGTCTAAATTATTTTGTCTTTAATAAAATGATCAGCGTTGCTGCTTTACCAGGTGTAACAATTAAGTTTAACATCCAGGCATCCATGAAAACAGAATTTATTAAATTTAACGGAGTTAGAAGTTAGCAGAAAGTTAGCTCGCTAGTTTCCACCTAAACATGATATAGCATGTTCTGACTGAGAGATTTCTGAAAATAAAACCTACAGCTCTGCTATCACTTCCAATATAAATGAAGACAGAAAACTGCACAGCAGTGACTTTTATAGGGTTACTGAAGTTGGACTAGCTGGTATATAATGATGTGCTATGTGATCACTAGAGACACAGGTACGTTAGCATAACATTAGCACAGTGAAGCTGAAGGATGAACGCTAACTTTTTTTCACTCTATAAAAGTTAACATGAGGATTCCCGATGGTTAGGGACAAATGCAATCACATGGCAGGATGCTGTAAACGGACCAAACTTCAGTCAGGAGAACAACTGAGATAATCCATCCACAATATGAGGTTAGTCATTAATATACTGCAACAATATGGGAATAGAGCAGCTGCGAGAGAATTCAACATTAATGAATCAATGTTACGGGAGTGGAGGAAGCAAGAAGAATGAGTTGAGTTGTTTGACTTATCTGACTGCTTTGTTTTGCTTAATGCGCCTTATAATCCAGTGTGCCTTATGTATGAAAACAGACCCGTTCATCGACAGTGCACCTTATTATCTGAAAAATACGGTAAGTAAATATTAAACTAATGTTTTCTATTCTTTATTTGCATGTCTAGTGTTTGGTAGGTTTCCCACTTGTCCTGTTTCCCACATACAGTGGGGAAAATAAGTACAAAACATATAAACATTTTTTCAGTAAATGTATCTCTAAGGAAGCTATTGAGTTGTTTTTTTCACCAGATGTTGGTAACAAGAGTAATCCACACATGCAAAGAAATCAAAACAAATAATTCTATAAATTAAGTTATGTGCGATAAAGTGGAGTGATACAGTGAATTAGTATTGAACATGTGAAGAAAAGCATGTGCAAAAGGGCAATTCAAGAAACCAGCTGAAATCTTTCTATGTTTAGAAAGCAATCCTGCCCTCTATCAGTGCAAATTAATAACTGCCTTTTTCTATGTCATCAATTAGGTTCACCAGCTTCTGCTGAAAATTTCATGTCAGTAGCTCCATTAGAAATATATATACACCAAGAAAAATGTTTTTTCCCCACTGTGTGAAAGATGGGTATATCAGAAGCTATCTCTTGGCCTCATTTAGGCTCCATTGCAAATGACAGGGGTAATCATGCTACGTGCTTTTCTGTATTTTGACTGTCCTATGCCTTCAGTAGTAGGCCTGCCCTTTGTTTTCTCCTGCAGGTTCTAATTAGCAGCTCTCCCATCTAATAAAGGAAATGACTTCACCTGATTGGGAGCATATGCAAGCTGATTTCCTTCAGAAATGTGTCTCTCTCTTCCTGGAACACTTGTTTTTTATTTGCTTTGGCTTGACTGTGTTGTAGTTATTCCAAGTTTAAGCCACATGTAGCTTTAGATTCGTTTTTGTCACGGCTGCCGAGGCGAGCTGTGTGGTATTGAAGGGAGAAAGGACCCAAAACGCAGGCAGTAGATGATAATGCTGGTGATGTTTTATTTACACAGTGGTGAGAAGGCAAAACAGGCAAGAGGGAAGACAAAACTAAAGATCTAAACTGGAAAAGCTAAATGACAAACCCAAGAGGGTACCAGAATGGGGTGAGAGGCAGCGCGCCACAGACGAGGGACAGGACACCGTGGACCACAGAGTAACACAGACAAACCGGCAACAGGCAGGAGAACACACAGGGCTTAAATACACACACCAGTAATCAGGGGATGAGAGACAGGAGGGCAACACAGCTGGGAGGAATCAGAGCTGACGGGACAGGGGAAACGTAAACTGAACACACTCACATCAGACAGAGGCCTTCATAATAAAACAGGAAACTCAGACACGGGGAACCAAACAAGACACAGAACTAAACAGACAGATTCACAAACAGACGGGGTGACACCATAGACAGACAGAGACACAGACGCAGACTCAGAGGCAGACCGAATATACCACATAGAACTCAAACAATAATAATCATCAATCTAATAAACTAGAAAATGATAATAAACTAAAAGCGCTGGGTCACCGACCCAGGACCATGACAGTTTTCTTTTGTTCACCATTTTTGAATTATGATCAATACATTTTTGCTCTGTAACTCTACTTTTGTTGTTACATCCTAAATAAGCCAGGCATAACAAATGGGGGCTTGTCCAGGATTCAAACCATAATCGCATATACTGAACAAGTATAAGTAAAGGGCAATAGATACAAGTTTGAAAACCCAAAATTCAAATAAATAATAGAAGATTAGTAAAAACGCATAACTTTTTAGGACAATGTGGATACAGTGTTGAAGTAAGCTGTCTCAGTATTGTGAAGGTAATGTATATACACTCAACAAAAATATAAACGCAACACCTTTGTTACTGCTCCCATTCCCCATGGGATGGACGTAGAGACCTAAAATTCATTCCAGATACACAATATAACCACCCCTCCCAAACAGTGGTCACAAATCAGTCCAAATGTGTGGTAGTGGGCACATCTGCCATATTGAGATAATCCATCCCACCTCACAGGTGTGCCACATCAGGATGCTGATCTGACATCATGAGTAGTGCACAGGTGTACCTCAGACTGCCCACAACAAAAGGCCACCCTGGAATGTGCAGTTTTTTGCGCTATTGGGGGTCTGGGGACCCAGAACCGGTCAGTATCTGGTGTGACCACCATTTGCCTCATGCAGTGCAACACATCGTCGCATGGAGTCTATCAGATTGTCAATTGTGGCCTGTGGAATGTTGGTCCACTCCACTTCAATGGCTGTGCGAGGTTGTTGGATATTCGTGGGAACTGGTACACGCTGTCGTATACGCCGGTCAAGCACATCCCGAACATGCTCAATGGGTGACATGTCCGGTGAGTATGCTGGCCATGCAAGAACTGGGACATTCTCAGCTGCCATCTGCCCTGAACAATGTGAACCACGATTCATCCGTGAAGCGCACACCTCTCCAACGTGCCAGACGCCATCGAATGTGAGCATTTGCCCACACAAGTCTGTTACGGCGACGAGCTGGAGTCAGGTCAAGACCCCGATGAGGACGACGGGCATGCAGTTGAGCGTCCCTGAGGCGGTTTCTGACAGTTTGTGCAGAAATTGTTTGGTTGTGCAAACCAATTGTTCCAGCAGCTGTCTGGGTGGCTGGTCTCAGACGATCTTGGAGGTGAACCTGCTGGATGTGGAGGTCCTGGGCTGGTGTGGTTACACGAGGTCTGCGGTTGTGAGGCCGGTTGGATGTTCTGCCATATTCTCTGAAACGCCTGTGGAGACGGCTTATGGTTGAGAAATGAACATTCAATGCACGGGCGACAGATCTGGTTGACATTCCTGCTGTCAGCATGCCAATTGCACGCTCCCTCATTGCTTGTGGCATCTGTGGCATTTTGCTGTGAGACAAAACTGCACATTCCAGGGTGGCCTTTTGTTGTGGGCACTCTGAGGTACACCTGTGCACTACTCATGATGTCAGATCAGCATCCTGATGTGGCACACCTGTGAGGTGGGATGGATTATCTCAATATGGCAGATGTGCCCACTACCACACATTTGGACTGATTTGTGACCACTGTTTGGGAGGGATGGTTATATTGTGTATCTGGAATGAATTTTAGGTCTCTACGTCCATCCCATGGGGAATGGGAGCAGTAACAAAGGTGTTGCGTTTATATTTTTGTTGAGTGTATTTTAAAATAGGAAGAATAATGATAGAGCAATGAAATAGCTCACACAGAAAACCCAAAAGTAGTAGATACATTCATCTATCCTCGTATCCATTTCAGAGTCGTAGGGGGCTGGAATCTATCCCAGCTGTCATGGAGGGAAATGCAGGCTACTGCGGACGGGTCACCTGTTTGTCACAGAGAGACAGATCACCATTCATACCTATGGGCAATCTGGAATTATCATTTAACCTAACCCCACTAACTCCATTTCTTTGAACTGTGGGAGTACTTAAGTGTCAGAAATCGCAAGCAGAGAAAGGAAGAAGGTACATAATGGATAATTGTTTTCCCCTTATAGATAATTATTTGAAATAAATTATTGACTAAATTATTTAAGCTGAAAAAATGTATGTGTTCTTAGGTATAGATAAAAAAAAAGGTTTGAGTACCAAGTATTGATCAAACTGCTGAAAATAGGTGAATCATAAGTTGAAACTGATAAATTCTAAACATACAAGTAAAACATAAGTAAGTAAAATCTGACTTCCCCTAAAACCTGGCCAAACCCACCTTAACATCAGCAGTGGGATTGGAAACATTACTTAGAGAGGTTCTGATTGTGATTTACACTTTTATAATGACGTCCATTTAAATACATTCAAAGGTGTATTATTGACATGATTTGGTTAAATTTAGTTTTTCAGTCCGAGAGGGTTAACATGACTGTGACCGCAGAAACTCACCAAAAAAAAAAATGTTATTCAGAAGTGTCCTGTTTAATGCGATTGCAGGGTCCGGTCTTCTGAAGTAGGACTATATGAAATTACTCTCAGATTTAATCAAGGTGAGTCACCCTGGCAGCCATTTCTATCCTTTTAATCTTTGTCTCAGGTTCACTGCTCAGCTGACAGCCTACACTTTGGCCTTTCCCATTAATTTCAGACGCATCATTCATCTTTCATTCCAGGTGCCATGAGTGTTACAGTCTCCCTGTGGAGGCCTTCAATATCAAAAGTGTAAAAAAATATGATGAACTTTTCTCCTTCTCTCTTTATTTTATTAGCTGTGGGCAGCAATGAACTTCACCTTTAAAGCTTACATTTTCCTTATTGTATTTGTGACTACAGTGCAGGTTTTTAAATTAACAGATTTCTTGGTTGCTTAGGGGCATATCAACACACAAAATCATCTAAATCCTCCATGATACACTGTCGAATTCAAACCCTATGTCTTTAGATTTTGGAGTCTCTGTAAGGAAGCACTTATTATTTTCATCCAGACACCTTTTCAGTTTTGCAGTCTGCACTCTTTAGATGTCTACTGTTGCAAAAAATAATGGCTAAGGTTTTACATTCTCATCATGTTCCAGCTGTGATGTGGTGAATCTAAGTCTGGGACTCCAAACCTTAAGGCAAAACCACATTTTCCTCATGCTTATCATACGTTCAACAATTCAGAAGCCCTGAGTCTTTGATGTTCCTTGCTCAGGGATCCAGCTTGGCCATTTCTACACAGAATAATATAGACATACAAGTTTATTTTTATGCCACTTGGATTTGAAGCCTATCAGACAGAGTTGACTAAGGATCCATGTCTGCCATGGATTGATATTATAACTCATGAAGCTGACAAATATTCAGTTTTTTTAAGGACTTTAAGATGTTCTCTGTAAAGCTGAGCCTCAAAGTTCATTCTTGACTTTTTAGAAACAGCGGATGAGAACCAGTTTCACCACAAAGTCAAGTTATCTGTTGCTGGAGCAATCAGAATGGTGATAGAGTTTAGTGAATTGAAATCGTAATTTGCTTGTTCAATTAATTGTTCCCTGATGAATTTGTGAATTTTTGGGACAGGGGCTACAAAAGGCTGGAAAACTAAGTGGTGCTAAAATGAAACAGCCAGAGGGTTTCTCAGAAGTAAAGATAGAATAGAATAATCTTTTAATTGTCCCACAAGGGGAAATTTGGTTGTAACAGCAGCCAAAAAGACACATATACAAACAAACAGTACACAGGACACAGAACAGAAACATACAAAATTTCTTACATATTTACATTAAGGACAATGGTTACTATAGAGTACTGTACAGTTATTAAATAAAATAAAAATAACTACAGGTAAGAGGCAAACCAGGTTGTGGTGCGAATTGGTTAATTAACTTATTGCAGTTACAGCATTGATGTAAACATCTATGTTTGTTGGGAGCAGTTCAGATTGTACAGTCTGACAGCTGCAGGGAGGAAGGACCTGCGGAAACGCTCCTTCATGCATCGAGGATGCAGCAGTCTGTCACTGAAGGAGCTCTGCAGTTCAGCAACATTTACATACATGGGGTGGGAGACTCTGTCCATCAGAGATGTTATTTTGGCCAGAGTCCTTCTATCTCCCACCACCTGCACTGGGTGCAGGGTGCATCCCAGAACAGAGCTGGCCTTCCTGATGAGTTTATCCAACCTCTTCCTCTCAGCTGTCGATAAACTGCTGCTCCAACATACCACACTGTAAAAAAATGACAGATGCCACCACAGAGTCATAGAAGGTCTTTAAAAGCGCTCCCTGTACTCCAAATGACCTCAGCCGCCTCAGCAGGTAGAGTCTGCTCTGACCCTTCCTGTAAAGATCATCAGTGTTGTGGCTCCAGTCCAGTTTATTATTCAGGTGAACACCCAGGTACCTATAAGAGTCCACTATCTCAATGTCCACTCCCTGGATGTTCACCGGTGTCAGTGTGGTGGGTCTGCGTCTCCGGAAGTCCACCACCAACTCAAATTCAAATTCAAATTCAAATTTTATTTGTCACACACACACAACCATACACAGTATGACATGGGGGTGAAATGCTTGTAGCTGTACAATGCCCGACCATTAAATGACAGAAGAAAAGTTTTACAATATTTACAATTTACTACAAAAATTTACAAATTAACTTAGGAATTTACAGTAAAGAATGTGCAAATAGCAGAAGAGATTATAAAGATAAGGATTATAAATTATAGGAATTATAGGATTATAGGAAATGTGTGGTGGTGCGTGTGGTGACGTGTGTGAGAGTCCAGTCTTATAGTGACGTGTTTGGGAGAGTCCAGTCCTACACCTGGTTCAGGGCCCGAATAGCCTGGGGGACGAAGCTCCTCTTCATTCTCTCTGTTTTGGCCTTAAGGGAGCGGAAGCGCTTCCCAGACCTCAACAGTGAGAAGAGTCCATTGTTGGGATGGGAGAGGTCCATCATAATCTTCCTAGCTTTGGACTTGCACCGCTTGGTGTAGATGGACAGCAGGTCAGGGAGCTCTGATTGAATGATGCGTTCTGCCGAGCGCACCACCCTTTGCAGATCTCGTCTGTCCTGCTTGGTGCTGTTCCCAAACCAGGTGCAGATGTTTGACGTCAGGACGCTCTCGATGGTGCAGGAGTAGAAGTTCTTGAGCACCTTCAGTGGCAGATGGAAGTCTCTAAGTCTTCTGAGGAAGAAGAGACGCTGACGGGCTTTCTTAACCAGGGTGTTGATGTGACAGGACCATGACAGGTCCTGAGTGATGTGGACACCCAGGTATCGGAAACTGTCCACTCTCTCCACTGGCGTGCCACTGATGATGAGGGGTTTGTAATTCCTCGCCTGCTTTGTAGTGAAGTCCACGATCAGCTCCTTAGTCTTGCTGATGTTTAGGAGGAGGTTATTCTCCTGGCACCAGGTCTCCAGGTTCCTAATCTCCTCCAGGTAGGCCGTCTCGATGTTGTCGGAGATCAGGCCCACAACCGCAGTGTCGTCAGCAAACTTGACAATGGAGGTGGTGTCGGATGTGGCTACACAGTCATAAGTGTACAGTGAGTACAGCAGGGGGCTTAAAACACAGCCCTGAGGCACTCCAGTGCTGAGTGAGATGGAGGGGGAGACTTGTTTTCCTACCCTCACTGATTGGGGTCTGTCTGTGAGGAAGTTGAGGATCCACTGACACAGTGATGAGCTGAGTCCTAGATCCGTCAACTTGGTGAAAAGCTTAGAGGGAATTATTGTGTTGAATGCTGAACTGTAGTCCACGAACAGCATCCTAACATAATTCCCTCTGCCAGTGTCCAGGTGACTCAGGGATGTGTGGAGCAGGTGAGATATGGCATCGTCTGTGGAACGATTAGTCCGGTAAGCAAACTGAAGTGAGTCGATGGTGGGAGGAAGTGAAGAAGTGATGTGATCTCTCATCAGTCTTTCAAAACACTTCATCACAATTGAAGTCAGTGCTACTGGACGGTAGTCATTGTGGCAAGCGGGCTGTTGTTTCTTTGGAACAGGGACAATAATGGACTGTTTGAAGCACGTGGGAACCACAGCTTGGGCCAGGGAGAGGTTGAAGATCTCCGTGAACACCGGTGCTAGTTGATCAGCGCAGGCTCTAAGGACCCGGCCAGGGATTGCAGCTGGTCCTGCTGCCTTCCTGGTGTTCACCCTCCTGAAGGTGTTCCTCACGGCATGCTCTGTGATGACGAATGCATTTTCTTCACTGGTGCACTCCAAGCGCGCGCAGCCGTTTGTTGTTTTAATTGCTGCGGCGTCGAAGCGAGCATAAAACGTGTTCAGCTCATCAGCCAGTGAAGCATCGGCATTCATCATTGAAGAAGCTGGTCGTTTATAGTCCGTTATAGTCCGCAGTCCTTTCCACAGGCTCCTAGAGTCGCACTGTCGTAGCTGTGACTCTAGTTTTTCCCCGTAGCTCCGCTTTGCCTTTCGGACCGCGCTGCGCACGTTGTAGGACGCAGCCTTGTATAGGTCCATATTACCGGAGACAAGCCCTTCATTGTAGGCAGCGGTGCGTGATCTCAGAGCGTCGCGGATGTTTTTATCCACCCACGGCTTCTGGTTGGGAAACGTTCGGATGATAGTTCTTTCGGCTGTGTCGTCCGCTAGTTTCCCGATAAATCCCACAACCGCTTCCGTAAACATGTTGATGTCATCAGAGCTGCGCCGAAACATGTCCCAGTCTGCGTCATCCAGTGCGTCCTGCAGCGCGGCCACCGATTGGTCCGTCCAGCGAGCGACCTCCCTCCTGATTGGTGGTTGCTGCTTTAGCCTTTGTTTGTAAGCAGGTATGAGGAAGATGGCGGAATGGTCCGATTTTCCAAATGCCGGCAGGGGTTGAGCCTTGTAACAGTTCTTGAACGGGGTGTAGCAGTGGTCTAATGTCCTCGCGCCCCGGGTGGGGCAGTTGATGTGCTGGTGAAGGTTGTGAAATGTCCGTTTGAGATTCACTCTGTTAAAATCTCCCATAACAATGAGTGCGGCATCTCGGTGAAGTGTTTGTTGATGTGTGAGAGCCTCATGTAGCTCACATAAGGCAGTGTCCGAGTCCGCGTGAGGCGGAATGTAAACAGTGCAGGCAATGACCGCAGTGAATTCCCGAGGGAGATAGAAAGGGCGACACTTAACGATCAAAAGCTCCAGATTGGGCGAGCAAGAGCGTGTGAGTGGGGAGATGTTTGTGCTGTCGCACCATCTGTTGTTCACCATCAAACACACTCCACCACCTCTTTTCTTCCCCGACTCCATTGTCCTGTCCATGCGGTAAACCGAAAAGAACCCCGTCGGCTGCACGGCGTGGTCTGGTATCGCTGGGTTCAGCCAAATCTCGGTGAAGCAGAGGAGGTTGCAGTCCCGAATGTCTCTCTGGAACTTGATTCTGGCTCTGAGGTCATCAAGCTTGTTCTCGATGGATTGAACATTGGCTAGCAGGATACTGGGCATGGGTGCGCGGTGTGCGCGAGCCCGTAGCCTGTTCCTGATGCCGGCTCTTTTACCTCGAGGCCGTCGCTTAGGGTCGCGTCCTTTGTTCTCTCTCAGGATCTCCTTTGGCCAGGTTGGGTCCGGAGTTAAACATGATGAAATGTTCGTGTACTGCAAAAAGTGGAGAAGTTAGGGCAGAGCATCCAGCACGGCAGCCGACCTCACCGGCGCCATTTTGTCAATCAAACTCCTTGGTTTTCCCGGCGTTGATCAGCAGGTGGTTCTGCTGACACCAGTCAACAAAGTCCAGAGTCCACTGTCTGTACTCTGAGTCGTCCTCACCTGTGATGAGGCCGACTATGGCAGAGTCGTCAGAGAACTTCTGTAGGTGGCAGCGTGGGGAGTTGATGATCAGAGGAAGTTCAAGATGAACAGAGGTTCAGCAATCTGCAAAAAGAACAAAAGCAACACACAAAAAACAACAATGAAAGTGTCTACAAATTGTGGAACTATTTCAGAATAATAAAAAAAAAAATTATGAAGACTTAAAATCTCTCGTTATCCACAGCACATAACATCTTTGAAAGATTCAGAAATCTGGAGAAATCTCTGTGCGCAAGGTTGAAAATAATATTGGAAGCCCATTATTATGAGGCCCTGAGATAGCACTGCATTAAAAGCAGGAATGATTCTGTCATTGAAATCACTTTGTAGTAAGGAGAAGGACCATCACTTGTCATTAGCACTCAATTCAAAAGCCTGCATGACTGATATGTATAGTGTGGGTACGTTTCATCAAACTGGCAGCTTCTAAATCTGGAAAGGCACCATCAGTGCTGAAGGTATACTCAAGTTTTGGAGCAACAATTGCTCCCACCCAGCAGTGTTATGTGACGGCTGTGTGCAGGCAGGAGAAGGACCCAAAGTGCAGACTCCGGAGACAGAAAGTAACTCAAAACAGCTTTAATGCTGAACTCAAAAGGGTAACAAAACTAAGCCTACAAAATACACCTACGCAGACAGAACACACAGCAAGATAAGGGTAGATCGCAACACGGACACAGAGAAACACAGGGCTTAAATACACAGAGGGAGCAATCAGGGAATTGGTAACAGGAGGGAAACACAGCTGGGGCAAATCAGGCCTAACGAGACAAGGGGAAGCAAAACCAGATACATTAACATCAGACATGGACCTTAAAAATAAAACAGAAAACATAACACAGACTGAACTAAAGACACAGACTCACATGCAGGCACTGCAACAGAGGGAACAGACCAGGGCAGACAGACACTGACTGGACACGGGGATATAGCAACTAAGGATTACACAGCGACATAAACCATAAGACATAACTCTAACGAAGACACCAAAGAATAGAAATGATAAATAATATAATAAACTCAAAACCCTGGGTCAACGACCCAGGCATCCTAACAAGCAGAAGGCCCTGCATATTTCATAGTGGTAAACTTAGTCTTGTCCCAACTTTCTTGAGATGTGTTATTGCCATCAAATTCAAAATGAAGTAATATTTTTCTTAAAATGCAGCATTTTCTCAGTTTAAACATTTGATATGATTTCTATGTTCTGCTGTGAATAAAACTTGGGTTGCGTTCCATTTTATTCACATTTTTCTCAGCATACTGATGGTTTTGAGCCTCTGAAAACGGGGGGCTGCGAATAAAAACGGCTGTAAAGCCTAAACGGTTATTACAATACTTTTGCTACAGCGTTTGAATTAAAGCTGAAAGTCTGCACTTTTCTAAACATCTTTTCATGCATGTAAAGAGCACGCGTTGAGCTCTGTGTGTTTCATTTGCCCTTTTCTGGTGTTGATGTAAAGCCTTTTAAAAAAATACCCCCCATAATCCCATTACTTTACTCTTTTTGCTTTCATCCACCTCCTGTCCTTTTATAAGAACACAGAGATAGACAGAAATTGGCTCTTCTATCAGTCCCACACTAACCGCTCCTGTGTGAGCTATCTACAAAGCTGCTGCAAATGAACATTAGAAAAGCAATCAGATGAAAGGTCATTATTTCAAAACACAGTCTGCTTTTTAAACAGGTGTTTTAGTTTTTTCTTTAGTTTCTTTTTTTTAATTTGAAGTTGGACGTTTGGTGGATTCACGACATTGCTGCAGGGCTTTTAAATCTAAATCTGATAATGCAAGAAAAACCTATTTTTGGATACAGTTGTGCGTTAAGAGTTAATTAAATTGATTTAGCTGCAAAGAAATTCCACATGAAGGCACAAGAACTTTCAAACAATACAAATACTTGACCCAGACAAGACTTTAAATGCTATGTGAGTAATAATTTCCATTGATGAATTGTGCATTCATTTCATACGTGAGATCAAGCTTCCCGTGATTGTATAAATGTGTGGTGTAATTTCCCAAGCTTGTTTACACCCTGCCTGGTTAGGCATGATTCATGCCCAACCAGGCAAATGTGCTGGTGGTGATAAATCACTGTATGTATACTGAATATGAGCACATGTGTTTCATTCTAATTAACTGGGGTGTGATTTAATCATAGCTGAGCATTTATTTTTTTAAAAGCAAGATGAAAGAGCAGCTCGGCAGCCATAGAGATCAAAAGGAAAAATGACATCCTATACCTCACATTACAGGTGTCAGAGGTTGCAAACTGAACTTTGACCTCAGTGATCGATCTGCTTGTTTCTGTTACTCTATGTTATAGAGCCTGGTTTCAAAATGTAGATGAAAAGAGTCCCTTCATGTGCTGCAACTTGTTTTGACCGACCACTTAGTATCCCACATGATGATATAAGTTTACACAAAATGCACTTTTAGCATTAAATCAGCATTTTGACATCACACTGGTGGAGGTTTACTTTAAACCAGGGGTCTCGAACTCCAGGCCTCGAGGGCCGGTGTCCTGCAGGTTTTAGATGTGTCCTTGATCCAACACAGCTGATTTAAAGGCTAAATTGCCTCCTCAACATGTCTTGAAGTTCTCCAGAGGCCTGCTAATGAACTAATCATTTGAATCAGGTGTGTTGACCCAGGGTGAGATCTAAAATCTGCAGGACACCGGCCCGGCCTGGAGTTCGAGACCCCTGCTTTAAACTAATATATATCCCATTATTATAATGTTAGTGCAACAGTGCTGGAAAAAAAATAAGATATTTTAGCACTGAACATCTCCTTACGAATTTCAGGTGGATATCTTCTGTGTTTCTAAAGTGACAAGGACTCAAAGATACTCAAAAAATGCAAAATTTTGACCCATATGTGCTGTAAGTTTTCATGGTTTATTTAAAGATGCCAAAGTTATTTTACATTATTTAAATAAATAAATAGTGAATCAGCTGGTTGTGAGGGGGTCAGGCGGTGGCACTGATTGAGTTTTCAAAAGAGTGACCTAATGGCCTTTATTTATGATGTAAGGGCAGTTATGCAACATAAGTAATTTACCTGTAACTGATTTATTAGACTACCTGTCATAAAAATAAGAAAACACTATTTTTTTATGTCTGTCAAAAAGTTGTTTAAAAGTAATACTATACAGTTATTTATTAGGCGATTTACCTGAAAAAAATGACAATAAAGTTTCGTGTTTGTGACCAAAGGACCTGTCATGTATACAATATTGAAGGGTTGGTGACATTTTATTTACAGTGATTTCTCTCTCATCAGTGACCTCCTGATATAGGGAGAGGCTGATTACCAGATCAGCCCCAGCCAGCCTCCCCAGCACTGGCCCCTGAACCCACTGCACCACCCCTCCTCTGCATCGGAGACCCAGACCACACTCCACGCAACCATGTAAATAAAAATAAATCTATTCAAATTCATGGATTTGTCCACAGTGGCTTTGTTGCTGTGTGTGCACATGGCAGTCTTCTCAGTCCTGCCTCAAGTGTGTGGAGGTGGCTGCTTGAGGGAAACTACTGGGGAGTTTACGTGGCAGAATATCTTTGGGAGTCATTGAGCCGGGTCAGTTCAGGGCCACTGTGTTCTTTAAAATCACCATGCATTGGTTGGAAGTCATGGTTGGCATGCTAATGTGTGAAATGGTCATAAAGTTCAAGGTGAGAAATCAAAGTTTATTGTAACACTCTCTGTTATATGCAAATCACTGCTATTGCTCCTCATATGACATAGAAAGTCTAACATTTGTCATCAGTTAGTGGGTATATTTTTGTGAATTACAGCCAGTTACTGGAGCCATCCCATACACGGGGTACAATAACTCAGTCCTAGATTTGCACTACCTGTGGAAAGTAGGCAAACCTTCAGTATTTATTACTGACTCTCAGCCACAGATCAGGTTGGATTTGGCAGACAATGTCTCTTTTAATCAGCAGATGTGATCAAAACAACCTCACAGAGCTCACTTGTTTGCTCAGTCGTTCACCTTTCCAAGCTTCTCCTTATTTGTCACATGAATATTTAACCAGTGCTATGAATACTGAATGATGCTCAAAGGCAAGACACCTGTCTCGCATTTTAAGAGTCACAGGGAATCTGAAAATAACTTCATCCGTCTTCTGTCTTGTCTGCATCCCACGCTGTCTTCATGAAATCTCACAGCTGTGACCTTACATTGACAAATTTCGAAGTCTAGACCAAAAGTAGTCCAAACATTTCATCTGACTGCACGATATTCAACAGCAGAGCATAAACATAAACGTACAAAGATGATCACACACAAGCCTCAAGGTTCTTCTTTTTATTTTCTGCACTGAATTTCATGCGGAATCCTCCAAACCGGTTAATCCATTTATTTACATTTGCTACCTTTCCAGTGCATTGGTAATCACATTATATGCAAGCTCAATTTGCCTTCATGGACAGAGCTAATGAAAAATGAGACCCAAAAGCAGCTGATCAGAGGAACAGGGCATGAAGCAGTGTAGTTGTTAATCTTTTATGGCACACAGAGCCTTGTCTTTGTTGAATTTGTTTTTCTTTATGTTGCTGAACTCCACACGAGGTGCCCCACACTCAAGTCAGTGAATTGTAGAAATTAAAATGAGGGACAACATAAGGATGAACTTTAATAGCTGAAGTTTTATACACAAAAGCAAACTCTGAGGGTCAGTCATATCTATCAAATACTGAAAATCAGTTTGAGGTGCACGAATCTTTACTTTCATTCATATATGTATATTTTTACTTAAAGAAAAATATCTCTGAGGGCCAAATTGTAGTGATTTTTTTAATGCAGCATTTTATTTCATTGATGTTGCAACACAATGTAACAAACACAAAATCAGACACACTAGCCAATCAGCTGTTTTAATTCGATTAAGAAAATCAAAATCCATAAGACAAACCTCTGCAAAATTCCTGTATTTTTCACGTTTTTGTCATCTTTAATAGGTGTAAATGTTTGTGAGGTGCAGAAATGTACTACTAACCCGGGTATCCAAATTGAGCAACAACATCTTACAAACATAATGAATACATTTTCTACATGAAACGCTAAAAATGAATTTTAAAGCCATTTTCCCACCAGCAATAATTAACTGTTTGTTCTGCTTAGCTCCTAACGCATGGGACCATTACTGTCATCTTTAAGGCAGTGGAAAGATGACGCAGATGTCAAACAACTGAACTCTTCAAGTCTTTACAAATCTTATTGGCATAAATGATTATTTTATGTCAAGAAGTTTATATTGTCAGGATTGTTCAAGATTTGTGAGATTTCAGTGAGTTCTTCCATTGTAAACCACTGGCCCGCCCTTGGTGGAAGATACTCTCTAAATATATGTATAAATATATGTCGCCCACTTATGTAAATCTGATTATTCTTTCTTTGCTTAACTGAATAGCTGAAGCCCCGGGAGGGGAAAAAAGTGTATTGTGTAAGTTTTAAGATATTTTGTTCTTCTCAGGGCACTGTGACCTGTAACGGCACATAATGAAGGGAAAAACTACAGCCATTTAATGGGATAATACTTTTGTGTGGGGTGCAGAGAGGGAGTGTTTTCAACCCATTGGGTTGTCTGCTACAAACACGCTGTTGCCACAAGAATCGAATGTACTCCCTTGTGATGATATTACGCACTCATATTAGCTGAAATTTGTCCTGAAATAGACACATTTTTATTTGCTAAACATGATCAGAATTGCTGGTCAAAGAGGAAATGGGTGTAAAATGTGAATATTTAAATATACAAGGAAAGGAGGGCAGATTTTTGTTCTTATTGCAGGCATTAGCATATTTGCATGAAAAACTTGCTTTAAGTGAGTCTTCCTCAGAGTTATATAAAGAAATAAGTGACTTAACCGCCTAATTTCTCTTTGATATTTGGGCATATTGGGCCCGATGAATGTTAAAAAAAAGAATGACCAATTTTTTTTATACATTATTTATGTTTTTAAGAAAAATGAGGATATTGGTTTAAAATTTTGATAGAACAGTAGCAGTATAATGTCCTCGTAAGTGGATATCAGGCCCATGTAGAGCAAAATTGAGTATTTTAGTCTAAATAACCCAAAATGTGATGTCCACATATGTGGACGCCAGGTCCTAGGAGGTTAAAGCCGAGCCTTTGTTGAGTAGCCAAAAGCCCTTGTGAAAATAAGCCTTACTTTGGTAACAAAAGCATGGTATAGGATATCTTTCACAAAAAAAAGCTCATTTTACGTTAAAGGTATAGGAATTTAAAACAATACTGAAGCACAGAGGAACTTTACAAAGGGATACTAGACTTCCACTTTCTCGTGTGTTTCTGAATAATTTATTTCATACCATACACGAGGAGAAAGGTTTTTTGGTAAAGTAAGTTTTTTGCTAATATAACACCTTTAAAGTTACACATTAAAATGGCAAAATTAATTAGCACATTGAGCAGTTTTTAAAAGGAAAGCATGGCTTTATGTGTACACAGATGTGACCAAATTGTACAACTGCAGATTTACAATGTAATGCTTTACACCAGTCTTACACAAACCGCACAACAGCAAACCAAACAAATGATCTTAAACCCAGATATGCACAACACATTATCCAGTTAACAAAAAATCAGATTTACATTGCACATAGTTACTCTAAGTGCACTCTTATATATATATATTATCCCTTTTTAATGTTTGGTAACCAAAACAATCAACCCAAGAGACATATGTGACTGAATTTGAGAAACACTGTCTAATATAATTGCTTTCCCACTTTGTACACATCTATTTACATTCACCATTTTAAGAGGTATACTGGAAAATTCACAAAATTACACTAAAGTTACTGACGACAAAAGACAGACGCAAAAAATGTAGGAGTATTTAAGCACACACTTATAAGCAACGTGAAAAATGACATTTTAATCTCTGATTCTCTTCCGCAATGTGCCTTTTGTCCTAGCTGGCCCTCCCCAAGTGTGGTTCTGTCGGAGGTTTCTTCCTGTTAAAAGGGTTTTTTTCTTCCCACTGTCGCCAAATGGTCACTCGTAGGCAGTCACTTGATTGTTGGGGATTTCTCTGCATGGTCTATAAGTTGCAATATCAGGCAACTTGAGGTGACTGTTGTTGTGATTTGGTGCTTTTTGGCAAATGTGTCTATTTGCCTTAATCCTGCGACTTAAATTGACTCATGTGTGCACACTAAATATGAAGCTAGAGTCAGTAATGTTTGTGAACTATTTGGAATTCCTAGGGTTCATGCATTATGTGATCTGGTCATCATGTAACTCAGAACTAAAAACGCAGTCTAACTAAATTACACTGTTAAAAAAAATAAATAAAAAATAAAAAAGTTAAACTTCAGGGACACTAATCTATCCAGTTAGGAAATATAAACCACTGTGAATTTGCACAGTTACAACAGGTGCAACAGGTGAAAGACAAGAACGGGACAACCCCCACCCTCCCAAATACCCCTGCTCATTGCAAGAGTTATCACCTGCACCCCATTCCAGCTCACCTGGGGTGGCACATCCATACATGCTGTTGTAAGGTTGACTATGGGACTCAGAGCCTTTAGTTGTTCTGCAGCGAGACTTTGGAATACACTTCCACCAGATCTCCGGACGACAAACTCTCTCTCCACTTTTAAATCCCGTCTTAAAACCCATCTATTCAAAATTGCATATCCTTCATCATGATTCCATCTTAGTCTATTTTGTCCTTGTTTAGCTTTTATACTTGCTTTTATACTTTTATACGTGTTTTTTATTTTTCATTTACCTTATGTTTTTATTTTTTTGTACTAATGTAAGGTGACCTTGAGGGTCTTTAAACGCGTCTATAAATAAAGTTTATTATTATTATTATTACTAAGGTTAGCCACCCTCACAGAGTCCAGCTCTGACAGTTTGTTAGGACGTGCCACCCTGGAGGAGCTGGACTTCCTGTGAAACCTGAATGGACAGAATGTGTCATAATAGTTTAACTGTCTTTGTGTTACACTGTGTTGATCAAGTGTTCCCTTAAATTTTCTGAGTGGTGTAATAATACAAAATCAGCAGTACTTTATGTAACTCTTTGTATGTCCTTGATTGAACACAAACACACACTGTGATAATAACGCTACCAAAACTCTATCTGGAGTCAGGTGTTTCAATCAAGGAGGCTATAAGTGCAGTGAAAAATAGCCTGACTTTTCTCAAAAGAGGTTGGCTGGTGTGATCCATGCTTTGATCGCAAACATCTTCAGGAGACCACAAAGACAAGAATCGTTATAGAGATGCCTGAAGCAGAAAATCACTATTAAAGCATTTCAAACAACCTTGGTGTTCAGAAATGCACAATAAGACAATTTTTTTACAAACTAAAGAACTGCTGATATTCTCTGTGGGTGTCCTGAACATTTTATTCAATCTTAAAGGAGGTGAAAGAGAGAGAACAAAACACCTGTAACTTGTTAAGACCTTGTCCACTAAGAACACTGAACAAGAATGGGGTTAATAGAAGGACAATATGGAGGAAAACATTATTCTAAACAGAGACAATCTCCTCTAGATGTGTGAAACAAAATCTGACTCCCAACAATCATTGAGGAAATTATTAGTTTAAATTTGGATCATGTCTGGGTAGCAGAGCACATGACATGAAGCTTAAAGTGAATGATTAATGCACCAAGACCATGACCCAAAGCACAGAAAGTAAATCAGCAATAAATTCATGTTTTGCTAAAGTCCTGACCTTAACCCCGCTGAACTGCTGTGGCATAATCAGAACATGGACATGCCACAACATCCCAGAAATACTAATGAATGCACTTGTAGAGAATAATGGTCGAGAACTGACCTACCTATTCCAACCTGCAATGATTACTTCCCATTAGAATGAAAAGTCCAAACGTACGTGTTACTAGTTTAATTGGGCTGGTTGTTTGAAATTGTCCCTTGGAAGGTGAGTAGACCAAGAATTAATGAAGTAATGAATGTTTTCTGTGTACAGTAACTTACTGGTTCTTTTGATATGAGTGTGATTGCAATTTTTGAAATGTTGGATGGAAAGATTGTACAGCATCCATTTTTAAAAGTACACATTTAAAAACTGAATTGGGTGCACAACTTTGAATTTACCATCAATTGTAGGAAACCCCAAGAGGGTCAACAGTATAAATACAGTGCTGAAGCTTCACGATGTCTTTTAATTTGACAAGGTCAAGGCCCATTATTCTTCTTGTTACTGATCATGATTGACTACACATGGTAGGTTCTAGTTGGATCTCTTGGAGCCATTTCTACTGCAGATACTGCAGATTCCAGGAAAATCGTTCAAACAATTGTACATAAGTAATAGTTCTGTTACCACTTTGCCAAGGTCTAGAACAGGGGTGGGCAATCTCAGTCCACGAGGGCCGGTGTCCCTGCAGGTTTTAGATCTCACCTTGGGTCAACACACCTGAATCACATGATTAGTTTGTTACCAGGCCTCTGGAGAACTTCAGGACATGTTGAGGAGCTAATTTAGCCATTTAAATCAGCTGTGTTGGTTCGAGGACACATCTAAAACCTGCAGAGACACCGGCCCTCATGGACTGAGATTGCCCACCCCTGGTCTAGAAGAAGACTGAAAATGTCACCCTTAGATGAGAGCAAATTGGTTAGATGTTCAGGAACAAGGCAGGAACCGCCAAGGATTAAGTGTCACTGTCCACAGTGAAGTGCTGATCAAGAAAGAAGTCGCTGCAAAATTAGCATGTCATTCACCTGCATGATGAGTGTATGTAAACTTCTGACCACAATATGAAAGTGGTTCCAATCTTTTTCCTTTTCTCTAAATGTATAATTATTACTTTCAGCAATCTGAAGGCGATATATTGATATTCAATATTTCCTTGACACATATTACCACATTAGAATTTTTTTATTATTCTTAAACTTAATGATGATCTAAACCTTTAAATCACTGGTGGGTTGAGATGATTTCCTTCCTCCCGTGTAAAGCTGGATCCCCCCGTTGTTCCCTCTAGTATGAACAAGCCTTACTTTCAAACCTACGCGAGGTCAAAAGCACAAAGACAGCATCGTTGTGACAGGGCCAGTCATCCTTGTCACTTTGCTTTGCATACAGGATCTAATATTCTCTGCTGACTTGTCAAGTTCAGACTCCTCCGATGGAGAAGTAAGTCTGAACCTGAAGAATTCAAAAAATATTATGCATAATGGAGATTCAGAAGATTCTGAATCCTGTCATGCTTTAATTTGAAAAAACGACACTTAGTGATTCATTACTATTATTATAACCACAATGTGATGTGTATGGCACAAGCATTCCAAGTTTATTTACACTGCACACTTGACTGTGCATCATTTTTTATAACTCTTCCCAAGTAAATGTAAACATTCAAGGAATGAGCTGCATATGGACATCTCCTCTTCAGAGCTGCTGTACTGCCCAACAGCCAGCAAAGACTAGACCGCAGAAGTCGGTTCAACACACATAACCCAGGCACTCGTCAGTGATCGACACAAAACCGCCACAGTGCCCTAAATAATGAAAAATATCTACCTAATCATAGGCTCAGAATCGCACACGCCAAGAGGGAAGGCTGTGTTGATAAAAGAAGGCAACCGGTCTCTCATGAGCATGATAGTGCAGAGAAGGGCATTTGTGCTCCAAACCCATCATTGTGAATCAGCATCACTTGGTCTGAAGCCTAATCTGTTTGGCATTTATGGAAATAAAGTTTCCTGCTCTGTAAGCCTGTCTTTTTTTCTGTCTTCCTACACAGCAAAGGGGGGGAAGTGTAGTATTATGCTTATTTTGGATACTCTAAAGTATGTTTTAAAGCAAATTTTCCAGCACTATTTACATTCAGCACTCAAACACACCCTCACAGTCCAGTTCTGGTATAGTACCTTTGTTAGCCTGTGATGCTGCTGTTAGAAAAATACATCACCTCAATTTCTTCCAAAGCTTTAGCACAAAACTTGACTATTTGGAGCTGCAGGAGCGCACAAGGCTCAGAGTTACACCAGCCCACTCACCTAAGCACACAGGATATTTAAAAAATAAGAGCTGTAGTGATATGACTTGAATTCACCTGTACAGGTGACCTGCGCAAAAATGACTCTCTCCGCAAACGCTTTGTTTGTTAAGCAATGTGCAACTTAGCTTCTCATTTAAATGTATTTTTTGGAACAGTTACAAACTGCTTCAAAGCTGATTATGGTCACATCGTGTCCTTATATCTCTTTTTCCAATCCTTTCATCACTTTCCATCTTCTGCACCACACACATGACCCAAGAGTACTTATGGTAAAGCTTATATATGCTGCGATGTTCTGCCTAATGTTTGGCATGAGAGCATTTTGTACAGCATTTTGTGTGTCTGTGTCACTGTGACTCAGATGCTAGACAAGTCATCGTGACAGGATAATGAAGCCCGGCGAGTTTTCGGGCTGCACCGTGTCAACATGGTGATCTGGGTGTTGAAGTTGTTGCTGCTGCCAATAGACGGGTGCTGGTATTTGGTGTCTGAGCCCATGTATCTCTGCAGGTGCCACCTCCTCCACTTCCTCTTGATCTCTCCTTGGACCTGAAACCGATTAGAGCAAAAGGGACAATTACATGTTTATTCAGTAAGTAGAGCTACATGTTCTTTACCAACATAAAACATTACTGGGAATTCACTGATAATGTTTTTGACACCTCTGACCAAAAACAGAGTTTATATGTTAACAAAAGGACAAAATGCTGCCAAATGCTTTCCAAAATACCCGTGTACATGTGGACAGGCCCTGCTGTTACTCCCTACACACCTCTGTCATTCTCCAAGTGTTTTACTTGAATTTATTTCATACAACAAATTTGGACAATTTAGAAGATTTTGAATAATCGACTATAAAAACTGCAGCTCTCTTAAAAGCGGGTGACCTGCATTTTAATTAAACAGAAAAACAAATTGGTTGGCGTGATTTTCAGCAGCAGACGAAGCTCAAGCTTTTTAAAGACAGTCCTGCCTCGCAATCGAGTCCAGCAGTTTTTTCTTTTGCATGAATTTTACGAGAGTATGACACTTTAAAAACTGTTTTGCATTATTTAGGCAAAAAGAAAATCAATATAGCTTTTTCTTCAGTCATTTTCTTCCACTTCTACCTTGTCAATATTTGTTTTCTTGCTATCGACATGTCTGCCATTCCTTAAGCACCGAGAATTCAACAACTAAACCTAACATATCTTACCAGCAGTGCACAAATCTTCCACACTTAGTAAAGGACACCTGGAAGTTGCATGAGATTAAAATTCAGGCAGCATAGTGTGAAGCCTCGCCATCTAGCCCAGATTCAATCTGGCCCAGCACTGAGAACATAAATAATCTGCCCACAGAGAGCCTGTGCAGACATCACTGAATAGCTCCCTGCCAAAAAGACTGTGTGCTTTTTACAGCCCTCCCACCCTGCAGGCAAAGTGCAGAAAATATGCTGTGGGGAGGTCCAAGAGAGGAGCTGGAACGACAAGCGCCGGTGACTCATACCCGCCGCTCCATCTACCTGTCAGGACTGTGTGTGAATGTAAATGGTGCGCACAGGGAGCGACGGAGAAACTACAGATAAACTACATTTTCTGAGAATGAGAGCACGACTGCAGGCTATCTCTGTGTGGAAGTACTGTGGTGTGTTTATATCAGCAGTGTTTACATCACCTACCTCTCCGTTCAGGAAGCAGTAAAGGACTGCGACCACAAAGCCCTAAAAGGAAAGAAAAACACTGATAAGAAAGCAGGAGCAGAGGATGTAATGGTTAAATTTCTTCTTTGATCATCTCGTCTTATCAATTATTTGTTATTTTTACAGTTTTTCTCAGTTCCAGAGGCATCCTTTTTAACCTTCCTGCCTTCTTGGGACCTTTTTGTGCCACTGCTATGTGTTAAATGGCTGCCATTTCCACTGTGTTCAGTGGAATATAACCAAACTTGCCACAGGATAGTTTTTACCTGTCAATGTTAATATTCCAGTGTGAATTCCTTAAATCAGCCTAAAATGGCTGAGCAGCAGAAATCCCCACACCCATCACCCTGGGGACCATTTTCTGCCCATTGACTTCCATTATAAACGCTATTTTTCATCCCCAAATTATCATTATATGATTTTATTTTTTCTTCTTTTCTTGGATGTCAATGAAGACTCAGGGCCTTGAAGTTTTAATTTTTAAATTGCAAAAAAAATGCAAAAAAATAATGGCAGGTCAAAATGTATGTTGGTGCCAATCTTTGGTCCATCTAAAGGCCTACTTATAATGACAATCACATATTACTTCAACTGGTTTTTTGTGGAAATATTTAGTTTCGTTTTTTGTTTTTTGGGGCTTATAACACAGGGCGCTCATATAATAACACTGGGATTTGAAGGGTTAAAACAACGAAAATATAATTAAAACTTTACATGAATATTTCAGGGAGAAGTAGTTTTACAAGGTTGGCTAATTTAAAGTGGAATAAAATATGGATATATGGTCTTTTTATAGCGTTTTTGGGCGTGGCTGAGAATGGTCCCTAGGGTAATGGGTGTGAGTTTTTTAAAGGATGGCAGGAGGGTTAAGATCTTAGCACTAAGGATGGTTTCCCCGTGTTTTTAGCAAATCTGAATACCTACTCTGTGGAACTGTTATTATTATCTGAGAGATTCAACAAGACATGATTTTAACTTGTATGATTCACTGGACTTCCCTCGCTCTCCCTATTCTCATGCACCTCACGGTTAATGCTCTCCCTTGCAGTGTAAGAAGCGAGAAACCCCTGTATAATCCACAAACTTTCACTACACTTTTTTTTTTACGTCATCTTTCCCTCCCACCTCCTTACTCCTTTCTCTCTTCAATGTCCAGTCCGATTCCTCGGTGTATCTGAGTGGGCTCTTCCTTGTTTTCAAACTGGTGACACGTTGGTGCGCTAAAGCTCAGTAAATGTGTTTTACAACACTCCTACTAATGGCCCTCAGCTGTTAGCTAACTGGACAGTATGTGACATTAGCTGATCCAAGTCCCGAGAAATTCCACACTCCTTTGTGATGTGCATGCAGTCTGACAATGTCACATTTTAGCACATGCTCGGATCGCTTGGAAACCCGGGCAAGCAGGTACTAAGAAAGTACCTGTACCAGGTACTATGACCTAATGGGAAATGGGTTTGATGATCTGACTACTAGTAGTAGGTACTAATGGAAAAGGGGCTTAAAGGTACAACACACTGAACCTTGTAACAGCTGGGCTTCAACAGCACAAGACCACATTATGTGCCACTCGTGTCAGCTAAGACAAGGAGGCAACAATTCTCACGGGCTCAGGGAAATTGGACAACAGAAGATTGGAAAAACGTGGTAGGCTGGTGTTACCAAAATGAAAGCATGAATCTGGATTACCTTGTATCGAGAGACCAGACTGCTGGTGATGGTGGTGTAATGGTGTTTGGGGATATTTTATTAGCCAAATTCACTGTACCCAAATGGCCGCCACAGTCACCCCATCTCAATTTGGGTTGTAGTGGAACTGGAGATTCACATCATGGATGTGCAGCCAACAAATCTGCAGCAACTGTTTGATGCTGTCATGTCAATATTGCCCAAAATCTCTGAGGAACTCTGTGCCACGGAGAATCAAGTCAGTTCCGAATGCAAAAGGGGGATCAGTCCAGTATTAGCAACGAGTACCTAACAAAGTAGTTGGTGAGCACAACTATTTAACTCATGAAGAAGACTTAATCTCTCTTGGTTATAAAGATTGTAGACACTTGTGTTTGTTTTCCAAATACCTTCTTACAGCTTTAACTGTCTTAATTAAGCCAAAGCAACAGAGGAAAAGCTGTAAAAAATAACATGTGGCAGTCATGACAGTCATAAATGTATTACACAGACAAAACAAATGGGAGTCGAGTTGTAATAAGAAGGGGGAATAAAAGGAGTAAGGAGAGGATTGTGTTGGAAAGGTTTCCATATCTTCCAAGCTGTTGTAATGCAGCTGTGCTGTCTGGCTGCATTCTCCATCATTCCTCATTAAATGATGAACTGAAATAACATCAGAGCTTTAAACAGTGACAGTGCCACTGAGCCAGCCAGCAAAGTGCTTGGAGACCTGATGCAGTTTTCTTTAATAGTAGCATTCGCTAGTTCAGGGCTGAAAGCATACCAAATCACTATTTTTGGACTTTTTAAAAGTTTAAGTGACCACACTTCTAGAAGACTACATTTATTTTAAGGCACTGGATTTTAGGAATCTACAGGTATTTTTTTAACAATCACTTTTTCCTCAAAAACATTTGATCTCATACCTGAAATGATCCCAGAATCAAGTCAAAAACCAGCCGCAGCTCAGTCTTCACTTGCTCGGGGATAAATGCAAACACTATATAATTGATCCCAAACAGCGGAATCAAAAGCAGCGTTGACTTTGCCAGTCGCCTGAAATGATAAGGCAAAAACAAATTCAAATCCCTCCCTCCAGTCAAACCAGCATCCAATCTGTCTCTGTATACCCCAATAATGAAATGCAGCTCAGGAGTACTTTTCATTTTAAATTTCAGCTCAGCAGACCAGAGACGGAGGGGGGGGGGGGGGGGGGGGGGGGAAACACCATGAAAAGTGTCAGTTGGAAAATAGCTCATGCATTATGACTGGCTTATGAGATGCTCTCCATCATATGAAAAACCACTTAAATACATATAGCACTACATCTCTGTGTAAAGCAGCTGCTGGATGGTGGAAAACCACAGTGTGCTGTGCATGCTAAGATTTTCTTTTCTGAAATCCAAAAGGACTAGTTATCCCTGCATCGCTCTGAGCGTAAAAAAAGTTACATTTGCAGCAATAGTTACAGGAAGAATACTCAGGAGTGCGTGCTACTCTGCTGCTCTGCAAGTTTATTCAAACGAATCTTTGTTTATCCTTACAAAAGCAGCTAATGTTCACAGAATGTCCACCGAGACAGAAGTGGCGGAGCTCTTTCCAAACACCCTCGTTCGTATCAGTGACATTTCATCCTTTATTAGCTGATACACAAAACAAACTTCCAGCATGAAAAAGAAATTTAATTACACTCACGAGTACTGGTTGGAGTCGTTTCTTCCAATATCGGGGCAGTTTATCTTCTGGCGAAGTATCCGAATGATGCAGATGAAAAGAATAAAGTTCATCTGTGGAGAATACATTACAAAAGTCATGTGAGAAAAGCACTGAGGCATTTCACACTGCATCTAATGCATATGGGGAGATGTTTGTGAGATTCAACTCATAAACAGAAGCGTTGGATTGTGGCGCTGGCCTGTGGGAAAATGAGCATTTCTAAACTGATGATTTGGGCTGTGAGTGTGAACTTGCAACACATCAGTCATCATGATGCACTCCCAGCTATCAGTCACTGGCTAAGTACAGAAAAACAGAGTGTACTAACAGTAAGGCCGCTGACACTCATGTTAAATAATGAAGCTGACCCTCCTCTGGGAACAACTGCTAGCAAATAACTAAACAGACCCATTTGGACACTAGTAGGCGTCTGCTATGACACTTTGTCCAGAGCAAGCTTTTAATAGCTGGAAATTATATTAAAAGCTTCTTTTTTTTTCCGCCTTCCATGAGAAGATCAGTACCACTCATGATTTAGCTAACCACAAATATTTAAACACAGAAAACAGCTGGTTCTTTGCAAAAGGTTCAAAAAGCATCCGCTAGATTTTCTATAAATGTGACGCAGAACACAAAAAGACGTAGGCTGTGGACCCCAGCTGCACAAAAATGGCCAAGAAATGACGTAATCAGGAGCAACCGGACAATATTTCCAGTGTTTGTTACTATAGCGATTACTTCCATTAAGAAAGCTGATAAGATGCTAAGTTCACTTCAGGTCACTTCACGAGTGACCAAATAGGTAATGTGACAACACACATATGTTATGCCAGTTACTAGAAATCTCATAACCATGGCGACAACATCATTACTAAACAACAACAACTTAAAGATTAGACGACCTTCAAGTTAAAAAATCATAGAAAATAAATCTGTTTTCTTAATTTAAAAGTGAAAAATGTACATTTTTGGACTTTGGCCTGGTTTTTGCATGCTGTTAGCCAGAGTCTGTTCTTCTTTTCAACTTTTATAATGCTTCTGGTATCGTTAAATTAGCTTAATGCTCGAGTAAAGCTATAGGCAGGCTTCTAAAAAGTGGGCCACTTTTGAGTATTAGCATACTATAGACCAAAACAAGTGTTCAAGTAGTAAAGTTAAACCATTTAAATGAAATTCAAGCACAAAGTTTGTATTAGCAAAAAGAAAAACCTGAGTACTAGCATGTGTTGGGTTGTGTAAATGCTAACTAACACTGTGTGAAGCTACCAGTGTTCACTAACATGCAGCTTTAATTTTATTGTGTTCAAATGGACACATGAGCTTGGCAACGTTTCTCTATTGCATATGTCTCTAAGCATTTATTTTTACTGCAACTGCAACTGCTCATCGCCACAGATCATCGGTCTCTATTTCACTCAACACTCTTTATGGTCTTACTATTTCCCTCCTGCCTGGCAGCTCCATAGTCAACATCCTTTGTCCAGTATATCCACTATCCCTCCTCTGCACATGTCCAGACCTAAGCTGTCTCTCTGATGTACTCATTTCCAATCCTGTCCCTCCTGGTCACTCCTAATAAAAATCTCAAGATCTGCCACCTCCAGCTCAGCCTCCTGTCTTTTTGTCATTGCCACATCTCCAAACCATACATCATAGCAGGTCTCACTACCATCTTGTTCCCCACTCTCTGCTTCCCTTTCACTGTTGCTGCTATCCTTCTGTCACAAATCACCCTTGACACAAGTCTTTTCACCCTGCCTGCACTCTCTTCTTCACCTCTCTTGTGCACTGTTGTAAACTTTTATTTGAACAAAAAAATGGTTAGGAAATTACAGACCTGCAAAATAAAACATCAATGAGGGTGCACATTAGTACATTTAAGAGAAGGAAGGAAGAAGTATTTCAATGGGATCCGCTGAACGCTTTGCACTCCTCTGAAATAGTCTCACTCACGCAGAGATTAGAGTCTGTTTTTCTTACTAGAGATGCGGTTCAATCTGCATCTGAGCTGTCACACTTTAGCATTTTTATCTTTTGGGGTTTTGATCCGTGCACTGGAGAAAAACTCATTTTTTAAATTACCTTTCTGCTTTCAAATTTGCATGCTAAATATTAAACTTTTTTCCAGCAGCCTGTTATCTTGACTTTGAAACTGTGACTTAAAAATGAGGCAAGCAGCTGCTTTTAACAGCTTATTTCTGTCTGAATTTCATCAAAGACTTGAATACGAGCACAGAACCACAGTGTAAAAGTCCATATCTGTGGTTTTACTGAGTATGATGGATTAAATTATTGGTTTGACTGGACACTATTTCCTTCTGGAGTCCTTTTGTCGCATAATACTATAACTTGTTTCTACACTATACTGCCAAATATATTCGCTTGTCTGCCTTCACAAGGACATGAACTTAAGTGACATCCCATTCTTAATTCATTGGGTTTAATATGATGTCATCCCACCCTTTTCAGCTATTACAGCTTCCACTCTTCTTGGAAGGCTTTATGTGTTGATGGGAATTTTTGACCATTCTTCCACAAGTGCATCTGTGAGGTCAGACACTGATGTTGGACGAGAAGGCCTGGCTTGTAGTCTCCAGTCTAATTCATCACAAAAGTGTTCTGCTAGGTTGTTATCAGGACTCTATGCAGGCCAGTCAAGATCTTCCACACCAAACTCTCTCATCCGTGTCTTTATGGAGCTTACTTTGGGCACTGGTGCACAGTCATGTTGGAACAGGAAGTGGCATACTGCTATACTGTTCCCACAAAGTTGGGAGCTGTAAATTGTCCAAAATGTCTTGGTATGCTGAAACATTAAGAGTTCCTTTCATTGGAACTAAGGGGCAGATCCAGCTCCTGATTAAACATCCCACACCATAATCCCCCCTCCATCAAATTTTACACTTGGCACAGTGTATAGGACAAGTACCGTTATCCTGTCAACTGCCAAACCCATATTCATCTATCAGATTGCCCAAACAGAGAAGCCTGATTTGTCACTCCAGAGAACACATCTCCACTGCTCTAGAGTTTAGTGGCAGCGTGCTTTACACTACTGCATACAACACTGTTTTGCACTGTGTGATGTAAGGCTTGGATGCAGCAGCTCTGTCATGGAAACCCATTCCATCAAGCTCTTTATGCACTGTTCCTGAGATAATCGGAAGGTCACATGAAGTTTGGATATCTGTAGTTGGCGAGTTCTGTGAACTGAGGTGCACAGTTCACCGCTCTGTGATTTGTACGTGGCCTACCACTTCATGGCTTTGTTATAGTACCACTAACAGTTGACTGTGGAATATTTAGTAATGAGGGGATTTCACAACTGGACTTGTTGCACAGGTGGCATCCTATTACAGTACCACGCTGGAATTCACAAAGCTCCTGAGAGCATCCCATTCTTTCCTAAATGTTTGTACAAGCAGTCTGCATGACTAGATCTTTTATACACTTGTGGCCATGGAAGTGATTGGAACATCTGAATTCAATGATTTGGATAGCAAGAGAATACTTTTACCAGTACATCTGTATATATCTTGGATTGCGTGCAGCTTAACTAGAGATAGGTTTTTGTTGTTTTCTAGTGCTTTTTTCAGTCTTTGTGTCACTCAGAATAGACGAATGAAGACAACTTTTCCACTCTTAGTGCCATTTACTTTGAAAGAGCTAGCTCAAGCTGGCTAGTGCTGATATAAACCATGAAAATGTTTTTAAAGCTCATGAACTTACCAGAATTGATGCCAAAATAGGAGTTTTAATGATCCACCAGAACACATCGGTGTTTTCTATTATATCCCAGCACCTGGTAAGACGTGAAAGAGTTTTAATGTATAAGATGTAGCAAAACAAAGCAACCCCCCCCCCCCAAAAAAAACAAACAAAACAAAACAACACAAAAGAGTATTTTCTGCTCGATTCTGGTCTAGCAGTTCCCTAGTCTCTCACCCCACATCATTATAGTTGGCTTTAGCGATGCTCCAAGCTGTGATGAAAATTGCTGGACCGCCTGGGGGCAAAAAAAAGTATACAACCAAATGTTACTGTGGATTCCAGCTGTAAGGTTCTCGACATGTAGTTCATGTACTGCTGACACTCTATAAGGTCTCGCTAATAGAACAAGAAACAAGACTTTCTCACCCCAGCCGATCAGAATATAAGCCCAGAAGTACTTCCTCTCGGAGAAGAAGGAAACGGCCAACAATGCATGCAGATAAAGGCCTTCCACCAGCAGCCAGAAGAAACTGGCCATTATACAGTACTGGAAAAACACAATCACTGCTTTGCAGCCAACCTGGCAATGGACACAAAAGCATGAATCATACAATGATCTAGTTAACAGGGACAACCTTATGTTGAAGATGATACGGTGAAATTTATTCCCAGTTGTGGCCAAAAACTGCATTTAGAAAATGAAAGAATAAATTGGAGTTGTTTGTTTCCTGTTGGTGAAAGCAGGTATATATCTGTGTTCTTTTATATCAATATGAATCCTATGACTGCAGTAGAATGACAATTAGTTTTTCTTGTGCCCTTATTAATAACTTGGAAGCAGAGATTCACTCAAATGCTTCTTTTATTATCAATAAATTCCTTGGACATATTGCACTAAAAAAGCGAGTTACTACTTATGAAACTTTTGTAAATAATGGCTTTAAAGGTAGTGCAAATCTGTGTCCTATTCAGCCTGCACTTTATAAGCTCTCTGCCTCATTCAGTGAAAGAAAAGCTGCCAAAGTGCAGAAATGTTCCGAAATATAATGCAGGAAGTGAGCAGGATTAACACTGAAGCACTCATGAAGCATTTACGAAAGATTGGATTTAAAGAATGTTTTCCCAAAGAACAAAATGACCCATAGCTTCTGAGATTAGCCGAAGCTGAGTGTGACTGAAGTGGCAAGTGTGCTGAATTAGTAGATTTATGAGTAGTAGTAGTAGATGCCCTGATAGGGAATAAGCTTCTTCGCTGGGAAACAATACACCTTCACAGCCTGTTTGGGCGTGCTCATTCTGCTTGATATTATGATAGCTGAATAAAATGTTTCTGCGTAAGACATCTGAGTCTGCATTCACAAGATTTCCATAGCACAGGAAAACACAATAAGCTCTCTTCTGGTTGGCTGAACAACGTTTGCGTGAGGGTGGATGAGTTCATTCAAAATTGAGCTTGCCGATGCTGAATGCTGGGGAGGCAGGCTGCTATTGACATTGTTACACAATGACATGTATAAAAAGGCTGATTTTGTCTGCAGTGTTTCTAAATTCACTCTGCTGGTCAGATCTACAAGCCTGTACAAGCAGCTTTAGAGTGAGCAACGCGGAGATCCTACGCAGAAGACATCCCACGGATAAGAAAAATCAATAAACTGTGCTCCTTTAAAAAGACTCCGTAAGAGTGAATACATTGAGCACTTTAGCAGCTGGAGTACAGCAACACAATAGGAAGGGCTGGGCTGAAGGGCATTATGGGTAGAGAAAAGTGGACAGTAAAGAAGACAATAAAGTCACAATAAAGAAAAGAAAATCAGAAAAAGCTGTCAGGTCTTTGTCACGACAATAGAGTTGAAAGAAGAACAAACAAATAATGATGTGTAGTTGGACAGAACCTACCTCTTAAAAATCTAAAATGCAAAATGCAATCACGACATGCTTTCTGTTATAGCCACTTTCTACTGTAGTACATTTTAGATGGAGATATTGTTTAGATGTTGAATTTAAAAAAAAATTTTTTCGATGGGAAATAGGTTTTGAAAGCTAAATAAACATGATAATCTATGGCTATCTGATAATATCTGAATCTGGCTTGAACGTGAGGATTTTTAATGACTAGGAGACTTAAAGAAACTAGCATTCGAGGCTGACATTGTGCTGGTGGCTCTCTGCTAGTCATCAACTCAGTTAATTTAAATCCAAGAACTGGGTCTCTTGACTTTGTTTGCAGCACTTTTAATACCAAAATGTTGCAGCCTGTCTAAAAAGTCTCCAGTATGGGTGAGTGATTTCTTTTTTTCTGTTTTCAGTGGCCTTGGCAATCTTTTGTATGCAGTCTATGTTCTACACAGGCAGAATATAGACAAAACGAGCAACCCGTCTGAGTAGACAGAAGTCTTTATGTATGAAATGTCTTGCTTCTAGCTTCTCCAAAAACATGCGCTGTATTGAAAATATTCACATAATCCAGAAATGTCTTGTTCTGTTTTAGTCCTTGTGCATGGAGTTAAAGTTTGGGACAGCTCATTGAAGCAGCTGTTACTGGGCTGACAGGAATTTTGTAACCCATATAAATTGATTCCCACTTGGCATGTTGAGGGGGAAGAAAACGGACCCAGATGGGCTGCCTAAGCCTTGCTGCTTAGTTTAATATGTGCAAATCAGTACAAATTGATTGCTGGAGCTGAGTTTTAAAAAGCCTGCCGTTAGTCGCTAAAGGAGGATAAATTGTGAGATATTATGCCACTGGAAAAACAGGGAATAACAGGAAGCTCAGACACGGATCTATGCTCGTACCTTAAAAAAATGCATTTTTTAAATATGCTTTGAATTAATCGGGTGTTTAACTATGGCAAACATCCAGCTGTATGAGAAGAGATAATGAATGGAGCATGCAGAACACCTGCACACATACAGATAAACACAGCAGAAGCAATGCTAACAGCTGTAATGGAACTAATGTTGGGGTCACGATGAGCACCGCAGCACCAGACCCGTCTCTATAATGTCTCTTTCAAATGTGCCATGATAGCAGCTGGCTCCCGTCAACCCAGCGAGTCCATTAACGTAGTGCAGCCGACCACAAAGCTCACTAACAAATAGAGTGAGCCTCTGCTCATTGTGTGGCTAAATTCTGTAACATGAACCTCATGTTTATTGGCCACACACCTGACGGGGCTTTGGACTGTGGCTCATTGTGAAGGGGTGATGGTTGAAAGCCAAAGGACAACAATCAAAGACTGTGGGCTGTAAGTCCATGTTTTTATTACTATTTTAATATTAACATACTTGGCTAATATGTGGCTTTTGTTGTGAGATTGAAACTGAAAATTGACACAAGCCGTTTTCAAAACTTTTAAGTTATTTATCAGCTATGATATGAGAACTTAAAATGTCAGTAATTATCAATAATGATCAGTGATGCTACAATACTGTACTAATACTGTACTGAATGTACTGTAATACTGACTGTATTGAAGTCTTGCTGAGTTATCTGAAGTTCTAGAAGAGCAGTCATTAACAAGCAGCATTAACTCACAGAGCCCGAGGAGCAGTTGTCCACCTCCCCGACCTCGTAGAGAACCACATCTTTGATGAAGACAGCGATGGCCTTCAGGATAAATGAAACAAATAGATGCATGTGGATGTAGTTCCTTGTGCAGTGGAGTTTCCTAGGACACACAGAATGAGAGATACAAGAAAACAGATCAAGACAAAGCGACAAGACACGCGGAGAATTCAATAAAGAGGCCCTGCATGCTAATTACACAATGTCCTCAGAGTTAATAGCTTAAAATGACAGCAATTCACAGACAGTTAAATCATAATTAAGTTTCTTAGTTCCCTTTCACTGTGTGGGTGGATCAGTTTTAGAGCACAATAAATGGTTTTTATGGTTCTTCACACACCTTTGAAAATAGGCAGGAGAGGTGGATTTCCAAGAAGTTACAGTAGTAGAAACAAGTAGTCCTAAAACATCAGTTCTTTTAACACTTCTTCTGCTGACTACATTATCAATACTTTAGAGGTAATTGGGGAAAACAGGTTCCTAATAGCTTCGATCACTTTTTTAAGTCAGAAATGGTTGTTGTCTGGGCAGGTAAATATTCGCCTGGAGTACAGCACGTGCCCAGTCAGTTAATGTTCCCTTGGACATCATAACAGTTTCATTTAACCGTACCTCATTCCCAGGAGAGTAAATTGCCATGATACCAATGTTATCCAGATTTTATACTCACATCAAACAGCAACTGCTATTTCATTTAAATCCCTATTTTTCTTCTACTTCTACTTTCTTCTAGTTCTTCTTTATTCAGTTTCGGTCAGCCTTTAGTGTCAGACAGATGGTCTCACATCTGACTCTAGAAACTGTAAACCTGACTTTTAATGTCTGTATGAGCTCAACAACTGTTCATCCAATCTACTTTTAATGTGTTGGGGTTCCTCCATATGTTGCCTTTTAGAAATGCGTGTAGTGAACCATATAGCACTAATACTGCTCATAATACCCGACGGTCATAACGCTCTTTCTGGCTCAAATCTGTGGGTTGTTTTGATTTCACACCTTTTATCTCCCTGACCATGGCCGGCCTTGTGACTTTGGGTGCGTGACGGTGAGCAAAACTCTCAGGTGGACACACTTTGACACCTATTGCTTGTCTTTGCAGAAAGCATGAAAAGTGCCTCTTATCAGCAACTAATTCAATAAGGCACTTTCCGGTGACATGATCGGCAAAAGACTCAAAAAGAAAAATGTGACCAAAAATAAAATTCAGAATAAATGTTACTCCACCACTGCGGCCATGAAGAGAAATGGATGGCAGTACACTGAGAGAAAGCAGCTTCCATGTAAGAAATGAAAATCAGCACACATCATTTCACAGCTCATGCACTTAGGTGTGAATTTTTGCAGCTGCACAGTATATAGAGTATAGAGTTTTTACAGTGTTTGGAGGGGGTGTAGCACACAGGAAGAAGAAGTGCTCGAATGTGGCCCACCCATTTACACATACAGTCTTTGTACACAAAAGTTATTTCTTTGCAGCATTCAGCGAGAAAAGTTCACTTTGCGTCTTACTCAGGCAGACAAATTGCATACAGCAGTTTTTCCAAAAAAAGTAATGTGCGGTATTATGCGAGTCACTCTTGAAATGTCCATTCATTATCTTTTAGGGTGAAGATGTTGCAATTTAAAGCTGGCTTCTTATTCTTCCTCAGAACTGTAATTGCACTTGAGGAGGTTACAATCGTTCCCTGGCTTATCAAGCAAAAATGCCGGTCCTTTTTTTATCCCGCAATACTTCAAACGTCTAACCTTCAAAGTGCTGCATGCGCCATCAAAAGATAGCAGAGTTTGAGTGACAGTTTATTTCATTTGGAAGCTATTTGTATCTTTCATCTTGGTTTAAGCCTGCTATTATACTCGGGTGTGATGCTGCAGTGATCAGAGACGATCAAATTCCAGTGAAAAGTGTTTGACGCGTGACACAGAAATGTGCAATTTGTCACAATGTTCATGTCACATCAGCCGGCAGGGATAATGCCACTGTCAGCGTGCTTTGTAGATAATAGCACGTACTGATGTTCTTCACAAAAGTCTCACTTTTTGTTCCGGTCATCGTTTTTCTAAACAGCTGACCACATAAAAATAAGTTAATCCAGATGGAATGAAATTCACAGTGAGTGCAATTAAATAGCACATAAGTACTTAATATAAAACAGCTGAGCTATTGTGCATCTACATACCTGAAGATGCAGAGGATCACAATAGCGGTAGAAAGCGAGACGAGCGAGACGCTGTGGCCGATGGTGTAGCCGATCTTCACTTGCCAAAAAAACTTTCCCTGCACAAAGAAACATAAAAACAGAGAACAAATCAAAGAAAAGGAAAGAGCCGGTGCGTGTTTACACACTCAAACAGTGACATCACTTGTGTTAGTTGATTTAACCATTCAAAACATTGATTTGTTTCAATTTTTGGCTTAGAGATGTCTTTTATTATTGTTGTTAAGCATTTAGGCTCCACTCCTGTCATTTTTAAGTGTTGTAACTGAAGAGCTCTTGAACCACGGATTTGTGTCTCTCTCTTACCAAATACTGGATCAGTCCAGTCATGCGATATACTGTAACAGCATCCTGAATTTCTGGATCCTTTCAGAGAAGCTTCGCTATGTTACTGCCATGCCACTGTATGTTGTGCGCTTGATGGAAATTAAATTAAGATCTCCTGCATCCTCTGGCACACTCACACATATCATGTTTGCAGTAAGATGGACATCAAATTCCTTTTAGAGTACTTCACCGGGCCAGGTCCCTCCTGACTTCCTATGTGGCATACTAATGAGGCCGCCTCTTTGACTCAGAGAGCAAAGTGCCCACCAAGAAAGCTTTTACCACCCTGCAGTGCACATCCACTCTTCACTCTGCTCCACCTTCGTCAACACGGACAAGATTAGCTCTGGCTGCAGTAAAACTGAACTAAATAAGAGCAGCATTTGATTTATTTATTCTGGTCCTACTCCTGGAAGGATTCTGAATAACTTCTAATGACTCATAATGCCTGATAACGGAGGCGGGAGTTATTACTGACTTGTCTGTGTCAATTATGTCAAGTGTGTTTCAAAGACATTCGTATTTTAATTACAATACGAATGTTTTTGTTACAGCATCAAACCAAATTACCTTATAACCATAGATTTACTTTCTAATCCCATCTTTCTCCCAATGTATGACTAGCACAGGGTACAGCTACTCTGGTTATCTTTACAGTTAAAATATACATTTATCAGAACACATTGTTACTCTTTGTTGAATCTGTACACAAACATGTATTCCTCTTAAATAGCACAGGTCTGCAACCAAAAAACTGCTTAGGATTTTTACTGAAACCGGGAAAAACGTTTTAAAAATTCCATCACATCAGGTTTTCTTGCAAAACTCATGTTTTTAGTTTCATTTCCCCTTTTAAACTGAAATCTGGTATCCTATACTTGAGTCAAAAAATCGTATCCACTAATGATTTCTCACATGAATTGAATGTTTCTAAGAGCGAGACTCAAGAGAAATACAAATAGAAAATGCGAGGGATTGAGGGGGTCAGTAGGAGGGGGAGTGTACGGTGGGTTTGGCAGTGTGAGGAGCTCAGATGATCATGTCCCAACAGGTTTATTTTGTTCATAGCAAAAGGTAAGGAATCTCCGAAAAATTATGCATAGTTAATTGTAATAAAATATTTATTTTTTCATTGCTGTTGTGCTTTTTTTTTTAAAATGTAAACTCCTCCTGTTTTGTAAAAAAGAAAAACTGTGAGGGAAATGGAGATCATTTTTAGATTCAGTACCTAAAAAACATCAAATTTACCCAAAATTATCCCATGCAGCTGGAAAACTTTTTTTGCAGAACTGCGTAACCTGCATGCATCAGATTACAATTTTAAGTTAGCGACTATGTAAATACAGTATGTAGAAATAAGTACGCTTTAGCAATGCAGTAATGCTAAGTAATGCTATCTTTAGCGTTGTAAAGACTAGCAGGTTATCTACTTCCACACTTTATATTGAACTAGTCAAAGTATCTCGGGTTCTAACTCAGCACTTCACAGTTATGAATCAGGGAATTTAATGCACCTTCCTCTGTATATTGACAAGCTACTGGTATACTAAGGAACATACTGCATTAAGCTGTTAAGTTAGTTGGGCATGTTGCTGTGTTCCTGCTAACTTTTGCTTTATAAGAAAATTTCTTAAAATGCAGTCTAACAAACAGCTGTTCATTAATTTCCTCATCTTGCTGTTTCCTGACATTTCTGTACATTTCTATATTATATTAACATTTAGTCCAACAATAATAAAAAGCCTGTACATGAAAATATAAACAGTATTCTTTGACAGCTTCATTCTATATATTCTGTAGACTCAGTCACTTGAGACAACTCAATACATAGGAGTGAACAAAAGCGTATATGAGGTACACAGTGGCAACCAATCAATACAGTAATTTCCCCAATACAGCCAATAACACCCACCCACAGAGCAAAGAAAAGAGCTTCTCATTCAATTCTTCCTGACCGCTGGCTCTGGACACCATTTCCCGCTGTGCAGCTCTGGTCATTCACTATGAGACTGTGTCAGTCTACTCACATCATCGCTAGTGCTGTTGAGATTGTATCCACAGCTCACAGCAATGTCAATAGGATGCATCTCGGTCCAGCCATCTTCTGTGCAGGTTTTCGAAAGGTTACCTGGAGACGGAGAAGAACCAAAGAGGTCACAGCCACCCAAGCGTTACATTTCCTCTGCCTGCCACCCATTAGGTTCAAATTGGACACGTTGTGACATTGTCAGTGACCCAACAGGTCACTGCAAACAGCAAACAACGGCAAAAAAACCAAACTCTGCAAAGTGCCACAAAAAGTCTTTCCTGCTAATGTGAGCCGCTATTGACTTGTACTTTACCTGAGCCTGCAGAAAGGCACTCTGCTGTTACAGATATTGACTGATCCGTATCTTGCCATTCATCTAACCCCACATAATGATCCAGGCAAGAATGCATGCACCAGATAATACTACCATGCCCACAACATACTGCTTAAAATTTACTCTAACAGCCTATTGTTTAACATCTGATGATAATATGAATAAAAATAATTAGAGCGTTGACTGGATGGTGTGAGACTTTCTTTCAAAACTGGTATAAATCACTCCTAGAAAAAACACAATTTCTTGAGAAATCCCAGCTACCATAGAGCGAAAAGCAGGGTACACACTGGCCAGGTCGCAGTCTGTCACAGGGTGATATTTTGAGTTTTCTGTTCTTTTCTATTTCTTCTTTTTTCATTATAGCTTTTCTTTTGTTTTTTAAACCTCCTGACTTTGAAATGAAGTATGCAATAAAAGAGAATCACACAAATCTGTGACCGATATTATCTGCTTTCCATAACCTGATTTCTATTGATTTGTATGGAACTGAACTTTCACTTCTAATATTTCTGATTGAGTTTATTTTTTCTTCTTTTTTGTGGATTTCCTATAGAGACTTCTTTAGATGGTCACAAAAAATATTGAGCCACGTTATTTTAAGGATGTTTAGTTACTATTTCTCTCACTCTGCAGCAGAAACTCTGTCATTTGGTTTATTTGTGAAATTTGTTCATGGTTTATTCATTCATGGGGCATCAACAGCTTAACCACTAAAAGACCTTAATTTTAATGTGACCGACAGACAAGCTGCTCTGTGCATATAAACAAAGCCGCTTATAACCAAATGATATCAGGCAGTGAGCTGCTAATGAAAGAATGTGCAGCAGGAGGTTGTTTCTACAGCATAAGAGCGGTCATGTGACTGAATACCTCTTCTGTGACTGCATTTACGCATCATGCTCAGATGCTCGAGTCTTATTTTACCATAAATCAATTTCCCAATTTGCCAAACACACCTTCATGGATGCGTAAGTAAACACACACACACAACATCAGGCTCATTAAATCAACATCTTCCACATTCCTCATCTGTCACCACACAACTTTTCAGACAATTTTTGAAGCGAACGGCACGAGCTAAATCCTCCAGAGAATCCTGAATGAATACACTGACTAAAGCTGACTTGAAGTAATCGTATAGGCACATGGACTCATGTTCATTTATAGTCTGGGTGGAAGGGATTCGGTCTTTCCACAAGATTTACTCCAGGGTATTGCTGAACGGCAAAGCAGAAAATCGCCAAGAAGCAGCGTGACCTGACCTATACTCGAGACCATTTCACAAATAAAACTTTGAAGCATAGAGCCGTTGAACAAATGTTGTGTTTATATGGATCGCTTAGATTACAGAAAGAAATCTATATACCAATGTCCCAAAAGAGTTGGAAAATAGGCTGTCTGTCATCATCATCATCATCATCATCATCGTTTATTTGTATAGCACTTTAAAAACACACCAGGCAGACCAAAGTGCTGAACAACACAGATCAAAACAACAACCAAATTAAAAATACCATAAAATCATTACAAACAATAAAATAAATAAGAAGGTGTCAGTTTCCTACAGAGTTAAAAGCCAGGGAATAAAAATAGGTTTTCAATCTGGACTTAAAGACCTGCACTGATGACGCTTGTCTAATTTGGAGGGGAAGGTTATTCCAGAGCATCGGAGCCGCAATTGAAAAGGCACGGTCTCCTCTGCATTTCAGCCGCGACTTAGGGACCGACAGCAGCAGCTGCTCAGCTGAACGGAGCGAGCGAGGAGGAACATGTGACTTCAGCAAGTCAGTTAAGTACACAGGAGCCAGACCATTTAAAGATTTAAAAACCAATAAAAGGACCTTAAAACGAACCCTAAAATCAATGGGAAGCCAATGCAAGGAAGCCAGAACCGGAGTGATGTGATCGAATTTCCTACTACCGGTTAAAAATCGCGCCGCCGCGTTTTGCACTAACTGCAGGCGTGACAAGGTGCCCGACCCGACCCCTATTAAAAGGGAATTACAATAGTCCAGACGTGAGGTGATAAAAGCATGAATAAGAGTTTCCAAATTGGGTTTGGAAAGGAAAGGCTTAACCTTCGACAGGCGTCTGAGGTGATAAAAAGCTGATTTTACCACCCCACTCACATGACCTTCAAAAGTAAGCGCAGAATCAAGTTTAACACCAAGATTAGTGACTGAACTTTTCAGATGAGAGGTCAAATCACCAAAATCAACATCTGGAGAATCAGTAGAACGATGCGGGCCATATAAAATTGCTTCCGTTTTGCGACCATTAAAATTCAAAAAATTATTTGCCATCCATAATTTAATATCGCTAAGACAGTCAAGCAGTGATTGACATGGGGAGGTATCCAAATGACTAAAAGGTAAGTAAAGCTGACAGTCATCGGCATACAAATGAAATGACACTCCGTGTTTACGAAAAATCGCACCAAGGGGGAGTAAATACAGCGAGAAAAGTAATGGCCCAAGGATAGATCCCTGGGGCACACCCCAAAGCAGAGGGGCCACAGAGGAAGCGGCCAACCCCAGCTTGACACAAAAACTCCTTTCGGAAAGATATGATTTTATCCATGACAATGCCAGATCAGAAATTCCCACACAGTGATGTAAGCGGGAGATCAGCAGGTCGTGGTCCACTGTGTCAAATGCAGCTGTCATATCCAATAAGACAAGCACAGCATATTTACCACGATCAGTAGCAACAAGAATGTCATTCATAACTTTAACAAGAGCTGTCTCCGTACTGTGAAAGGGCTTAAAACCAGATTGGAAAATTTCAGACAATTGCAGCACCCACTACTTGATAAGAGATGTTTTCGAATATGGTTTAACAAAAAGTGCTAAATATGGTAAAAGAAATTGACAATAATCCAAACAAATCCCACTATAAAAGAAAAGAGGGGGAGAAAAAGCAAAATTTAAATTCAACCACCTTCAAGTACAGAAACAAAAGCTAGAAAATTGATTTCAAAGGACTCTTCACTTTATTTAGCATGTTAACAGTTTCAGCAGAAACACACCAGTAAAGTCACCCATGATTGCTGTTTGTTTTTTCATTGCATGGACACAATTCACAATAATAATAAGAGGCGATACCGGCGGACTCTGAGAGTCCCATTACGCTGACTAACAGCTTAATCTGTGAATTCTCATGCAGGACTAATGTTTTGTCAGGATGCTGTCAGGCTGCATAAGTGGAGATCTGCTGTCTGGTCACATGGTTGAGCCATTTGCAGAGAAACGGAGAGCCCTCTGAGAGCTGGAGCATAGTCACCACAATGGTCATGTCTCTATGAGGAGCATCTTCAAATGCCATTTATGAATGAACTTATCTCACTCGTCCCTCAAGTATGAAGGATAATATCGAATTTATCATCATTTCTGATGCTAATTTGTTTAATTTCCTTTTTGTCCTCTGTCATTTCCATAAAAAAAAAAAAAAGAGTACATTTACATGAGCGTATTTAATAAAGCTCACACAAAGGCTACAGATGCCCTCGAATCAATTATGACTCAAGTAAGGGCAAAGATTTATTAGATTATTTTCGTCTCTTTGATATTGATTTTTCTTTATTGGGTATTTGTCTTTGCCAAACTGCAAACTCAATAAGCGCTGGGACACAAAGAAATCTCCTACTCATTTGATCTCTAATAGCCACAGTCTAGTAGCTCGCAATTTTCTCTAATCGAATTTTTGACGAGCCAGTAGATTGTTACAAATTTAAGTGCTGGGATATTTCGGACTGCTTCTCAGCACTAATTGATGCATTTTGGCATTTGGTGTTGCTTTTGACGTCAGATTGATATTTAGATGGAAAATGATGCGGCTCAGTCGTGGTTGTCTTTTTTGGTTAAAGTCACGCTAGCTAATCATGATGCCCAGCATGACGCAGCACATCCAGATGCTGACATGCGCAACATCTATAATATTTACCGTATGTAATATGTGACTATTGTAAATAATATTTACAATACGCTTAGAGTTTGAAGATTAAAGAGATTTATTCCAGACATGCAGTTGCGGTCTTTGTATCCCTCGAGAGGACTTTACCTCAAACTATTTCCCTCTCTCTTTATTTGCCTATTTGCATTCACTCTTTGTCGTTGTTATCAGCGGGTAATACCATCAAGCTTTCTATTTCATGTACACATTTTTTCTCTCTAGCTGTTTGTCTTTGTAATAGGTTTCCAGATATTCATATATTCAATGACTGCAGCCACCGACCTCCCTGCCTGTTACATATATACTTTTTACCTAACTCAGAACTTCGGACTTTAAATAAATTCCACAGCTTTTCTGACAAAGCGCTAACGCTGCCACTCAAATGTCAGCTGCAGCTCAGGTGTAAAGCTGTGAGAGCACAAGAAGCTCACAACAAGCAAAGCTTGTGATTTCTCCACCAGGCATGTCAGTAAACAAGCTTTTTTATCACAAGCGCTCAGGGAAATCCCCCCACCATGACAGCAAAGGTAACGTAATTTTTCCATGGTTGCCTTTAGTTTGTGTCCCTGGTATCGCTGCCACAAAAGAACACAACACAATTTAGCAAAAAAACATGAACTGGAAAAAAAACTTGCTTTTTGGAAGGAAGGAGGTGGGTTTAAATCCACAACAACAACAAAAAAAACCCACTTTTTCTGGTGGGAGCAGTTTCAATCTGTTCTACTTGAAGCTAGATAATTTTTATTAGTGAACTCCAATACAGAAAAGCTGATTTGGGAAAGAAACGTTTAAAAACTGTCAGCAGAATATTGTCTTTTTTGGGTCTCCCTCCTACTTTTGATGTTGTGGTATCAAAAATGTACTAGAGGTGAGATGAGTTTCCTCCAACTGTCCAAAGAAATGCCTGTTAGGTTAGGTGGTGACTCGGCCATAGATATGAATGACAGTGTGAATTGAAGTCGACCTGTCTGTGTTAGCACTGCAATGGATTTCACTTCGAAAGATATTTATTCCCAAAATGATGACTGAAATCCTGAAATCCCAAAAGGAAATCCTGCAAAATTCACTGCAAAAACTCAGGGAGGCTTGCTAATATAAGAGACTGATGAAATCAAAATAATAAAAAAAATAGTTTAGTTACAGTTTTATGATGTTATTTGAATGAGAAACTAATAGGTAATATTCTCACTTTAATCCAGTGTGTGTTGGTGAGTGGTGGGAACAAAAACAGCAGAGACCCAGATCTCTAAATGTAACACATGACATAAGTGTAATGCTGAATCCTTGTGTTTTAAGGCTGATAAGAGGAGTACGCTTTGGGTTTAATAAGCTCCCAGAAATTTTACTGAAACACAAAAGTCTGTTACTAAATATGGACAGCGGCTGCGTTTGTCAGTGTGGGCTTTTTGATAAACATGGCTCCTTAATGCACTGACCGAAGATTAAAGAATAGAAAAGACAGCTTTTTAACACAAAATGAGAGAGAGATGAGTTGGATTCGGGTAAAAGCCATTTCTCTTTACTTATGCCTCTTATTACAGGTGAAGCAATCACAAAAGAGTGGCTGTAGCTAAAAGTCAATCGTGGTTTTAATCTGAGAGACAGATAAGACGGTGGGCAAGCAAAAAGAGCGAATTCAAGTGAATAACAGAAAATTGAGGGATGAAACAAAGATTTCCATTAAGAAAACTATATTTGTCACAACACATTGTATAGTACGAAAAACTGATTTTAAAGTAAAGTTTACCCCATTAACTGGTGCACAGCAAATCCAGCATGTCCAAATTAACACTGTCGGATTTGATTTCAACACTATTAAAGTGTCTATATGGGTCCACACCAGAGAGTGTTAATTTAACTCTTTTTGGAGAGTTGGTACGTTAACTCTGATTTAGTGTTAAACACCAAATCTGTCTGGAGTTGATAATTTAACACTTGGTGTTAAGAGTTTATATATTAACTCTCAAAGAGTATTTTAGTTTAACTACGTAAGAGTTATCTTCTAATTCATTCTAAAAAGCGGGAATTTTACTGTTCTGAACTTCTAGAAATTTCTTTTGGAAATAAACATTTACTAAAAAGACGCAATGGTTTTTGAAAAACATTTATTCTGAACTGTGCACCACAATTTCAAAACATTATCTGAAAGATGTAACAGTGTACATGTTCTCACTTTCATTAGAATTGTGTTTATCAAAAGGTCTGACATGGTAAATGCAAATAACAGCATTCTCATCACTTATTTCTTCAATACAATATGCATGTCCTTCATTCATCCCTTTGTGGAACTTCAGCGCACTTCTGCTCTCCCCCATATTCCATCTTCACAAGCATATCCTGTGCGGAGATTGAATAAAAATTAGTTGACACTAATTAATGGCACAAATAATCCAGTAAACAATTGCAGCACAGTAAAAAAAAAAAAGGAATCCTCTTTGAGCCATTACTTGTGTAGAGTATTTTCCCAAAAGACAAGGACACAGGCAACAGGTAATACTGAACTAAATGTAAAACCGTAACCTTTTTCATTTTTACCTAAACCGTGTGCACAAAACTCTGGAGGGATCTATGCTAACGTAGAACCCAGTCAGGACATCTGCTACTGCTTTTTGCTCGTTTGTTTGTTTGTTTTTATGGGCGATCGTTTTCAGGCTTCAAGTAGCACCATTATACCAACATTTCACATTCTAGACATTGTTTTAGGTGTATTTGACCAAAAGTTTGACTGAAAATTCACATGCAAGCTTTTTTTCAAGGCTGTGGTATTTGCCCGCAAACGATACCTTTCAGCTAGCTAAAACAGAATATTATGCTATCAGCGAGCAACATGGCTAATGCCTTTCACACAGCTTTGTCTCAACTCCAAAAAGCCACAGAAGTAAAAGCTAATAATAATAATTGAAACAATCTTTGGAAAAAATGACTTACCAAGCATGGCAAACAACTCAAATATGTAGAGCAAAATGTTCTGAAACGGCTTCACTTCAGCTTTGATTGGAGCTGTGCTGGGGGCGGAGTCTGTAAAAGAATGTGACTCTGCTTAGAGTAAAATTAACTCTACTTTTGCAAGAAGACTATTAACACCAAAACATTTAACACTTTTGAATTTGCTGTGTGGGTGAGATTTTTCAGAAGTACTAAACTACAAACACCCAGCACGCCCCTGCGGGCGGTTTATCCTTCAAGCTCGGGTCCTCTACCAGAGGCCTGGGAGCTTGAGGGTCCTGCGCAGTATCTTAGCTGTTCCCAGGACTGCGCTCTTCTGGACAGAGATCTCCGATGTTATTCCCGGGATCTGCTGGAGCCACTCGCCTAGCTTGGGAGTCACCGCACCTAGTGCTCCGATTACCACGGGGACCACCGTTACCTTCACCCTCCACATCCTCTCGAGCTCTTCTCTGAGCCCTTGGTATTTCTCCAGCTTCTCGTGTTCCTTCTTCCTGATATTGCTGTCATTAGGAACCGCTACATCGATCACTACGGCCGTCTTCTTCTGTTTGTCTACCACCACTATGTCCGGTTGGTTAGCCACCACCATTTTGTCCGTCTGTATCTGGAAGTCCCACAGGATCTTAGCTCGGTCATTCTCCACCACCCTTGGGGGCATCTCCCATTTTGACCTCGGGACTTCCAGATTATACTCGGCACATACTCGGCACAAATATATATATATATATATATATATATATATATGTATATATATATATATATATATATATATATATATATATATATATACATTATTACTGATGCTAATATTAGGGCTGGGCGATATGGCCTAAAATTCATATCGCGATATAATTTGAAGCATGTGCGGTAACGATATATATCACGATATATTCTTTTCTTCTGTATAATGTATTTTCCACACTATAAAGCACACTTAAAATCCTTTCATTTTCTCAAAAATCGAGAGTGCGCCTTATGTATGAATTCTGGTTGTGCTTACTGACCTTGAACCGATTTGGGCGTGCAGAAATCTGTTAAAAAATGTTTTAGTACTACTTTGGTAAGCCGCACTGCTTGATGGATTGTCAGAGCATCACGGCTGCTGTAGTGAGGAGCTTCGCGGAGTAATCTGGGTCCAAAACTCCGTCCGCTTCAGGTACCAAAGTCAAACGAACACTAAGAGTTAAAAACGGTCTAAATTCTTTCATCTTTAATTAAATCATCAGCGATGCTGCTTTACCAGGTGTAACAATTAAGTTTAACATCCATGCATCCATGAAAACAGAAGTTATTAAATTTAACGGAGTTAGAAGTTAACAGGAAGTTAGCTCGCTAGTTTACACCTAAACATTTCATACCAGATAAGAGATAAGATAAGATAGAACTTTATTAATCCCTCGGGTGGGTTCCTCTGGGAAATTCTGGGAAATACCATGTTCTGACTAAGAGATTTTTGAAACGAATTAAAACGTACAGCTCTGCTACCACTACCAACATAAATGAAGACCGAAAACTAAACAGCAGTGGCGTTTGTAGGGTTACTGAAGTTGGACTACCTGGTATATAATGTTGTGCTACGTGATTGCTTGCGACACAGCTATGTTAGCATAACATAAACAGTGAAGCTGGAGGATGAACGCCAACTTTTTTCCACTTGATAAAAGTTAACGTGAGGGATTCTGGTGGTCAGGGACAAATGCAATCGCATAGCAGGATGCTATACACGGGCCAAACTTCAGTCAGGAGAACAACTGAGATTATTCATCCACAATACAAGGTTAGTCATTAATATACTGCAACAACATGGGAATAGAGCAGCTGCGAGAGAATTCAACATTAATGAATCAATGTTACGGAAGTGGAGGAAGCGCAGTTTTTGGCTTTCCCCATATTTCAAAAGTGCTTCATCTCTTTGCTATGACTGTCGCCCGCCATAATTTGCAGATGATAATGGTTTTAGCCGCCGCAATGCTTTCGACCAAAACAGGCGCAGCTTGATAACATCATCAACATGCGCTATCGCGATAGAGCGATATAGTTTTGTTTTTGTTTTTTTTTGTTTTTTTTAGCGATATAGTCAAAATCTCTATCGTTGGCCAAATTTATATCGTTTCTATCGATATATCGCCCACCCCTAGCTAATATATTACATATTTAAGGAAAACACTATTTAAATTAAAAAAAACAAAACAAAAAGAATACATATATATTAAGGTAAAAAATGAATAAACTGGATTTTTTTACTGGTTGTTCTTTTGCCAACATTTGGCCAACATGCAATACTGCCTGTGGTGATTTTAAACTCACAGGTCCATTTAAACCAATCCAAGATTTTTAGCTTTGAATTCACTCTCTTTCACGTAGGCATCTGTACATGTAGTGCTGAAAATCCATCTACCATCTATGAAGTGTTAAATTTCCCCAGGACTCTAATTTGCTGTTTGACTCTCTGAGGGGCTAATGCAGGTATGAGTGCATCTTCACTTCCAGAGGGGGGAAAAAAAAGAAGAGATCAGCTTGCAGAAAAAGCTCAGGGGAATTTTGACTGGCTTTTTAAAAGGTGATGGATTGGCTTTCATCACACCCAAAAAATATGCAGCGTTGAAAAAGCCACATCTGCTTTTTGGATACAAGCCGGGAAAATATACAGAGAGGTGCTAAGTTTGGAAACTTTGTGAAAAAGTTTAAGCGTAAGAAAAGTAAGAAAAGGCACAGTTTGTGGAGTGAAGTGTTTTCCAGAAATAAATAACACACAAGTTCAACACAATTTAAAGGAGTGATAAATTTTTTTTAAGATGCTGATTCACTTTCCAATAGTTAGGTGCTAAATACAAAGCCTGTCAACTTAGCTTAGCCTTAAAACTGGAAAAGACAAATCAGCTGTTGGGCTAAGTCAAAAAAAACAAGCGTCTCTAAATCCCTGACAAACAGAAGCTGGTGTTTTTCCATTTTGCTTTTGCTACAGGTTAAATAAAGGAATTTTAACCTTTTAATTACTCACCTTTAGAGGTTTTAAATTACATTTTTTAACCACTGCACAAAGCTCAAGTCTCTCTTTGCTTAGCTGTGACGCTCAGGAGTGGGTGTAGATGAAACATAAAGATATTTCGAGGTCACATTTTACTACACAGAGTGCAAAATCTGACAAGAAAAGTGGAGAAGATAAAATAATTCCCGTGTTTTTAATAATTTGTTACCATATTTTGATTCATTTGTGTAGATAAAACAGGTGTACATTATACAAATAATCAGAACAACAGGCCAGGTTTTAACCTAAAGCCAAACCACAGGCGAGTTTAAAAACATCTTAATAAGACAGAAGCAGCCCTCAAAGAACAACGGTGACATTTTGAGATGTTTACAGTCTTCCCTGAGCTATTTTGTCACGCTATTTATATCCTAAAAACAAAATTTTAAAAAACTGTTTAAAGTCTGCTTTACATCCTTTTTGTCTCTAATAATTAACCAATTATTTTATAACCAGATGATGTAGGTTTAAGGCCTCAAACCCAGAAGCTACATCCTTATACATACCATTTTATGACTCTATGTTATGTTAATGGTTAAATCAAATCTGTCTATCTCTCTGTCTGTCTGTCTGTGAGGAACATCAGTTAGTGTAAATGGATTTGTAACAGTAAAAGCCCCATCAGCCATATTTTGCTCCAGTGGAGCTGACAGTGATTGGATATTAGCACATATCAGTCAGGGTAACATTAACTTGCTGGGTCACAGAGCCAGGAGCAGGGAGAAAGCCTGGAGGTGTTGCAAAGAAGTAATGGCTATCTATCAGCACCAATTTAAAAATGGCTCTCAGCGAGGAATGGAAACGACTGAGAGGTTTGTGTCAGGAAATGTTATTTGATCCCGTGCTTCACTGTTCACCTGCCATGCTTAATTTAATATCCAAACATTTCATTAGAGGCAGATAAAAAAGAACTGTAAAGAATGTCAGTGAATTAATATACTTCTCAAACTATTAAAAGCTGCATGTCCAATAACTGAAGCCAGAGAGGTTACACAGAGGAGGAACACGTCTGAATATGAGATGGTAAAAATGGGTCTAAAGATTTTAAGGGCACAGTTAAATGTAATCAGAAGCAATTGGGAATATGAATCCATGTGTTACGAGATTATAGCAAAAACTATCTTTATAGTGAACCAGTGTGTCCCCGCAGCTTGACAAAACAGTATTATATTACACCTTTAGTGCTACAATAAAGTTGATTAAAATAAATAAATTAAATAAACTCTTTTCATTTACCGAAACTACTCTAAGATCCTTTTTCATGTTTTGTGCCAAATGCATGCGCGAGCACATGAAACTGACTGTGTTCAAGCTGCACATTGTGTTTGTTTCTGAGTGATAAAAGTTGCATATCTATTTAAGATGTAGATACAAACGTGGTGCAGGGACTCTGCTAGACATCCCAGGTGATGAAACGTCACCGTTAGGCTGTAGAGCCATCGTGTGGCTTCCTGTTTCCTGTTGGGGTAAACATTTATTAGCACTCACAAGTAGAGCAGGGCGATATGGCCAAAAATATTTATCACGATATATATTTGAAAATTTGCGATAACGATATAACCGACGATATAATTGATGCGAGACAAAATACAACTCCACAACATTACTAGTGCAAAAAGACAACCTTCCATTTATTTTCACTTAAACAAGAAGCTGGTTTTTATGTACATTAAAGCTTTATAAAAATGTAACAGTGCAAATGCAAATTCCTTGCTGAAAGTTTAACCAAAAGGCATTTCCAGTAGAAATGGGCTGACATATCCTGAGCATAACCATGTATAATATCCACTGAAGTTAAAAAGAGGTGCTTTGCAACATTAAACTGCAGTGTGCAGTACGTATTTTTCGGACCATAAGGTGCACGGGATTATAAGGCACATTAAGCGAAACAAAGCAGTCAGATAAATCAAACTTTATTAAACTCATTCTTCTTGCTTCCTCCACTTCTGTACCATTGATTCATTAATGTTGAATTCTCTGGCAGCTGCTCTATTCCCATGTTGTTGCAGTATATTAATGACTAACCTGGTATTGTGGATGGATTATCTCAGTTGTTCTCCTGACTGAAGTTTGGTCCGTTTACAGCATCCTGCCATGCGATTGCATTTGTCTCTAACCATGAAGAACCTTCACGTTAACTTTTATAAGTGGAAAAGTGTTAGTGTTGGTCCTCCAGCTTCACTGTTTATGTTATGCTAACATAGCTGTGTCGCTAGCGATCACGTAGCACATCATTATATACCAGCTAGCCCAACTTCAGTAACCCTACAAACGTCACTGCTGTTTAGTTTCCTGTCTTCATTTATGTTGGAAGTGATAGCAGAGCTGTACGTGTGATTTTTTTTCAGAAATCTCTCAGTCAGAACATGCAATATCATGCTTAGGTAACTAGCGAAACTAGCGAGCTAACTTCCGCTAGCTTCCTGCTAACTTCTAACTCCGTTAAATGTAATAACTTTTGTTTTCATGGATGCCTGGAAGTTAAACTTTATAGTTACACCTGGTAAAGCAGCAATGCTGATCGTTTTATTAAAGATGAAATAATTTAGACAGTTTTTAACTCTAAGTGATGCTGCAGTGTTGTTTGACCTGAAGCATACGGAGTTTAGGACCCAGATTACTCCCAGATTTAAGAGCATCTTAGTCCGACAAATATGACAATAACAACGGCCGCTTGCATGTTCTGCAAAAAAATGTGCTTTGTTGTGTATCTGACGGACAAACACCAAACCAGTTCCACATCACGGAAGTTGCACCATTTTTACAAACCAATTCTGGTTCATCTGTTTTACTCAACAATCGGCCATGTGTGTATGAAAACAAAGGCAGTGCGCATGCGCGTTTTACTCCCATTCTATCGCGATATTTCATTTTCCTATCGTTGCCTAACAATATAATATGGCCCAGCCCTACTCACAAGTCAATTTTTTGCAGAACTTTATAATAATAGCACACTATTGAGCAAGATTAAGGTATTAGTAAGGTATTATATATCATTTATACAGCATTACTCCTCCTTAGTAGGCCATTTATAAATACAGATATGTTATTAGGACTATGATTATTACAAGCAGTGATGTAGCAACATTGACAGCTGTATATGGTATAATAGTAACAGATGGATAAGCATATCTGTATTTATAAATGGCATGATAAGGAGGAGTAATGATATCTAAATGATGAAGTGCTTGCTATTACCTTACTAGTCTTATACCTAATAATGATACCTATATCTAACACACAGATTATTATAAAGTGCTGCCCAACTTTTCTATTCATGTTTCTAGCTTGTTTACTGTACATGCAAATGCAATGAAAACAGAAAAATGCAGTCACCTGCTGCAGGTTTTTCACAACCTAAACAGCTTGAATGCCAGTAATAATGCTTGAATTGACAAACTAGAGTTTAACGATCCGTCTCAATACAGCCCAGGGTCACAGTCAAACGCATCAGTCCAACACGCTGACACTAACCTTCAACAGCACAAGATTAACGCAAGCAAATTCACAGTAGCAGGTCCCCGATCCCTGTCAGTAGGCTGTGCAACATAATATCGCCTAATATTTACAATCTATGTTGATCTGAGAAAGGTGGGAGTCACGGAAAATTTTCACTGAAGACTTCAGTAAAGTTTCAAGTTAATCATCTTTTGGGAAGATGATCAGTGTCGTTCAATCGTATTTTCCTCATCACCTAAGTATGAAGTGTAACCACCACATTCTGCCTAACCCACAAAAACCAAGAGAAATCATTTTATTTACATGCACCATGCATCCACATCTATCACCTTAATAACTACTCTTTAAGCTGGTGCTAACACCTGATTAATCATCACGTTCCCTCTACATTCGAAGACTCTCACAGCACGTGAGACAAATGAATGGTTTAAACTCAAGTGAGAGATAATGCTTTGCTTGATTTCACTCATTACTGCAAAACGAATCAAAACAATCACAGCAAGATTAATTTATTGCATTACCTGTTAATCACAGCATGCTTTTGAAGACTATATGACGTCTGAGTGACTGACACCCAACTCGCCAGGAGCAGGGAAAGGAGGACGACTCTCCTCCTTTTTTAAACTTCTCTCTCCATTTTCATGAAATATTACTTCCTGTTCACTGACAGTTTATTTTACACTCCCATGAAATACTGAGTTAATTTCATGACTTCATAACTGCTGTAGTCATTACTGTTGATGGTTGGGAAACTACATCCTTTTATATTTTTTCATATAATAATATTAAAACCATTATTTAGTAATAAAAGAGAACCAATATGAGCATCAGCAGGATAAGGAGTACTGTGCCATGGTTCTGGTTTCTTATTGAATATTTCCTTTTTTGGGATTTAACTGATTTCCTTTCTTGTGTTGTTAAAAGTCTCATCTTTTTCCTCCTCTTCACCTTTTGTCAGTGTGTTAGTTCCTTCATTTTCCTTCGTTAATACCTCTTTGGGAATTGCTTTGATGATGCAGAAATACAATCTCATGTCTGTCAGGAAAGCTGGACTGGACTGAAAATGAGTGAAAAATCAGCCAAAGAAAAACTTTGAAACCACTTTAAACCACTTTATAAAATTACAAGAAAGTCTGACCCATTGGAAACAAATGATAAAGAAATGAGCCTTGAGACTATCGTGCAGTTAGGTCAATTGGGTCATTTTAATTCATTGCTAGGTGTTTGCTAGGTAACATGAAAACATCATTATATCTGATATACTACTGACAATGTATGAGTTCACACACACACACACACACACACACACACACACACACACACACACACACACACACACACACACACAGATTTTGTGTATTACAGTAACATTTACAGCATAGTAGATATACTGTAACGACACACCACTACAACCTCAGCACCTAAGGCCCCCAGAAACTCAAAGATCATTTGTTCATTCCTCACAAGTCATATGGTAATTAAAATGAGTCATTTTACTAATATCATAAAGGTATACAATTTAACAGGCAATTCTCTTAGTTTAAACTTCAAACGTATTACCAACCTGTTGTAATGCCCATTCTTTCTAGCTTACAGGCACCCCAGAAAATATTTAGTGAATTAGTACAACACCTGAGCTTGTAAAGCTCAACCAGGGTCACATCCAGACCCTTGATGATAACTTTAGCCAACAAATGCATTGGTTGAAAAGGTTAATTAGAGATGATAGTTTATAATACTGCACATATGTTGACTACCAAGTCACTGCTCTACATTTACCCACAAGTCCTGGCAGTACATACAAATAAAAAGTATACAAGATGCCTTTTTTTTAAAAATAGGAAACAAATAAAAACATTGTCAACAATATTTTATATACTCCTGGTACTTTAATTAAAAACATTTTTTGTATTTTGTTATTCGAAATAACATCTGGAAAGCATAAATGTACTTGGTGTAGCAAAAATGAAAACCGTCAGAGGCAGTCCATCCATCCAACGTTTGTTAACGTGAAATACTGATTTCTGTTTATCAATTATCTAGCAATAGCATGCATATAACCAGGGGTTAAAGTGGACTGGCACTTCCATTGATGAGTGATTAAATCCAGTAGGCAGATTAATGCATATTACTATTAAACGAGTTGATTTTTCATGTGCCTGGTGTTACATCCAGTGACAGCATGGAGACGTTTGCTCAGTGATGAGAAAATAATGTTGTCGCTGCTTTCACCATTTTCTGGTGGTACTTTAGCGGACAGCTAGTGGTACTGAAGAGAAGCGTGCATAAACGGAATAACGTTTTTTTTTAAGTGGCAGAAAATGTCAAATGCAACTTTTCAAACAGCACAACAAATACCAGCAAACACACAAATTGTTTGTGTGCTACTTGTTACAAAATGAGCTAAATTACAGCTGCTATATTTCACAGGGAGAAGAAAGAAAAATGTTAATGTGCGGCATTGATAGATGGAGAAAGATGTAAGAAAGACAGGAAAACAGAGGAAGATGAGAGATTATTTTCAAAGGTAAGGACTTCCCTGCAAGTTATGAACTGGAAATTTAAGGATATTTGCAAGTAATATCCTTAATCATTTTAGAGTTTTTAACTCAGATATTGGATCTACGTGATGTATTGCTGGATTACATTTTTGTGAAATATCTTGGGAAACCAACTGAATCAGTGTTATTCAAAGGTGGGTTAGTTTGGAGTACTGCATCAAAGTTTACAGCAATGCACTATGTTAGACTGGCTGCATCTAGGGTATTGTTACTAGGGTACATCAAGGTAGCGGACATTAACACTGTGTAATTATGTCTTCCAACAAACTGCCACATTGAAATGAACTTCTAATTAATTGCCTTGAGACAACTGCTGTTGTGATTTGGTATTATATATATATAAAACTGGATTGAACTGAATTAATCAAGCCATTAAAAGTGCATAAGGTACCAGTTTGATGCCACCATGTTGCCCCGCTATCTTGAGTTCTGCCTAACCTAGTTATGTATGTAGCTAAAGACCGGCTCAATATGTAGCATCTCAAAGGCGGAGGAAAAGAGAACTTGTGTTTTTATACATCTTAAATAGGGTCCTCCACAGTACAACGACGTTAGATCCACTTCAAAAACAGTTTCACTAATGTTAACTAACAGCAGCTAACATAGGCTAACAGCAGCTAACATAGGCTAACAGCAGCTAACAGCAGCACTTACTGACAGTAAAAGTTCAGCTCAACAACTCACTTCAGTTTTGCTGTTATCGAACAGAAGAGAGCTTCACTGACTCATATATGACTTCTTTCACAAAGTTTTCAGCCTCTTGCAGAGTAAACAGACGTTGACTGACAGCTTTGAACTTAGTTCATGTGAACTTAGCTGTGAACTTAGCTAGGATTATGCACTTGAACTGGGAGGCTTACAAAACAAAACTCACTCGACTGCAATCTGCAATCTACTTATATCTAGTATTGAGATTTTACACATTGCAGCTTTAAGGTGTTTATGCCATTGTTTATGTTTTATACTAGCTTTATATGGTCTATGAGTTAGAATACAGCTCATAAAACAACAACGTATAAGGAGTGAAAAGAAAAGATTTCTGCTCAAACTGATGACTTTATTTAGTTTAGTTACATGTAAATTTCCACCTAATTTTGTTACACAACTACAGTGTAAAATGTTGATTTGTACACGTTCAGTTTATACCAAGCACATTTTCCTTACAGATTAGGTATTCAAATAAATAAACCTTTGCTTTTATACATTTCTGTTTCATTTTACTCTGAATTATTGCTTTTTGTATATTGAGAGTGAAAATTTCATTTATTTTTTTCAGAGTGTATCTTTTTGAATTTAGTTAAATCCACAAAGAGCAGTAAATAGTAAAATAGTAGTGAATAGTGAGGAGCAGCACAGGTCAGCTGATCACAGCCTTACCCGGCCTTGACGTAATTCTTTTCTCCGGTCTGTCAAATCCTACTTTAACCCCTAAAACACACAAAACAAAACATCCGTTTCTCTTTCGAAAACAAAGACATCAATGCAGCACAGACGCTGAAGTGATTCACTATAGTCTGTCCATTCAAGCAGACCATCTGTGACAATATCTATCTTCTTTCTCTTTTCCTCAACTGAAAGAAGAAAGAGAGTAAGAAATGAGATTTCTTTGTTTAGTCACAGATGTGAAGCTTCGGCTGTAAAGGCATTGAGAGTAAATCTGAAGGACACGAGTTTAAAAAGAAAGTAAAGCTAACAAAAAAAAAAAAAAAATCCAAGACAGGCAATATGTAATTGCAAAAAGATAAATGACCGTTCAGCTTTTTTTCTTATGTAGAGCCATTGACAAGATCAAACATTCTTGGTGAAGTAAAAAGTGTTAATTTACTGTAAGAAGGGAGCTGGGGTGGAAAGAAACTTGGCTCAATTGCAAAAGTGTGATTTATATATAACCTTTTTGGACTTTGTAGATGATATTAAAAAAGTTTTATTGCTTATTTTTCTTGTCTTAGTTCATTGAAACAGCAGCAGCCCCTTCCTCTCCTTTGTGTTAGGATGCCTGGGTTTTTGAGTTTATTATATTATTTATCATTTCTAGTCTTTGGGTTTTTGTTAGAGTCATGTCTTATGGTTTGTCTCTGTGAAATCCTTAGTTGCTGTCTCCCCTGTCCGCTATATCCCCGTGTCCAGTCAGTGTCTGTGTCTGCCCTGGTCACACGTCTCTGTTCCCTCTGCCTGCATGTGAGTGTGTGTCTTTTGTTCAGTCTGTGTTATGTGTTTCCTGTTTTACTTTGAAGGTCTCTGTCTTATCTCAGTGTGTTCAGATTACGCTTCTTTGTCTCGTTAGTCCTGATTTGCCCCAACTGTGTTTCCCTCCTGTTGTCCATTCCCTGATTGCTCCCTCTGTGTATTTAAGCCCTGTGTTTCAGTTTGTCATTGTTGCGATCTGCCTTTATCTTGCTGTGTGTTTAGTCTGTGTAGGTGTATTTTGTATTCTTAGTTTTTGTTACCCTTTTGAGTTCAGCATTAAAGCTGTTTTGAGTTACTTTCTGTCTCCGGAGTCTGCACACAGCTGTCACATAACACTTTGTGTCTGTACGTCGTCCAGAATAAAGGTTAAGCAGGGGTCTGAGCAGTTTTCTTCCAGACTGTGATCGAGTCTGTCCAGACTTTACATCTAGTCCTCGGCTTTGTCCATTCATTACATCTACAGTAACCTCAGTGAAGTTTTAACGTTAACATCAAGCGCTTTTTCAAATTCTATATGCACCATACATACACATTGCAGGTTCAACACAGAACACTAGTATTATGTGGAGACACTTCAATCAGAACAATGTCCTTCCACACAGCACGATGACGTAGTTGTTTAACAGTGCAGTTCACTGTGCAGCAAGCTCAGCATAGCTATAGGCTTTCTGTGCATTAGGTTGACAACACATTAGCTTAAAACCTCAATCAGACATGACGGGTATTATGACAGTGCTTATCAGCTCTCTCTGCTTCAGGCTGTGTGCACGCTCACATAAAAGGTGTCATTTGGCTCTCCTTCTGCACAAAATGGACCAATTGAAGGCTGCCTATTTTTGTCAAAGACACTATCAGAAAAAACGGTGATAGGGACAGATAAAGAATGGGATGTGAAAATATAATCGCAAAAGGCAACACAGATCCTGCAAATGAGTCAAGAGAGGTAATATATTTAGAGATGTAATATATTTATTTTAACCCTCGTGTGCTTGACATTTATTTCTTAACCGTCACTCTTTGACAGCTGCTACCTTATAGTTCTGACAACATATTTATATTTATACATGAGTGCATATCCTCGTGAGAGAGAGAGATGTTGAAAGCAATGTAATTTGTGGTCACATCCAAGTTAAATTTAATTATTCTTTAATTTAGTTTTCTCATCTTTACTCTTTTACCTGCAGTTCCAGCAGCATAAAATAGACTTGGTGGTAAATTACAATCAAATGTAAAAGAATTTATGCATTTATACATCTGCATAACCAACTGAATGCAGGTAAATTCTGTACAGTAAAACTTCACTCCACGACTTCCTTTGAGGTATTAAGCACAACTTAATAAGTTGCAAAATCGATTCCTTCAGAAAACCCTCACAGCACGTGATCAGGAATCAGGGAAAATGTGGTAGAAAAAGACAAATTTGAACAGAGTCTGAAATGAGATTTGCAGATTAGATTTTTTTAAGCTTTTCTCAGTGAAAGCCAAAATGAGACCTTTTATTTTTTTAATAACTTTCAGAATGTGATCCGTGATTTTACCACAGCCACACTCGATTACTGCAGTTCTTTATATGCCAGAGCGTGCCAGGCACGTTTATGACGATTGCAGTTAGTCCAAAATGCTGATACTCGTAAATGAAAAGATGAACCTATTAAACTTACCTTGGTATCGTTAAACTGGCTACCTGTACAGCTTAGGATTCATTTTAAAACCCTTGTAATTGCTTGCATCGGCTTGCCCCTGAGATGTTTGATATTTATGGTTTTATTCCGCTTATCAGAAGCTTGAGTCAGCTGAACACTTCCAAGCACCAAACCTCTACAGCTAATCGGTAAGCTTCACTAACAGTAGTCAACTTTTAAAATCTGTGCTAGTGGGCATCAGTTTAGCTCAGTGGGTGAGCAGACGACAGTATGCCGCATGTCTAGAGGCCTGGCTTTGATTCAACCTGTATGTCCTCCCGTTCTCTCTCTCTCTCTCCCCACTATCCTGTCTGTGTTCCCCGCTCCACTATTACATAAATAGGACTGTTTTAACATTAAAGTTGATAATCATGTGCTTTGGTTGATTTTAGGCTGACACGGTTAAATTCTTTTTGCATTTTAATAAAATGGATACATGCAAAACCTTTTGATATTTTATGGATTTGTCGTGTCAAAAATGATGAAATGAAGCTTTTTATGGGCCTCATGAATCAATATCCAATCCAATCTCCCCTGAGATGTTTGCTGCAGGCTTTCTGTTGGGCATCCAGTGACTGTCCTTGATATTTTAAAAGTCCATTTGTATGCAAGGAGAAAATTTTATCTTCAGTGTCTACCCAAAGGCTCAACTGTATGCAAATAACCTTTTAAATATGAAAATACTCACAGTTATAAAAGAATAAATAAATGTGTTAGCCCGTGACAGCACTGCTGAGCGAAGTCCTGCTATGGCATCTTTAGGCTTTTTGGCCACAAAGCAGTTATTTCCTTCATAAAGAAAATTACATACATTTAAATGACGGTTAGTTTTCTTCTTCTTGAGCTTGTTATTTTACGGAAGAGCACATAGAGAACATCTGTTATTCCTTCTTTTGTGCACTTGCACTGAATGTAATCGATTTACCTTTCTGATGGTCACTGAAGTAGCTGAAATAAGGCGGGCAGGTTATTGTAACCACCTCTCCGACCCGAGCTGAAGGCCAGCAGGCGATGATGTCCCACATGCCTTGGCACCCTGCCAGGTGAACATAATAACATCAACATGGCATCGCTCATATTGTAAGAGACACACGTGCAAGCACCAACACCACGATGACAAAATGAAATCATGTCCAACACTAAAGCCAAATTGAATAAGTAATTAATGGCAAGCAGCAGCTGCGTGTTATCACTCAGATGAATTTTTATTTTTAAACATACTGATTTGTCACAATCAATATTTAATCAGCTTGACATTTATCTGAGATAATGGACTGCCTGAGAGTCTCAGTGGAAAGTTTATCAGAGACACTAATATGGAGTTAGGCCCCTACCTTAATAATAATTATTCTACAGATGAAACAATTTTGGGGGGAAAGATGGAGATTTTCATCCACAGTTGCTGCAGGTTTGCTGAGATCTGGTGACTGTGGATGCCGTTTGAGTCCAGTGAACTCACTGTCATATATAAGAAATGATACTGAGTTTAAGATGATTCGAGCTTTGTGAGATGGTGATACGTGGTAAAATGGACCCATGCTTTCATGTTGTTTACATCAAATTCTGACTCTACAGGGTGGGCCATTTATATGGATACACCGCAATAAAATGGGAATGGTTGGTGATATTAAAGTCCTGTTTGTGGCACATTAGTATATGTGAGGGGGCAAACTCCTCAAGATGGGTGGTGACCATGGTGGCCATTTAGAAGTCGGCCATCTTGGATACAACTTTTGTTTTTTCAATAGGAAGAGGGCCATGTGACACACCAAACTTATTGGTAATGTCACAAGAAAAACAATGGTGACCCCCTTAGACTTTTATCTTTGGGGTCATCTGAAGGCAATTGTCTATGATGTGAAGATACGAGATGTGCAGCACCTGAAACTACGGATACTGGATGCCTGTGCTGGCATTTCTCCTGCGGTGTTGCTGTCAGTGTGTGAAGAGTGAGAGAAGAGGGTTGCATTGACAATCCAACACAATGGGCAGCACATTGAACACATTTTATAAGTGGTCAGAAACTTGTAAATAACTCATGAAAGAATAAAGTTACGTTGAAACCAAGCACACCATTGTTTTTCTTTGATCTATTATTATTTTGAACATATTTTTAATTGTTTTTATTTTAAGTATTTTAAATTCTTAATTCATTTTTATTATTTTATTTATAATTAGTTATTATTTTTTTATTAATCTAATCTAATACATATTTCTAAATAATAATTTTGAAAAACAAAAGTGAAAACCTAGCAGTCTGAAAGTGTTATTCAGCTGCACCTTTCAAATACATGACTTACTTGACAACACCCAAGTTAACCCCAGGAAATGATGACGTGAGCAATGCAAAGCAAACAAACAGCTTCATTATGACATATTGTGCAATCACCATATTGTCCTTTAATAAAATGTTTATACTTGATTAATGCTACAAGCTAAAATCTACTTTCGATCAAAATGTTTTAATGTCCAAAATATTATAAGAAAACCAAGGAACTGCTGAAGGATCCCTTGATGTATTATGTTGCACCGCCATAGTCTGTAAGCTTATGGTTCCCCACAAACACTCATGTTAACTCAGTTACTCAGGATGTGACCCCTGACTGCCACTTCAACTATGTTCTGGTTGAGGAAGTAGATAAGAAAGTAGAAAAATAAGGGCCATTACAGCAATAAAGAACGCTGTTTCCACTGTTACCTTAACGCAGCATGCCGTATGTACAGCACGTGTAGTGATTTTTTATTAAAATGAAAGGAAATGGAGATAGTGCCAACAACGTTTAACATCAATATTTCACTGCGTTCCTAAAGTCACAGGAAGGACGGCCAAGCAGATATCTCAGTGGGCCAAAAAGAGAAGCATACATTACATTTTGAATCTAAATTGGTGTCTGAGTTAAAAGGCATTGGTGTAGTTTTAGCTACTTTAACAGGATAAAAGTGTACTACTGTTATGCATGTGGCTTACTGCTGTGCCTCCTTGTTTGTGTCTCCTGCTGTTTGTCTGTCATTGTGTTACATGTTTCTATTTCAGTCTCTTCCTGTTTTATTTTGAAAGTTATTTTCCCTCTCGTGTCTGAATGTGGCTGTTATGTCCTGAAGAAATGTATTTCTGAAATATACATTCACACACTGTCTGACCTCACCTTACTATATATTTACCAACTATGCCTCCCTTTTTCTTTAAGTAGCCTTTTGCACAACCTAAAGAGCTGGAGAGACTACATATGTTTTCCATAATGACCTGAAGTGACGTTCCCAGAGGTGCTATTTTCACAGCGCTCTTTCTCCAGCTGGATCTCGTTCACCACGTCGCACATCTGCACTGACAGCACCTACGGATGAAACAGAAAGCACATTTAAGTTTCAGGAGTGAAAAAATGCCTCTATTGTCCTGCAACAGAAAGAACTTCTATTTAGCAAGGCGCACACAAGAACACCAGAAAATATGAGTTTGCAGTTATATTAGTAAACATTTTCTCGTCACCGTCACCAGCTTTTCATGCTATATTTTATTAGACTGAACTAATGACTAATAATACGCTAAGTAGAAAGAAATGTTCTCAAACTGAGCCTTTTTTCCAGGGAAATAGATTTTCTTGTGCAAATAAATTAGGGAGAGGAGAAGGGAGCCACTGAGTAATCTGCTGTGACTGTTCATCTGTGTCAACACACGCTGAAAAATGCAGGATGACGGCTGCTAGTGGAGAGCCGGTGGGTCAATGAAAATGTGTAAGACGAGCAGTGAGGAGCTTGAGAAGGTCACTGGAGATGAGGAGAGAAAAGTCGGCGTGAAGCAGAGCGTATTCATGAACTCCTAGTGAAGAGCTTCAGTGTGCACCTTGCTAACCAAGCGGCAACGCTCAAAGCAGCAAAGGTCACAGTGAGGAGGGCTAAAGCACAAAGATGCATTTACGCTTGTTCGACTCATCCTCTCTATAAGTGGTTCTTCATGAGTCCCGGCCACCTTTGAGCTGTCAAACATCAAATGATCCTCATCAATCATCCAGAAATGTCCTACTTAGTGCAGGGTTGAGTTCCCAAATGATATTACGCTGCTGTAAACAGCAGTCAGCGATGCAATGCGCACCCCGGGCGAGAGAAACACCTCAAACCATCACAAATTAAAAAGGACACGTCTCATGTTAGTAGTTTAATGAGGCATGGGATAGTCAGAGGTTCATATGTTAAACAAGGGATCCTCTCGCAGCACGAACACTGATATATCAGTGTTACATTATCATACGCTGATATGAGCCCAATATTCGTCTTAACTGCCACAGGTCAAACACCAAATGAGGTGACATTTACACATGCTATTAATGTCCCGCTTTATCAGCTGTCATAAAACAGTGATGAGAGGACCTACAAGCAGAACACAGAGGCAGGTGGGAGACACAAAACAAAAACAGAAGCACAAAAGCACAGTCACACTAGATTAAAAATAGAACACTAACCCGCGTGATTAGTGAAAATTGACGGCTTTCCAGTGACCTAATTGAACTACAAGGAGATGGGGTGATTAACTGGTCGCTCATAGGTTAAGCATGCAATACCCTCAACCTCTAGATGATCACTTTCGATGTCAAGGTGATTGCTCAAGACACCTGGTGGGAAGCAACCTGTCTCCAAACAATCATCGTCTGACTTGGACTGACTGCAATCACTCTTCATTAGTGAAGCTTTGCAAACAATTGCCATCTAATTTATAAACATAGATTTCTATGACATTACAATCAGTCTGAGTGTGTCTGCTGTGATCAGTGCAACTTGTCTGCAACGTGTTTCTTTGCGATAGGAGACTTGACCTAACTGGTTGCCAGTGTTATATTCCTGTTTAAAACTGAGGTTACTCAGTAAGCAGTATCAAAAACAAGCAGTATCACATGCACTCAGGACCATAACATCAACAGGGAGCCCCCCAGTGCTACCCCTGTGTCCTAGTAGACACGCCTACAGTTATTGCATTCACAAAATGTTCAGAAAACCTGACCTCTCACCTTGACCTTGAGGTCGAGGTCACTGAGATTCGAGTTCGGCTGAGATTTTTAGCAGGTATATCTATGAAATCGAGTTGTCCAGCTGCCCGACAGGGTAACAACAATACCCCATCAGCCTTTTTTAGTAGTAAAAATCTATTCAAGTTTAACGTTTAAGCGACACCTACTTTTACTTTTAGTTAAAGTTCAAATAGTAGAATCCAAGTGGGATCCAGCTTTGGGAACAACAAATTAGTGCAGCCTCAATGCTTCTGGCAGCAACAGAGTTAGTTCAAAAACAACTCCCCACTCATTATATTAGACTTAGATTAAAATATTATGAAGAGCAGTAAATTATTCTTGAATGAGATCAGGAAGGCTGGAGTGCTTTACTTCACAACTCTGTTTTTATTCATGCATAAATAACGCTTACAGGAGCACTTACAGGATTTTTTTTTTTAGATTCGGGTGGCACAGGGGGATCCAGCAATGAGTAAGGGGGTGGGGGGTTGTTTCTACCAGATGTTGACCAGCTGACCATTCGCTGAGTTACAATGATGGTAACGAGCACAGACCTCCTGCCTCCATACATTAGGAGAGCAGTAATTAATAGCAGGTGCCCTGATGCACAAGATCTAACAGCGATTTAACCGGATAAGAAATAATCTGTTTTCAACAGTAAATATATTAAATTTTAACAGAGTGGTAGGACTAGCGAGACCTCTTTATCCCCTGTGTAGCTTCCACCCATTGTTGCATTTTGTTCCAGGGGCCTCCCTTCGGCCCCACCTTTGACACTTTGATGAAAACTATATATAACTGATGAGGATGTCTGTGAATCTAGGAACCCACCTTTGTTGTCACAGCTTTGCTAACCTAACATAAAGATAATTAAAAGATGCCTCCAGTGACTGACCTGCAAACAATGATTGATCAAACACAAGAAAAGCTGTCAGAAGAAGCTACTTCTGGTTGCTCCCATATGCTGTGGAATCACCACAGTGGGTTTGATTTTGTTTGACATGGTAGTTTGTACACCAGTTACCCTTCCAGTCATTCCCCAAGATCAAACTGTTTAACGGTCGGCAATCAGAAGAATGACATTTAAAAAATTACTTGGGATTGCTTTTTGTTCTGCCAGGGCTATGGTTCCAGACTGAGTCCTTCCTTCTTGGATATTGATAATTCAAACATTGTAAAGTATAATAAGATGGCTTTCCTTTAAAAAGTTAGCAAAATAAACAATTTTAATGATGAAGTTCAGTGCACGGTACGAACCATGTAAAATCTCGCTGTAATTTGCCTGTCTACACTGCACTGCCTTCCCTGAGTGTTACTCATTGCCTCGCTTGCTCTCTTGAAGGTCATCCTGACACTCTCATAATCCACACAGCTTTGGGATGAGAGTCTTTGCCTGTGACTGATTACAGCAGAAAGTCCAACATATCCTCAGGAAATGGTAGCAGCACTGCTTGAAAAGAAAGAAAACTGCTAACTCTCATGTTGGGCAGACCTTTCAGTAACCCTGTTTTTCATTAGAATGATGTTGATTGTAAGACAATGTAAAAATGAAGCACTTTAGAGATGATCTGGGTCCAGAAACCTCTCTGAGTGGAAAATGCTATCCTCATAGTGAGTTTACATTGCAGACTACAAGTTCCTCCAGTCCGTGACAGAAAGTTTTATTATGTGCACGAGTGATTTAACATCTCCACTGCAATTATAATGTCAAGTACAGTGACGGTTACATTAGTCACTAAAAGCTCCTTTAAAAAAAATCATTACACCATTGAGAATATTTGTTTGCTATCAGTATAGTGTTATTAAATGTGTGCAAAATGGTGTAGTAATGATATCACTGTAATAGGGTTCACCAATGCACTAAATGTACTGATAAAAACATTATATTTACTTTGGCAGATGCAGATTAAAGCTGATTTGCATCTGTAGTCGCCAAATGTTGGACAACCCCACAGCAGTCTGATTACCCAGCGTCAAATATTCACTCACTGGCCACTTTAGTTATACCTTACTTGTATTGTGTTGGGCTACTTCATGGCTGACTGAATATGTGACAGAAACATCAGAGATTAGGTTCACAGTGACATGATAGTGTCATGCAGTTGCTGCAGATTTGAGCAATTTTAGCACCACGAACTAACCGTTTGAGCCACTGTTTTGAGTTTGTAGCTGACAGGAGTAGACCTTGGTGTGGTCTTCTGTTCCCAGAGCCCATCTGCTTCAAGGTTTACCATGTTGTGCATTCAGATATGCTCTTCTGCATACCTTAGTTTTAACATGTGATAATTTAAGTTACTGTTGCCTTCCTATCAGCTCAAATTCTCCTCAACTTGGCATTTTCACCCATAGAACTGGGTGTTTGATGTTTGATAGTTGTACAGATCTCTGTAAACCCTAGAGATGGTTGTGTGAGAGAATTCGAGTAGATCAGCAGTTTCTGCAATACTCAGACCGACACCAACAACCATGCCAAAGTGACTTAAATCACCTTTCTTGCACATTCTGATACTCAGCTTGAACCTCAGCAGGTCATTCTGAGCATCCCTACAAGCCTAAATGGTTTGAGTTGCTGCCTTGTGATTGGTTATTTAGTGTGTTAAGCAGCTAACCTACTGCAGAATTTAGCAGCCAAACAAATAGTAAATTGTCTGGTACTTATAGAGTGCCTTTCTACTCTGAGTCTGCAGAAGATGTTTTTACCAAAAGATTCATTCACCCATTCATACAGCACTGTATTCTATGCCTTTAAGCACTTCAGTCACATGGATCTCACACTGTCTAATGGATCCATCAAGAGTCAAGTGAAATTCAGTGTCTTGCCCAAGGGCACTTTGAAATTTTGGAGGACCTGAAGATCAAGCCACCAACCTTCTGTATAGAAAGTGACCAGCTCTACCTCCGGAGTCCCAGCTGTCCTATCAGGTACTTCATCGTGGGGACCAAAAATAGAGAGCAAAAAGCAGTTTTATGTCCTAATGTCTTAGAAAAATCCCTCCGAGTAATTAACTATGTGTGAAAATCTAAATTTCTTTGACTTGTAATCTACTGTCAGGTGTTTTCTGATTACTTGGCGTCTGGTGTCTTTTGTATGGCCACTGTTTCAGGACTTCGGGTCGATGTCTGTCAACTGTGATTGGTCAATAGAAATCAGACTACGAAATAAAATGTAAAAAAACAGGACAATAAATTGTGTCCCTTTCATACAGACTCTATTAACATGCAAATATTTGCTTATAGAGATTAATGTACTTATATTTTGTATTTCACGTTTGTTCTGCTGCCCCCTACTGGCAGGGTTTAACCAAAGGACTTAAAGCAAGAGACTCAATAAGTTTAAATAATTAAACTTTATCTGTTTGTGTTTTCAACTCTAGTGATTATGCATGCTGACTCCCCACAGTATAACAGGGCCATCCTGAATCTCATTAACACTCTCATTATCTTTACAATGACAAATCTGCATTTAAATTCTTTTTTTTATGTTTATTTGAATAAATTGCATTTTCTAAAAACAATAATAATAATAATAAAAAGATCTGGGTAACAGCCAACAATTTTAAAAATGTCAATGATAATTAAAGTTGCTTCGTGTCTTGCAGCTTTTGCAAAATGTAACTCATTTTGAATGTGACGTTTCCCAAAAGCCACTAATGCTGCATAAACAGAAGAAAAACTGAAACAAAGTCCCTCATCAGGGAAGAAAACAGACATAGCAGTGGAATGTGAGCATGGCTTTCTACTGTAGGCTGCTGGGATCAAGCTTTTTCTATTGCATGGAGGTAGTTTATTAGTTCACATAATCCTGTATATTGTGAATAGAGCCAGAGCACACAAAGAGGTAGACCAATGATAAAACAGTCATCAGAGTTCACAGCAAGGGATTCATACAGCTGGAGTGATACAGGAGGGGAGGAGATGCGACAGTGATCTATAACTGGGCTCAAAAAGGAGGTGACAAAAACTAAGTGCTTGCCGCTTGAGATACTGGAAACCTACTAATACCAAGCACTTAGACAGCCACCTATGGAGATGACTGTATTGAGGAATGAATCAAAATGTCAGCGCCAAACTACGCAAAATTGTACAGATGATAAGTGGACCTCATCAAAGACTTAGCTACAAGCACATATACACACAGAACACGTATGCACGTTGTCTCAGGGTGGAAAACGTTGAATAAATACCTGCAGGATTTAAAGTTTTGGTTGCGTAGACCTCATCGTGAGCAGTGCAAGGAAGTATTTAGTGATTGTTGTTATTCAAAGTGGCTCCCAGTCTGGCATTGTTTGAGATAACAATCAAATTCTAAAAAGGAGGAAGAGCTGACAGAAGAATGAAAGGTGAAACTCGTGTCTGACATTGTGGACTAATATGTTTTTCCCAATTCTACACTTCACTGAACAAAACAAAAACGAGCAGCATCTACATAATGGTTGCCTGTTGTTAAAAATCTGACAAAAAACGAAGGCTTGAACACCGTGCAAGCCAAACAAACAAAAGCACAGGACACGTCTGACACGACTTGAGCAGTATTTTGAATTGCTCTCAGTTACTGAGAACAATGTGCTTATGCATGGTCTTCAAAGAGCTTGAGTGATTATCATGTTGTTTCTGAATGATCAAACATCAGGCTGTGGATTTATGTGGTTCCAATTATGCAGTGCCGTTTCCAGTTGCCAGTACAAGTGCCAAAATTAGCTGACGGAGTAGCTGCTGCCACATATCTGTAACCAATAACCCAAAGCAGCTCTGCTTTAACACAACTTGTTGCTCTATGATCAGTTCAGAGTGAGCTTTCATCAATTGTGCGGTATTTGTGAAATACAATCTTTGATAAATAAAGCTAAAATTTTGGAATATTTCACATCAGTCTTTCACAGCGCAGTTTTCTCCATGTACATCCTAATGGGCCAAACGTCTGTTTGTCTGTTTGTTTGTTTGTTGGTCCACAAACTCCTCCAACACAATCAGGAGCTGAACAACCAAACTTGACACACAGGTACCTCTCCGGCCACAGAAGGTTCTTATCAATATTACATATATGATGTAATCCTGTTGCCTAGCAACCACCTACCAATGGGCTCAAATGAATAACTTTTAATGTCCGTGCACCTATAACATCCCGAAAAATCATTGTTTTATTTTACATCCAGCACAGCAACATCTAATTTATATGCACAAAACTATGACATGACATATTATGATGCCACTGTGTTGCCATAAGAGGCTACATAATGGACAACACAATAGTAGACTACAGCCAGATTTATATAATAGAGCAGGCTTTGAGTGTTGCAGGGATTAATTTTTATACAATAGGCCTCATATTTATCTTTTACTTATTTATATAAATAAGATTTACAACCCCTGTTTTTTCAATGTGATTAAGTATTACAGTTTGCCAACAGCATGAAGAGACCAAACAATACCGTAATATCTGCACGTGCTAGTATTTAAAAAAGATCATATTACATGCACGTTTAGAAATATAGGCCTGCTTTGAACTGCATTCTTGTGGCCTTCTGCTTCCTTAGACAACTGTTTTTGTTTGCACACCGTTATTTCTGAAGCATTCTTTATGCTTATCCTTTGAAAGTAATCCTATAATGCTACAGATATTTTCATTTCTATTTTTACGCAGTCAAAGTTTGGAAATGCTGACTTACTGTGTGACTGCAGAGAGAGTGGAAACATCTCTAAACTTTAAGAGCCCGTGGTGGAAGAAGTATTCAGTGCCTTCACTTGCTTACTTTAAGAAGCAATATGATACTACTGTTGAAATACTCCACGAGTAAAAGTGTTTTACTATCTTCCATGATGTTTTAGGGGTAATATAACTGATTCATTAATGCGTTTGCTGAATTTTACTGCTGCAGAAATTTAAGGTTGAGCTATTTTGAACTTCATAAACTGTCGGACGGTTTAATCTGCACCATGTGTTTGTAGGATCAGAGCCCTGTGAGAACTATGCATCTCAAAGTCCTGTTTTCTGCATTTTCTAGCTTTATTTTACATTTATAACCTGCTAATATTTAAAAAGAATTGTCAGCCAACAAAGGAACACTATATCCTTCAGCCTGATTTAATTTTAAAATCTCCAAATTTGGCGATTTGCGGTTTGCCTCGACGTGAGAGGAGGAATATGATAGTTTTAATATGCCACTAAAGCTTATGGACAAATACATAATATTAATATTTGTCTCTGAGATGGAGTAGAGATTTAAATTATCATAAAATTCAAAACAGCACCTGAGTAAATGTACTTAGTTACATTCAGCCACTGGTACAGACACATAAGGATATTAAGGCAGAGAATATATTTGCTTTTTTTTTACACACTTGAACCAAAACAGAAAAGTCATTTTCACGCATCGGAACGGAAACTGTTTGAAGAAATAAAATACGTTTGTGCTGCACCTCCCACACCACCCCACAGCGTAAATGGGTTTCTGTGATTATTTGGAAGAAAAGTTCCTTAAGGTTTTTCTCGACTGGTTTCATATTCAGAGAGAGACGAGGAAGAGAAATCATTATTGCCCCCATCCTCACCTCCCACCACCACCTCTCATCCCTGTCCCTGCTCTTCTCCTTCTCCCATCTGCATTCGGTTAAATCAATAACAGCAACATCCAGCCACTAACATACCCTTTTTAACCACTTTCTTCACTTCACTCAGCACCACAACTCCTTATTGGACATATTCATATTGATGAAACATGTCACGGTGTGTTATTATAAAGCAGCCATCTAAGGACTTAGGGGGAAAAAAAGAGACAAATATACGGCATATGAGCCAATAAAGTATGTCAACTAATCACACATCTGGCTAAGCTAAAACGTCAGGCGGAGCCTGATATCAAAGAGTCATGAGAGGTGAGCGGGGAGAAATTCTCACACAGGCAAATACAGTAGATGTTCACAGTGTAGTCTGCCTGATAAGAGCTTCTGTGGAAAGCATTGAGGAAGCCGTGCTTCAGGGACAGATGACTCAGATCAGCACAAAATTATAACTATTAGTAGATATTTGTCTATTTCTTTTGTCTCCCACATGTCTGAAAATTGTAACAAAAAGCCTCTTCAGTTCGCTGAAACTACAGGTTCCTGACAGAGATTAGATGAATAACGAGCAAACCTCTGCCCTCAGTTACTGAAATGCAGTGAGAGCCCTCTTCACATTCCAAATATTCTCAAATATTGACTGTTGTGAACCGGTGCTATTGTGTAGTAAAAAAAATAAAACTGAAGTGAAATTGACATAACATTTCTGAAAAATGAGGCAAAACCTGACGGCGCTTTGGTTTGTTGCTCACAAAAGGACCGAAAGGTACAACCGAGCAGACCAGCAGAGACTCATGCCTCACTCCTGCTTACGTCTACAGTGAGTGTAATTTTAAGGAGATGCGGGAAAGCCTATGCATCCATCACTCACAGTGCAGGCTTAGAAAAACTCCCTGCAGAAACACTGAGTGCCACTAAAAGGTGACTTATTGCCAGGTGGCAATGCTCAAAGGCTTTCTATGTAATTATATAAACCTAGAGAGACTACAACTATTTACTAGAGTAGTAAAAATAGAGCCTAGGTAAATTACTGCACTCATCCACCTGGGAGAATGGATGAAAATAGTGGGGAGCCCTGTATGAGGTGTCCACTTGTATACAATAAATCAAACAGGCGGAGGAACAAAGTAAAAAGCAGCCAGGCTGGTGGATTTCACACACAAAGGTTTCTGATCTGAACCACTATCATGTGCGATCTTTAAGAATTTAGAGGACTTTTTATTTTACTACACTCACGGTTTTTTTTTGTTTTTTTTTAAAGCCAACTGTTCACGTTGCCAGCTACTGAAATTACCCAACCACACATATATTGCTGGGTGAAAGCAGCCTAGTTTATCTTTCTAAAGCCAGATGTCTTACGAGGAGATGAACAGGAAATATCATAGAGCAGGAAAAGTAAAATAGAAGTAAAAGGGTTTTTGTTTTATTACATTAAACACACTCGAAAATGTTTTTTAAGAGTCCAACAGCGGATTTAATCTAATATGCCTGTAGTAAAAGTATAAATTAATGGTTTCAGTATGAAGAGAGACAGAGACTTACTTTTGGCAGGTATCCGCACAACACCAGAAGGAGCAGCTGTGCAGAATCCATCCTGTCCTTAGATTTTTTTTATTCTCTTTGGGTAAAAAAAACAACCTCCTTTGGAGACTGGTTTAGGTGTTTGAGGAGAAGTGAGTGCGTATGTTTACGCGTGTTTAGGTGTGTGAGGTAAACCGCCTACGCTCCATCGGATTGCGCTTTTCTGTGTGCGCTCCTCCGGCAGGAGAGCTGCGTCTGCTTCCCTGTACCCGCCCCCTCTCCCATTCACAACTCCACGCCGCCTGTCACGTCCCTGAAGACTGCTGACAAGTCTGTCAGGCTGGTTAATTGTGAACACAATGCATGCTTTTGTAGACAAACACGCCGATTCTCCACAGCGGGGCTAGTGGCAACACACACTGCGGAATAAACCCTGCAAGTGTGGGTTGGTGTTTTCCTGCAGATTTTCTGAAGTATTGTGTTGCATGTGTTAGAACCATAGATGATTGCATTATTCAAAGAGTCAAAACATTGATTATGGAGAGACTGAGAATATTACAATCCGAAATAAACATGACATACAATTTTATATGTTTCTCCCAGAAACATGAAATATTTACCAAGCTGACTCACTAAATATTTGTCGTGCGTATTGTTTTCGTGCTTAGTGTTTTCTTCTTCGAGTGCGTCACTACTTTGCATTTCACTACCATCAAATGTATATCAAGAGGGGGCTGTGAAACTAACTGCAAGGAAGCATGGATGGATGGATGCTTGTATACAGTACGACACAGAGAAAGTCACGGCGAAGACATCCATTGGTTTGTAGATTAGAGGTTCTGACGCCTGGTTTAAGCACTTTCATCTTTTGCAGCTGGATGTTTGGACAGGAGCAGTGAAGTGTTGAGTTATAAGCTAAGAAAAGCTAGCTTGGTTATCAGAGCCCATCCATCTGTATTGCTGTAGCATTCAGACAACACCTGCTAACTCTGCTAACTTTTAAATAAAATATTGCTAGACTTTCACTTTGTGTAGCTAGCACTGTTGATTTACAGCAATAAGGTCCTGGGCTGGAACCGCTATGCATGTTGGGTAAGTTTGTGAGTTTGATTTTTAAGGTAATTAGCATTTAGCTTTTAAATATAGAAATAACATGTGCTTACTTGTCTATTAACTGTCTGTTGGTGTGAATGGTTTGCTGTCCCTGTCATGGTAGTTATGAAATTATTTTATAACTCAGTAAAGAAATATTAAGAGCATCAATTTGTCCTTCACTTTATGAGAAACATAAAATGGTCACATCTTGTTAGTTCTTTTTCTAACTTTTGCTAAAATTACGGGATACTGCGCTTAAATGTAAACCAGGAGGAATTTGTTTCGGTGTCACAGTGTAATAAAATAGTGACACAGAAATAAAATATAGAATAGTATATGCAATACATACATAGCCATATAAATATTAGTATAAGTGCACACAATAGGAATATATACCAACTGCCTACAGATATTATTAGGATACAAATCAGAATTTGAAAAATATGTAAATGTTATGAGCAAGAAGGGAGCAAATGCAATATGTAGGTGGATCATGATGTGCAAAATGCTTATATTCAGTCCAGTGTGCAAAGCTATTATAGCCTGTATAGGTAAGTGCCTTATTGTAACACATTAATCGAGTAGTGATCGAAGTAAGGGGGCGTAGTAAAGTAGTCCGACAGCCTGGGGAAAGACAGAAGATATAAATAAGTAAAGCTTTCAGACAAATGTAGGTTGCGCTATATTAACAATATTTTTTATCGCTGAGATAGAGCAGTGATGATATTCAATGATATGAAATGGAAATGTATCTTAAACGTTTACTGAAGCTCAGTATGAGTCATCTGAGTTAAACTGCACCACTTGTCATTTTTGATTAAAAATATATATAACATTGTCAATGTAGGCCCGTTTATATTATTCAAATTATATTGTAATGACACCAGTCGCATAAATGACATTAGCTAGCTGTTGTTTACAAGCTAACGTTTTACATTTGGCTAACAGTCTTGTTTTTATGTGACTATAGTCTCTCAGCCTCAGACAGATCACAGACATCTTAATTTCCTCTAGTAAAAGTAAAAACAAATGAGGCAAAATGAAGATTTTCTCCTATATCTAAGTTGAGCAATGATAAGGTCTGTAGCTGCTAGGCAACAGAAGCGGCGCATCGTAGGCTAGACCATCCCATTTAACCGCTCACTTCGGCTCCTCGTGATAGGCCACGTCCTTCGAAGGATGCTTAGGGCACACTTAATGTGATAGCTCTGTGATGGATTGGACCTGTCCAGGGTGTACCCTGCAAGTAACTGCCAATGATAGTTGAGACAGGCTCCAGTCCGCCCTCCTGATTTAGATGAAAAAAAATGGATGGATGGAATTTCACTCACACAAAAATCAGTGCAGACTTCTTGAATGTACTCTGTTAACAATTAACTACAAGAAGACGTATCGTTTGCTGGGCAATTGCACTGAAAACGCTCCAAAAACAGAGATGAAATGCTTGAATTAGGTGATGTTAGACCTAGCAAATGTCTAGCAGCCTGTGTTAACATCAGCCTACCAAATAAAGTGACCATGTAACTTTAAGCCACTAAGCCTGGACATTTTAGCTGGGAGCTAGGAACAGGGAACCCAGCTTCCCTGTTCCCTGCGTGGGGATCGCACTTATATCTCTGAACTTAGGCAAGACTGAATCAAACTCCTGCAAAAAATTACTGACATCTGACACATAAAATAGCACAAAGGTAACTTGAATAATCACTCACAGTAATTTAATGTACCTGCAAATACAAAAAAAAAGCTGCCTGAAGGCATCTTTGTTTGGAAACCATTACTGTATATCCACTCTTACAACAGTATAAATGAATACAATAATCCTTGAAGGCATGATAATAAGATAAAGGTTTCTGAAAGTTTTCTGAAAACAAAAGTTATGAGGTTGAAGATGCACTCTGTGGTTGTGGCGGCAGGAAGGAGGAGACGCGTCTAGTGCAGGTGGCCAGCAGCTCGTTACCCTAATGTTGGGGTAAAAGCCTGATCTGACACAAGGGTAAGAAATCTATAAAGAGGGATGCACTGAACAGCTACTTCCTTCAATGACAAAAAGTCCATTACCCAAATTGAAGTGGGCAATCCCTTTGTAATTGCTAATTCACAAAGATGAGCACAATGTGATTAAAAATAACATGCCGCACCAAGTGAGAGACACAAAATTGCCTATAAGTTCTCGCAGAGCCTCTAAAATTGTCTCGTCCCCCTGCAGTCACACAAATACACTCATCATCCATCCTGGCTGCAGCATCGGGCGACCCCTCCATCTTCTTAAGTCACAGCGGTACCCACATGCCGTCTGTGTCACGGTGGCTCCACTCACAGCTGACTAGACCTCACAGCACAGTAAGGACTTCTCTGCCTGAGCTCTCCCATGAATATTGATAGATAGTGTGGTTGGCTCAGGCCATCGTAACACAACAGAACACATACCAACACATAGAGCGTTCTTGTTTTACTTAATCCTTGCTTTGTGTGACATCACAGGTTATTTCTATCTTATGGCATCACTCCCTGGTTTGTGTTTCATTTAAGCATGCTGCCTTGGTAGTTTTAAAGCACACTGCAGTATATTTGCCATATAACCACTAATGAATATGCAAATAAACGTAGGATCGTATGCAAAGATAAAATATAAATGCAGTTTTCATCGAGTTAAAACATTTTTAGCACCACTGTCAGGCAAATGTTTATGAATCAGGGCTTACATTTTGCTGCTACTGTACTGAAAAGCTGTGATCCCTGTCAGGTGGATAAATCTTTTTCTTATATACAGTAGGCATGGTTTTATAAAACTTATTTTTTGAGTTACTGAAAAGAGCTGATGCTGTTACAAAGTATATATGACTGCACAAACCTCTTTGCGTTCCCTTCAAATGGGTAACAAAGAGCAGCCTTTGTGCTGAAAGAGACAATTTTTTAAGTCATTAGGTTAAAATATAGTTTCTCTTATTTGGTTGGATTTGAATCACATCTGACCTTTAGATCCAGAGAGTGATATATTAGACCACCAGACCATGGAAAATTAACAGACTTCTCTGTGGGTAAAGTCAAGAGTCTTTCAGGCTACCGAATTCATCTTAGGCCACCTCCATGTGTAGGGATGGTTTCACAATGAACAGGCAAAGGATGGCAAAAAATAAATTCTCCAAATTATAGCTCAAGTAGGATAAATTGCTCCTTGAAGCCTCCGAAAATATTAAGGATTAGGTAGATAGACTCTAATTTTGACATTTCCTTTAATCATCTCAATGCTTCAGCACATTTTCAGTAAGATAAGATAAGATAAGATAAGATAAGATAAGATAAGATAACTCTTTATTGTCATTGCACAGTCATACATAGTACAGTAGTACAATGAAATTGGAAAAACTGTCCTACGTCCAGTAAGAAGTAAGGTGAATTCTGTTGGGTTCAATTTGCAGGTTTAAGTAAGTTACATTACCTGTGATTTTAGCAGCTTCTCTAGTTTTTCTATGCCTGATGGGCCATGCATATGCGAAGAGATTCACGGCGATGTGGCAACTACATCTGTGAATTGTCAATAAAATGTTGCAGTGACGGATAAAATAACAGGGTGTGTTGAACTGATTGTGAGAGGAGATTTTAACGGAGCTGTCAGTGGGAGCGAAGGCTACAGCCGACTGGTATACAGCAGGGGTAGGAAGTATACAAGAGGGTTACCAGAGCCGATAATACCCATTACTATCTGTCAGCTACAAAGCTAACAAGGGAAATGCTTTATAGGTAGGTGGTGCTTTACCCTGCATCCAAGGGTTACTCAGACTTAATGTGATTTTAAGTTAAACAAAATGAATGCGACATAAAATGGGTTTTATGTTATTATTCAAAGTCCCAGATTTACTAATAGTTGGTTCCAGACAATTCCCTCTTGTGCCTACAGCCGATATTTACTATCCAGTTAATTTTGCAGCTGGCCTTTCGCATTTATAGGAATTTACTATTCATACTGCAGAATCTCAGAAAGAGGTTTATTTAAGTTTGTGGCAGATATTGTACTGAGTCACATTTAACACAGAATAAGTCAGAGTGAGTGTGGTTGGGTTTTGTCAAAGCTGTGAGCTCAGTGTCAAAGCTTTTGCCTTTGTCCTCAACTAAATCCTGAGTTTCAGTAGCTTAGCGGACTTCTTGTTCCCTAATCATGATTCTTCGGTATCCTCCCTGCAGAACTTGTTTCTGTTCACTGAGTTAATGTGCTCACCAGGGAGGATACCAAAGAAAACAGGTTATCACTCCTGGACTGTGCTGTGTACTTTGGGGAGGACGATAGCCTGGACTTTGAAGTTTGCCAGAAACCCAAATACAGGCCAGCACCTGCTCTTTGACTCCCACCACTAACTTGAACACAGACTTGAGGTTATCAGGACCTTATGCCATTTGGCAGAAAACGTTCCCTGCAAGGCAGAACGGAAAGAAAATTAGCACAATCATTAAGAGAGTGCTCAAAGCATGCTATTATCCCAACTGGGTCTTTATTAAGCATGACAAAAATCTGAGACATTAACCAGAGGAAACAGAACAACAGGTAGAGTAATACTTTTTATTTAGCGGGTTTGTCAGAGAAACTCCATCCCAGTTCATCCCAGAGGACAAAAACACCTGAACACTAGATGGACAGTGTTGTGTAAGCTGCGCAATGCAGTGAGTAGAGTTTGGACATACAGAACATAGGAGAGGCCAAGTGCATGCACCACAAATGTAAGACACAAGTGAACAGGACTAAGCTGTGCATCCGCAATTAATGAAGAAAAGACGATTTTATGAGTGTGAATGTTCACATTTTTTGACCAAAATGGTTTGAGTGAGGAGTGAAAACAAAGGTGGTGCCCTCTTTTACAACATACGACACCAACTATCAGCCCCCTACAACTCAATCTGGAGAACCCTTCCAGTCAATTCAACCCCCACTCACATCTGTCTTATGAATTGTGGTTGACTGACATGGTAACAAGGTGGGGCCAATGACTCGTGGCACCACCTCCAAGGTGATAGTCTCACTAGGGGTTAAATCTTTAATCCATCAGTTTTTGACCTGAAAAAGGCTCTTGGATGAGAGGTGAAACGGTTTCTTTCAACTAAAGTGATTAAGACCACAATGATGTGGATGATTGAGGACCTACGCCAGGGGTGTTGAACTCCAGGCCTCAAGGGCCGGTGTCCTGCAGGTTTTAGATCTCACCCTGGGTCAGCACACCTAAATCAAATGATTAGTTCATTACCAGGCCTCTAGAGAACTTCAAGACATGTTGAGGAGGTAATTTAGCCTTTAAGAACACATCTAAAACCTGCAGGACACCGGCCCTCGAGGCCTGGAGTTCGACACCTGTGACCTACATAGACTTCCTGTTAAAAAGGAGTTCTCTCTCCCCACAGTTGCCAAGCACTCAATCACCGGAAATCATCAAATTTTGGGGGTTCTCTCTCTAAAACTGTAAAACTTAATAAATGGGATATATCTAGAATGCTTTTATGATAATCTCTTTCAGTTTTAATTAATGCTCAGTGAGCTTGTTTTTAAATATTAATGCAGAGTGTTTAGCAAGTCAGTCACGCTAATAAATGCATGTACAGTTTTGCCCCCAAGTCGGTCCACATTTCATTTGTTTGCATGGGAAACAATAAACACGGTAAATTCAAGCACCATCATTATAATCCCACACAGCATTTTTCCTATTCATTCTTCCATTGCTGCAGCTGCTGTTCATCAAAGCACCAAGCATTTCTTTCCTGCCTGCATTTTCTAAAAAAAGAGCCTTAACCCAAGGTGAAGGTGAGACCACTAGTGTCTGTGAGTGTCATTGTCAGGCTGTGATTCAAGCACACAGCATGCAGGACTTCAGCCAGCTGAGCCTGTTATGAGTGAATAGAACAAGAGGAAATTGGAAGATAGTTTGTATACCTGTGTTTTTGGGGGGTTGTTTTTTTTTTGTTAAACACAAAGACATTTTACAATTTGGAACATCTCTTTGTTAATTGTGGACACGGGAAAAATAATAAGTATGTCCTTGTTTATTCAAATCAAGTGCACAGCAATTAATTCTGAGTCTGAAGTATAATGGGTTCAAATGAGTTTCAATGATATAAAACAAAGTGGGAGGAAATCAGAAATATTCTCAATAACATGCTTGAGATAGGAGCTATATCTCAGGAATCTTTCATTGAGGTTTTTTTGTTCCATTATGTGCTGTCTCTGCATTGTGATAAATTGTAAATATTGCAGTCACATCCCTTTTCATCTGACTGACGTCCGATAGAGACTGCAGGCGTTGTCTCTTCCTGAGAAGCTAAAAGCTTCCTGTAGGCAAGGAAAATATTGAGGAAAAAGATTCATGTGGAGCTCACAGGCTATCAATTCAAACATCAGGAAAGTGTTGCTCACAGTTTCAGGCCAATTGTTATATCTATCAGGTTTTATACAGTTATGGTAAAAGCAAATACATCTTCTGTTAATTCTTTGGTTTTACCTATCAGAACATAATAAAAAAAAATCATCAGGTTTTAAAATTACATAAGCAACATGTCAGAAGAACAAAAACACATGTGATGTGACACAGTGTCATTATTTATTTTACAAAAACTGAGCCACAGTGTGGAAGCAGTGTGTGAAAAACTAAGTACACTCCATGATTCAAGTTTGTAGGATCACCTTTGGCAGCAATAATTCAAAGAAAATCCTTTTGGTATGAGCTTATCAGTCTCTCATTGGGGAGGCATTTCTGCTCAGTCCTCTTTACAATGAATATTGTTTCATCTCATTGAGGCATCTGACCATTTGTTTATGCACAGCTCTCTTAGGGTCTAATTACAGCATTGAGTCGGGTTGAGGTGCAGCCACCGCAACACCTTGATGTTTTTCCTTTGCAGTGATCCTGTTGCAGATCTGCTGCTGTGTTTGGACTCCTCGTCATGCTGCATCCCCCAGCTTGTGCCAACCTTTGGCTGTTGCACAGACGTCCTCACAGTTGACTCTGGAATACTTTGATACTCAGACGAGTACAAAGTTGCAAAACAAGCCCAAATCATCACCCCTGCTGTGGTACATGCTTGACAGTACCACAGCATGGTACTGTGGTGCTATAGATTATGGGCAGATATCTCCACTTTGGCTTCTTTGTCGTTGTTCCACAAGTCTTCGATTTGTTCAGATTCAGACTTTGCAAACCTAAACTATGTTGCTATGACCTTTTTTCAGTAAAAAAAAAAAAAACTGAGGAAACCATACTTATTCAGTGTTTTTCTAATTGTACTCTTATGAGCATTAACATTTAACATGCTAACTCAGGCCTGTACAGATATGCAGCTCTTAGATTTTTGCAGTTTTTCTGAGCATTTCACAGTCTCACCTCGGATTTAATTAACTTGTGTGTCGACTCCAGGGAGCATTGGCAGCTGTCTTTTACACTGTAGAATGATGGACTTCAGATTGTATGAAAATGGCCTTATAACCCGTCCCAGATTAATGGGCAGTCACAATTGATTTTTTTTTTATAATATCATTGTTTATATCTTTCCCCTTTGGTATTGTCTTAACACACCTGAATGCTTTAGACCCACAAACTGCCAAAATGTCTGTTTTAGTATAGAGGTGCTCACACTTGCAGATTATCAATTAATCAAGTGCATTTGTTAACAGCACCTGGCTGCTACTTACCCTCTTAATTCTAATGGGTGTAGTTAGTTTTTCACAGGACTGCATTCATACAGTCTCACGACTGTATATTGAACAGATCAGTGATAAAACTGTACTTTCTGTAATGTGACACAAATTAATCAATTGCTTAATTTGATTAACTTTAAAAGGTTCAAAGATAGATTTCCTTTCACTTGAACTAGCCTTTTGGTTAGAGCAGAAGGTTTTTCATGTCAGTAACGGAAGCATCTATTTATGGCTGTTTGTGCCAGACTTCAGTTACCAGTGTTCCCCATGGTCAGACGGTTTAAGAGCTCTTGTTGTTTAAAGGCTTCTCATGCCTCAAAAATGTAGAACAGAGGTGTGCTAAATGCTGCTGCTGGCAGAAGTGAAAGGTGAAAACGTGATACACATGGTGCATCATAATGGAGGTACATCGCAGTGACAGCAATCATACTGACAGCCAACTTGATTTTCTCTCTCTGGTGAGGTCGGCAAGAACAGCCTGCCACCTGCAGTGCCACTCAGCCGTCGTCTTTAATCCTCTGCAGCCGCACATTCACGTCAGCAAGCGCAACCAGGCCGGCTACATCAATGCCTGCTAAAGAAGCTTTCTGCAACTTGTATATTCCAAGATTATGTGAAGTCGGTTGCTTTACTGTCTTAACCTTGGAAGCTTATTATTTTTGCTGGATATACTTGGATTTTTATCTTTTATATTTTCTATACAACTACATGCTTCCACACAAACCTGCACAAGACAATGAACTAGGGCTGGGCCATATTATACCGTTCACGGTAATACCGGTATAATGTTAGGCAACGATAGGAAAATGAAATATCGCGATAGAATGGGAGTAAAACGCGCATGTGCAGTGCCTTTGTTTTCATACGCACATGGCCGATTGTTGAGTGAAACAGATGAACCAGAATTGGTTTGTAAAAATGGTGCAACTTCAGTGGTGTGGAACTGGTTTGGTGTTTGTCCGTCAGATACACAACAAAGCACATTTTTTTGCAGAACATGCAAGCAGCCGTTGTTATTGTCATATTTGTCGGACTAAGATGCTCTTAAATCTGGGAGTAATCTGGGTCCTAAACTCTGTATGCTTCAGGTCAAACAACACTGCAGCATCACTTGGAGTTAAAACCTGTCTAAATTCTTTCATCTTTAATAAAACGATCAGCATTGCTGCTTTACCAGGTGTAACTATAAAGTTTAACTTCCAGTCATCCATGAAAACAAAAGTTATTACATTTAACGGAGTTAGAAGTTAGCAGGAAGCTAGCGGAAGTTAGCTCGCTAGTTTCGCTAGTTACCTAAGCATGATATAGCATGTTCTGACTGAGAGGTTTCTGAAAAAATTCAAACGTACAGCTCTGTTATCACTTCCAACATAAATGAAGACAGGAAACTAAACAGCAGTGACGTTTGTAGGGTTACTTACGGAAGAGGATTAGGGCCACTGGAAAAAAAAAAAAAAGAATTCTGACTTTAATCTCAGAATTCTGACTTTATTCTCAGAATTCTGACTTTTTTCTCAGAATTCTGACTTTAATCTCAGAATTCTGACTTTTTTCTCAGAATTCTGACTTTAATCTCAGAATTCTGACTTTTTTCTCAGAATTCTGACTTTATTCTCAGAATTCTGAGATTAAAGTCAGAATTCTGACTTTAATCTCAGAATTCTGACTTTAATCTCAGAATTCTGACTTTTTTCTCAGAATTCTGACTTTATTCTCAGAATTCTGAGATTAAAGTCAGAATTCTGAGATTAAAGTCAGAATTCTGACTTTAATCTCAGAATTTTGAGGTGGGCACCTGCAGGCTTCCAGCTTCGGTGACAGCGATGTGTCCAGTTTGGCAGGTGGAGAACTAATTCACTAAATATGGTGGATATAAGTGACTTTTTGCGTGGCCGAGGGGTCCCCGAAGATGCTATTTTATTAATGGAAGAGCAGAAGGTGAGTAACAAAAAAGAGAAATAGTTTGGTGTCTCCTATTTTTACAGGAAAACAGTTACGGTACAGTTACGGTTAGCTGTTAGCATGCTTGTTAGCTTATAATGTTATATAGGAATGAACGTGTTTCACGATGTTACAGTATACTAGGTGAATTGACGTTTTAACTGTTGTTGATCGCAGGATCATCCCAGATGGGTTCGTTGCATTTTATTTTATTGTTCTACTATTTCAGAGTTTTTCAAGGCAGTTAAGCGGAGCTGTGTTACAGATGCTAGCCGCCTGCCAATATCACTGATATATTTGATGTGTACAAGTAAGTTACACTTAGTACAGCGGAGGAGAGAAGCTGTAATGAATGTTTATGCGGATATTTCACTCAGAAAAATGGGTGGCGTTCATACACAGCCACCGACACAGCCCCGGTTGTTGTTCTGACGGTGGCCGACTGACGATCCCCTCACAACATGTTAGCTAACACAAACTAATGTAGTGCATGTAACTGTGTATACGTTAGTGGTACAGTGTCGGAAGAAATGAGCAAACTGTTTATAATGTCAGAATGACATCATCTTTCTCCTATATATAAAAGTGCTGGCTGAGGAGCGCTGCCGGGTTGAACTTTGACCTCGGAGTGACGTGACGTTTGTTCGCACAACCAATAGAAGTGCAGAAAGTCGCAAATCAGGCATATTGTTCGCATAAACACAAAAATAAATAACGAAATAATCCCGATATTGTGCCAAAGACTGATTTACAATGTTACTTTGTGTTCTATGTGTAATACCTTTGCTTAAATGACTAAATGGACTGTGTATTTATGACTCTGCGTTATAGTCTTACATACATAAGTAACATTCATATGTACAGATAAAAATGTACAGAGCTATGTACACAAGCGTGTACACAAAAGTCTACTGCTGATCGAGCTGCTCAGTGGTCGTACAGTCTCATGCAGAGAGCGTGGAGGTGTTGTCCATGGTGGATGTTAGCTTAGACAACATCCTCTCCTCCCCAGTCTGCTCAGTGGACTTTAGCAGACCGCTAAAGCTGGCCCTCCCGACCAGTTTGTTAAGTTTCCCCCTGTCCCTCTCTGCCATTCCACCACTCCAGCAGACCACAACATAAAAGACAGCAGACGCCACCACAGTGTCGTAGAACATCCTTAGAAGACGTACTACCTACATCATAACCAATCAAGTCCCGCTTTTTTTTTAAATACAGAAGAGGATTTATTATTTACTGAAAGGCTATGCCTTAGTTTGCTTCTTTCATTATTGTGTTTCGCCCTGCATAAAATAGATAGCTTTTCTGATAACTACAGTCAATACTCTCCTACTGGCATTAGCGGTGACCTAAGAGGCTTAACTTTAATATTGCTTTGCAGTGTAAATGTTGCAGAAAATGACTGTCTTTTCTTTCTTCCTGTGTGCAGATTGACTGTGACGTCATAGCGCTGATGGATGACGCAACTTTGGCAAACTACATTCCCTCGTACGGAGACCGAATTGCCGTCTTCAATTTCTGCAAAAGCAAGCAACCACTGTCAAAAAGAAAACTAGGACTTCTGCAAAAAGTTCACCTCTCAAAGTGAGAGAAACAGTGGCTGACATGTCAGATTTGGATGACTTAATAAGACTGTATTTCAGACTTTCTTTCAGTAACAAAGAAATGCTTTCAATTTTAGCACATAGTCATCAGACAATTATAAGTGTTCGAACTCTAAAGAGAATTTGTAAAAGACTTGGGCTTTTTAGAAGGAAGAATCAATCAAACTTGGAGGAAGTGCTAGCCTTTGTCCAACAAGAGATCATGACAAATGGACAGATGCAAGGTTATCGTTGGCTACATCTACGTGCAATTCAACATGGATTTGTGGTGTCACAAGATACTGTAAGATGCATAATCAAATTGCTTGACCCTCAAGGTGTGGAACTGAGACGAGCTCGACGGTTGAGAAGACGACAGTACAGCTGCAGAGGGCCAAATGCTCTCTGGCACATGGATGGCTATGACAAGTTGAAACCATATGGTATTGCTATCAGTGGCTGCATAGATGGTTTTAGCCGCTATGTTTTATGGATGGAGGCTTATACTACAAACAGTGACCCTAAATTGATTGCAAGTTATTTTCTGAAAACAGTTTCATGCATCAGCGGATGTCCAGAAAGGTTACGTGCTGACCGAGGTACCGAAAATGGTTGTGTCGAACAAATGCAGATGTTTTTACGGAGAAACCACACAGACAGTTTTGCAGGTGAGAAAAGTTTCCTTTACGGAAGAAGTACGGCCAACCAACGTATAGAAGGATGGTGGGCTACCCTACGCAAACAGAGTGCACAATTTTGGATGAACTTATTTCAAACTTTTCAGGATGATGGCCACTTCACAGGGGATTTTTTGGACAAAAGTCTTATCCAATTCTGCTTTCTCAATCTTATTCAGGTAAAAGCATGTGCTCATGCTATGTAATGTCTTAGCTGCATAAATAGAAAATATAAATATGGTTAGAACATTTTTTTTCTTTAAATTAAATATGAATTTTATTTCCATTTTAATATGTCTTGATGCATGCTCAATCAGCCAGGTAAGGAATGTTTTTTGACAGAACATTTCTCACACTGAAAACGCTACATCCAGATGAACAGAATCAACTTTTTGGGATTCCATTTTAATACTTTGATGGAATTGTATTCATGTTATCAGTGGAAGTAACTGCACCTTTCTCAGCACAGGTTCATGGAGCATTTTTTTTTTTATTTATTGCCACATGGTTTAAATTACTATGGAGTCTGTTACCTAGTGGTCCTTTGGGCACGGTTTCAGAAAGCAATCCTATCATTTGGTTAATTCTCTATTGAAAATTTATTGTAGAATCATTGCACACTGAGTATAAAGTGTTGGGCTATCTATTCAACAGCAGAATCATGCAGCACCATTCTGTGTCCATGTGCTGTTTAGTGAAAGTGCTCTTTTGTTGTTGCTGCTTGGTTTTACATTAATTAGAGGTCAGTTTCTATGTCTGTTGATTAATGAGTTAATAAGCCTCAACTTTGGCTAAATCTACTGGTACATGGTCTGTTTCATATACCAGTACTTATATTGTGTTGTTTTTCATGTAGGATGAACTTGATGAAGTTGTGAACACATGGAACTCGCACAAAATCCGGCCAAGTGGTAGTGCAGCATCGGGTCGACCAGTAGTAATGTACTCGTTTCCAGAGCTGCACAGTGCTGAGGATAGACTGAAGCCTATTTCTATGGAGGATATCACTTTGTGTATGGAAGAGTGTAGCCCAAAAGGTCAACACCCCTGTGATGAAACAGTCTTTGAACTGTGTTGTCTGCTTATGGTAGAAAATGAATGGGATGCCCCAGGAGATCCACTTGGTGCTGCGGATCTGTACATTAGGTTAAGAGAAGAAATACTGCAAAGTATTTAAGGAACTTCAGTGTGTAAATGTACAAATAAATACAAAATATTTCTCTTTATCTTGATAACGTGATTTGATAGTAGGTGCCATGTCTTACAGGTACCTTTTATGCAGGTATTTCTGCACTGCATTAAATGAAAAATGTTTTTCTACATTCACACTACCATTAAACAGAAATGTTTATATATTACTTGAAAAAGCTGAATATTGTGATATTATCAATCAGTTATGAAACACATGTCAATCCTTTTAAAAGGCCATACATTAAACTGCATTTACAAATGTTATATTTTTGATTGAATCATAAGTGGTGTAAACCTGCCTACCAGTAAATTGCAATATAAATTTCTGTGTTTTGTTGCCAGACATGTGCATAGTATATAAAATATAAACTGACCAGCTCCCTGCTCATTGTTTTCTGTATCAACCTTTACTCTTAATATTCATGGCTGGAAACCCAGGCACCAGCATATGATATGCTAAGTGCCCGGGTTATCTGTGGTATGTTTCAGCAAACCATAGTAGCATTAACAATTCTAGGTCTTGACAACAGCATGTTTCTATAAACGTATCATTGTTAATATTTAAAGTCGTTATGCCTTTTGGGGAGCTTTTAGTGCAATTATATTAAAGCAAAGCTATTATAATCATTTACCCATATGAAGATCCATCACTTAATTATTAATGTATTTCACTTCTGTTAGTTGTAAGATATTTTAGCTGGTTTTTCATGTAAAATGACCACGAATCATTGCTATACTGATTCAGTGTTAGCTGTTGTATACAAGGCTCCTTCATGATATGAATCCTAAAATTATAAGAAACATACCAAAAATATTTTGACTTTTATTTGTAGTATCCCAGCAACAATGCAACAAAACAGTTCCTGCAAGTGGAACCAAGTTATTGTCCCATTAAGTGCAACATGTTTTACATTTATATTTGTGTATCTTTATGAAATATTTGAAATTAAAAATAAATGGTATTCTTCCATGTTACTGAGCTCATGTGTGGCAGTCTCTTGAATTCTGGCATGTTCAAATAGATATGGAGTTTGATGAACATATTCAAAACAACAATACAAATGTACTGTGTACAGTAACATTTTATTGGAAAAAGTTTACAAGAAACCTGTTCTTTCCAATGCCAATAACATGGCTAAAACTCATAACCGTATAAGCTGCCCTGTAACAAGAATGACTCAACTTTTAAAACAAACTTATAGATCTCATATAGTCTTGTTATGCATCAGTATACATCAGTGACTTACTGTAAAGACCATGAACACTGGCTATTGTGGTATCACATATTCCTTCAGTGTCATCTATGGTATAGAAATAAAAACAAGTGTGAATGACTGAGAACATACATGCATACAAATAAAAATGCATAATTTCTGGCAGTAACAAGACATTTTTTCAGGTGTTAAGATTAATACTATATCTGAGAACATGACAATTTGGCATTACAAAAGGATGCCTGAATAATCACAGTACTTGACCACTGCACTGAAGTGTACAGTGTTTATTTATGATCTCAGTAATCAATAACCATCTTCAAAACAGACTGAATCCTTTAAGCAGCTTGAATCAATTTGATGGATGAATAACAGGTATGCTTAGAAACAATATGACATTAAGAAAATACTGGAATTTAAAAAAATATTTTCACCAACTTTATATGGAACCTTTGTAATCAACAACAAATGCCAAACTTTGATACCTTAACCTACCTTAACTAAAAATTGCATATACTGTAAAGCAAAATGTTTTCAGACATGACAAATGCTAAAGTATAAAATTGTACTTATTCCTTTTACAATACAGTGTTGCATAACAGCATTACTTTTGCGTTATAACTATGTTCAGTTTTAGCCCTGACCTAATAAGAAAATACCATCTGAATGAATTAGTCTTTCTACTAATTACTTACAAAAGTATTTGACTGTGCTGAGCTCTCACACCACACATGGTGCATTAAAGAACGTTTAAGAGCAGTTTAATTATAGTTTATAGATCTTAAGTAATCTTTCTTCATGCTTTTGCTGAAGGTTTCTGTCTTACAGCTGGAAAGCTTGGATTTGGTGAAGACAGCTCTGGATATGGTAGTAAACAGTGTACCTGTTCGTTTTGTTTTGTGACTGTATTATGTAAAACTCAAAATGATAAAAGAAAATGAAATATTAGCCAAAACTAGACTTCTAACAGAGATGAGAAACTTCTCTCTAATTAAAAAAAGTATACTGTATAAGTTCAAAATACATAAAAATACATATTCCTAACATCTCTTTACAGTTATGCTCTAGTGTGCATGAGCAGTTCAAATGTAGCGCATTGCTGTGAGAGTCTAAACAATGTCCATCACCCAGACATTACTTTCAAGAACTGCATTAAATTCAGAACGAAAATCTGGGAAGTTTTCATAGCTGTTAGCTAGCTGCAGAACATTCCCACACGTGCGTCCGACTGGTCTTCTTGTAAACTCTGTCATATCTTGAAATTCCACATAAATACTGTTTGTTACTATAAGGTCAGATCCGGTGCAGAAACGCATAAATTTCTGAAGTTTAATGTTATCCAGCTCTCTGATGAATCTTTTGAGATGATTTTTCACTTCTTTTTGTTGTGGAGTCAAATCCACAGCAAATTTCAGCAGCTGGCACACTTTTTTTGAAGTTGGTTGCAGTTCAGAGAATAACTTGGTCAGTCCCTCCGGACTGAGGGAGATATGGGGGTCGATGATCTCCCGCCAGCAGTCAATAACAAACATTGGTTTTTGGACAAGCTCTTTGTGTGCTATTTCATCAAGGATTGTAGGTAGAGTCTCAGCAGTGATTCTTTTTCTACAGCCATAACTGTCAAGAATTTCCACAAGATCATCCAAGTCAACTGCAGAGAAATCTTTTACTGCTTCCATCAAAACATCACATTCTTGGCTGCTGACAAACTGTAGAAAGTGTGCTTTAAGATCACTGTAAACACCACTGAAAAGCACTTGTTCCATAAAAGGGATTGCAAGTTTATTTGGAAAATACTGACATTCTTGGTAACCTTTCAGGAGTATTCGCCCAACTGCCTTCCATTTTTCAGCAGGAAAATCATGGCGAATGAATGGCACTTTAATGGTTGCACCTAGGGTGCATCGCTCATAAAATTCATGCCAGAAGCATGTGAGTACATCTCTTAGTATTCCTGATCCAGTGCCTGGTTCTTCTGTGTTGTCTGGAAGTATGCGCTTCACATTCAGTGTTTTGGTCAAAATCTCCTCATCAGAGAAAGCAGTAATCATGTCATGTAAAGTGTCAGTATGACGTATGGTGATTGTTATTATGTTCTCTGAATTAGGTGGACTGAGGGGTACAAGAAAACCCTCATAGACTAATGTGTCTTCTGTATCTTCTTCAGCATCAAAAATTGGACCAAAAGTAATTTCTGGATCATCTAAAATTTCTGAACCAGCGATGACTTCATCAAAATTACCCCTGACTTCCCCCACTTGCAATGGATTAATATCACTGCCACTGCTTTCTGAGACAAACACCACTTCAGATGTCTCGCTGGCATCTTCTTCAGGATCTTTTGGTTTTGTTGCAATGTAGAAGCGTAACATTGTCAGTCTCGCTGCCTCATACATATTGCCAATAGACTGGCAGGTATCATCAGTAAGGTGGTTCTGTTTAAAGTCCCAAACCTCAAACTCAAAATCTGTTTCACATCCCTTAGGAGATATGCCATTAGGAAAAAAAAGTTTCTTTCCTTCCTGAAGAATATCTTTTAATCCAGCATCAGTGGCCATTTGAATTTTTCTAGTGCCACCTCCCTGCTTCGCTCTCACCTGTTTGGCTATTTTTCCATCACAATGTATCCATCCTATCTCAACATTGCGTGTTGCTTTTTGCTTCTTTGTCTGTCTTATTCCTGCATCTGTATGTGAAGTGTTCTCCTTTGGACTTTCTTTTCTGGTTTTCATTTTCTCACGAAGTTTTTGCAGAAGTCCTAGTTTTCTTTTTGACAGTGGTTGCTTGCTTTTGCAGAAATTGAAGACGGCAATTCGGTCTCCGTACGAGGGAATGTAGTTTGCCAAAGTTGCGTCATCCATCAGCGCTATGACGTCACAGTCAATCTGCACACAGGAAGAAAGAAAAGACAGTCATTTTCTGCAACATTTACACTGCAAAGCAATATTAAAGTTAAGCCTCTTAGGTCACCGCTAATGCCAGTAGGAGAGTATTGACTGTAGTTATCAGAAAAGCTATCTATTTTATGCAGGGCGAAACACAATAATGAAAGAAGCAAACTAAGGCATAGCCTTTCAGTAAATAATAAATCCTCTTCTGTATTTAAAAAAAAAGCGGGACTTGATTGGTTATGATGTAGGTAGTACGTCTTCTAAGGATGTTCTACGACACTGTGGTGGCGTCTGCTGTCTTTTATGTTGTGGTCTGCTGGAGTGGTGGAATGGCAGAGAGGGACAGGGGGAAACTTAACAAACTGGTCGGGAGGGCCAGCTTTAGCGGTCTGCTAAAGTCCACTGAGCAGACTGGGGAGGAGAGGATGTTGTCTAAGCTAACATCCACCATGGACAACACCTCCACGCTCTCTGCATGAGACTGTACGACCACTGAGCAGCTCGATCAGCAGTAGACTTTTGTGTACACGCTTGTGTACATAGCTCTGTACATTTTTATCTGTACATATGAATGTTACTTATGTATGTAAGACTATAACGCAGAGTCATAAATACACAGTCCATTTAGTCATTTAAGCAAAGGTATTACACATAGAACACAAAGTAACATTGTAAATCAGTCTTTGGCACAATATCGGGATTATTTCGTTATTTATTTTTGTGTTTATGCGAACAATATGCCTGATTTGCGACTTTCTGCACTTCTATTGGTTGTGCGAACAAACGTCACGTCACTCCGAGGTCAAAGTTCAACCCGGCAGCGCTCCTCAGCCAGCACTTTTATATATAGGAGAAAGATGATGTCATTCTGACATTATAAACAGTTTGCTCATTTCTTCCGACACTGTACCACTAACGTATACACAGTTACATGCACTACATTAGTTTGTGTTAGCTAACATGTTGTGAGGGGATCGTCAGTCGGCCACCGTCAGAACAACAACCGGGGCTGTGTCGGTGGCTGTGTATGAACGCCACCCATTTTTCTGAGTGAAATATCCGCATAAACATTCATTACAGCTTCTCTCCTCCGCTGTACTAAGTGTAACTTACTTGTACACATCAAATATATCAGTGATATTGGCAGGCGGCTAGCATCTGTAACACAGCTCCGCTTAACTGCCTTGAAAAACTCTGAAATAGTAGAACAATAAAATAAAATGCAACGAACCCATCTGGGATGATCCTGCGATCAACAACAGTTAAAACGTCAATTCACCTAGTATACTGTAACATCGTGAAACACGTTCATTCCTATATAACATTATAAGCTAACAAGCATGCTAACAGCTAACCGTAACTGTACCGTAACTGTTTTCCTGTAAAAATAGGAGACACCAAACTATTTCTCTTTTTTGTTACTCACCTTCTGCTCTTCCATTAATAAAATAGCATCTTCGGGGACCCCTCGGCCACGCAAAAAGTCACTTATATCCACCATATTTAGTGAATTAGTTCTCCACCTGCCAAACTGGACACATCGCTGTCACCGAAGCTGGAAGCCTGCAGGTGCCCACCTCAAAATTCTGAGATTAAAGTCAGAATTCTGACTTTAATCTCAGAATTCTGAGAATAAAGTCAGAATTCTGAGAAAAAAGTCAGAATTCTGAGATTAAAGTCAGAATTCTGAGAAAAAAGTCAGAATTCTGAGAAAAAAGTCAGAATTCTGAGATTAAAGTCAGAATTCTGAGAAAAAAGTCAGAATTCTGAGATTAAAGTCAGAATTCTGAGAAAAAAGTCAGAATTCTGAGAATAAAGTCAGAATTCTGAGAAAAAAGTCAGAATTCTGACTTTATTCTCAGAATTCTGAGATTAAAGTCAGAATTCTTTTTTTTTTTTTTTCCTGTGGCCCTAATCCTCTTCCGTAGTTACTGAAGTTGGGCTAGCTGGTATATAATGATGTGCTACGTGATCGCTAGCGACACAGCTATGTTAGCATAACATAAACAGTGAAGCTGGAGGACCAACACTAACACTTTTCCACTTATAAAAGTTAACGTGAAGGTTCCTGATGGTTAGAGACAAATGCAATCGCATGGCAGGATGCTGTAAACGGACCAAACTTCAGTCAGGAGAACAACTGAGATAATCCATCCACAATACCAGGTTAGTCATTAATATACTGCAACAACATGGGAATAGAGCAGCTGCCAGAGAATTCAACATTAATGAATCAATGGTACAGAAGTGGAGGAAGCAAGAAGAATGAGTTTAATAAAGTTTGATTTATCTGACTGCTTTGTTTCGCTTAATGTGCCTTATAATCCTGTGCACCTTATGGTCCGAAACATACGTACTGCACACTGCAGTTTAATGTTGCAAAGCACCTCTTTTTAACTTCAGTGGATATTATACATGGTTATGCTCAGGATATGTCAGCCCATTTGTACTGGAAATGCCTTTTGGTTAAACTTTCAGCAAGGAATTTGCATTTGCACTGTTACATTTTTATAAAGCTTTAATGTACATAAAAACCAGCTTCTTGTTTAAGTGAAAATAAATGGAAGGTTGTCTTTTTGCGCTAGTAATGTTGTGGAGTTGTATTTTGTCTCGCATCCATTATATCGTCAGTTATATCGTTATCGCAAATTTTCAAATATATATTGTGATAAATATTTTTGGCCATATCGCCCTGCTCTACAAGGAACTCTAAAAACTATAAAACTATTTGAATACTGAATAATCTGAATGCTTCCACTCTCGTCAGAGCGTCCTTCTTTTATTTTGCATGACCGGCACAGTCGTACAATCACCTCACAAACAATCAGCAGTGAGAGTCTAATCTGATCCTCAATGGGCATGACTGCAGCATTTCTTCCAAGGACAACCATTAAAGTGCATCTCACCTGTAGCTTGCACTCTGAGAGCACACAATTATGCACTTGGCAATTATGACACTGTTATAATAAACAGTGTGCTGATGCTGCAGAGAAAGCTGTTGACAGTTGAGCCAATAGAAAGCGAGTATGCAATTGAGCGGTAATCAGTACAAGATGCAGGTTGTGGGATAGTGACTGCCACTTGGATGAAGGTGTTTGAAATGGTGCTTAGATAGTGGGAGCAATGTGACTGCACAAAGCACAGAGTATTGTCTTCTGTCTGGACACTGCCTGTGTGTTACAAAGCTGTGGCAGAGAAGAGGTGTGATCATGTGTGTCAGAGAGCTGCTCCTCAATCACAGCTCCCAGAGAGGAAATTACATCAGCGGTAAGCTATAAACTTACACTGCATTCTTATTTTTATCCCAAATGTATTGCTTCAAGAGAGTAAAATGGTTATAACCTCCAGACACACTGTATACGTAGTGGGGAATTCCTAGTGACACTTTTTCCTCATCTGAGTAGTGATTTTAAATGCAGCATTAACTCTGATTCCTCCTCCAGCTCTCCAATCAGGGCTTGATTATGAGGGGCACCTGCAGCCCATCATTCAGTGTATTTCTCTTGACATTTGTTGTTGTCATTCTAGTTGCAGTTGTGTGGAAAGGGGATTTAGTGCGTTCATACTAACTGTTAGAGCACATTTAATGACTGTCTTTCTGTTACAGTCTGATCCTGATGGTTGTTAGTTCTGTTGGTGATTGTTTGGCTGTCCAATGATGATGGTAAGTTTCACACCATTAAGCCTTCAGTGTTTTTTCCCCCTGTTTACGTACCTCCACTAACTGGAGGTACGTATATATTTCATTAGAGTTATATTTCATCGTGTCCAATTCCCCAGGTGTGTTGTGTTGTTCTTCTTCCTTCCAGTTCTCTTGACGCTGCCTCCACGGTATAATTGAAAGAATTGGCCTCTTATAAAGTATGAAAATGGCTTAAGCAGGCTTGGACAGTTCACTGCAGCACCTTTATTTGATGAGTAATTAAATCTGGTAGCTTTCCATCAAGCTAACTTTTCATGTGCTGCAGCCAGGTGGTGTTTTTGGTTGTTTTTCCTTCTCATCCCTGTCCTGGATTAATGGTGCAGATGCCAATAAAGTTGGGGTTGCAATTTAAGTGTCTTGCTAGTGCTAGAGAAGAGGAGAGCAGTGGGAGGTATTTGGAAAAGCTCAACAAATATCAGCAAACACACAGTTTCTCTGTAGACTGGCACTAAAGAACTGTTATGTGTTTTTCAGAAAGAAAAAAATCCCACGAGTTTCTTTTTTTTTTTTTTTAATACTTCAGAAATGAAAACTTGGAGAGATGGAAGGGCAGGAAGATTTTTTTATTTTGTTTTTTGGAAGAGAGAAAAATCAACGTTCATCTGATATCCTGTGTACTTTTTGTACCTGTTTGGCCACTGAAGCACTTTAGTGTGGCTGCTGAATAACAGGTTGCTTAAATTTAAGGGGTTTTTTTGTTTGTTTGTTTTTCCCAATTAAAGTAACATTTTCATATTGGCTAGGGTTTGGACAGCCATGATGGCTACTGTAACATTTTCATATATGCTGTTGAATACAACTGGCTACAAAGTGCAGTAAACCTCAGAACCTATTCTGTATTTTTTTTTACTTTTATTGGCCTCTCATACCACACAAGGAGCATCATAACAAGTTTACTGTAGCCCTTTGCAAAATGACTCCAAACAAACATGATTGGGGGGGTGGCTTCTATTTGGAGTCTAATAATTAACAGACTTGAACCAATTAATATTTTACAAAATGAAAAGGAAGCAGATAAGGATCATGGATTTCAAGTTGTAAACAATGATCCCAACACTGCCTGGAAATTAAAAGCTGAATCAATCATGAAATTAAAAATAAAAATGATAAGCTTCTTATTGAGCCACAGAATCAGAGGAATCTGACCTCTACAAAGCGTCTAATTAAACATACTTAATAAAACTGGCAAACAAGACAAAGCAAGTGAGATTCAGGCAAAAACAATGTTGTCTCACAATGGTAAACAACAGCAACCACTCAGCCTGCTCAGGAGTCATATGAATGTAGGAGTGAGAGGCCAAAGGAAAGTCGGAGAACATGTTGAAGCTCACACAAAGTCACAAAGTTTTAGCCTCCTCCAGAGTGAACAGATGTTGACACATGAGGTAAACAACGAAATGACAGCATTGTTGATTGATGGGCGTTACAATTTGCAAAGTGAGTGACATAACATTCCTCCCACTTTCTGCACAACATGTAGATGAAAAGGATCAACCTTCTGGGATACTGACATCCAGTGGTGATATTTTACACACCAACTTTTCTGGTCGTGTTCTGGTTCGGCTGTGTTGGGTGTATGGAAAAACACGTCCTCCTCCACTCCAGAAGAATCACAAAGTTGTTCCCCCCCCCAAGCTTTTCCTCTCTTAATTGGGTGTGCTCAGCATGCTGCCTGGAATACATACCGCCACAAGATCCACCACCAGGCTGGATAAAGTGTTTCTCTCGATGTCTCAGTCAGGCCACTTATTTCATGGTCTCATCCTTATGACTTTAATATCCTGAATTTTCCTATTGCATCACTAGCAGGGCAAAGAAGCCAAATCTTGCCCTTCCTATGCATGACTGGCAATCACCTTCAGTGTTATCACGAGGTGGCAATATAATGAACCTGTGATGGATTGCAATGTGATTTGGTGCACGTCTTTATGGTCCCAGCGGGATAAAGATGGGATCTTCGAATTCATCCACCTACCCATCTTTTGTTCTATTGTGATGATCCCCTACATTTTAATAACCTACAGAATCAGCCTTTGATTCACCCAATTACCTGCTGCAGCAATACAGCATCACATTTTGCTTCAAGACGTGATGAAAAGCAATGAATTCTAATATATCCAAAGAAGTGTTTTCCTCTTTCTCTCAATAGGCCTTTCATCGGTCGTGCACAGCCTCCAGAAGCAAATCGGACTCATGTTTTTCTTCGTGAAATGATGATATCATAACAGTCCGGTGTCCTAACAGAAGGTACTGTATGGTGGTCAGAAGTAGAACCTCTATTTTTGTGTGTGGTTAGCTTAAATTTGCACCACAGGACATGTTTGTGACTCAGTTTGCTGCTGCCTTGCTGCCTATCTACTGTTAGATACTACCTCCAGTGCTGTGTATCTGAGATTGCATGAGAGCAGCATGAATAGCATGACATGTTACATCATACCTCATGATATTCCCTAAATATGAAGTCCAATGTTTTTTGTTATGAATAGAGATTTCACAGCTTGCTTTTGAGACTTGTCTGAGGTAATTATGTCACTGCTAGAAGCAGGGGGCATTGCAGGCTGTCTGTTCAGAGAAACAGTTTTGACTGCAGGGATGTAAAGTCCAGGACACAAACAACCACACAATCATACTCTGAAACAAAAAATAAACTTGGCCTGTGTTTGCTTGGTGTTCACAGGCACTTGATTGTTTAGAAAAAGATTTACAACTATTGAGAAAATGTGAAGTACAGCTGTGTGACCCATGTGTTGATTTTTTGTTTTGTGTTGCTTCAAACTCCCAAAATATAGAGTTTGGAGCACGTAAACCTCCCTCGTCTGACGAGGAAAATGTTACAGTTCACAGTCTGAGAATAAATGAGTTCATGTTCATTTCTCCTGGAGGGAACTCTGAGAAGAACTGCTTTTCATTCCTGTTAAAAAGGAGTCGGGTGAGGTGGTTGGTGCATCTAATTAGGATGCACCCAGAACCCACTGGAGAGATTAGATATCCCCTCTAGCCAGGGAATAACTCAGGATCCCCCAGGAGGAACTGGAAAGCTCTGCATTGGAGAAAGATGTCTGGAATACCCGGCTTATCCTGCTGTCGATGTGCCCAAACTTCAGTTAAGTGGAAGAAAATGGATCGACATACTTCCTACAATCTATGCAGTCCCCAGCCATTGCCACTGCCCAGACTAAATGAATCAATTATTAAAACATTACAATCACAGACAGATTGCTTTTAAAGGGGAGGAAAAAGCAGTACAAGTATGCGTTTCATCACTCAGTGAGTCATGAAGCAAGAAAGCATATAATTCATCTCTATTGGAACTTTGTGGCCTTTGCTTCATATTAATGATTAACGATTTCTTGTTAAGCTCTCTCATCAGATATTCCCAGGACTCAAGTCAATATGGTGTTTCAAATTTGTCGCCGACATCGATGACATTTTGTGTTGTTCTTTAAAATGTTACATTTATTTTTTTTGTCTGAATCCATAATCATCTGCTCATAACACATTTCTGTAACTGCAGTGCAGGTGTTTCAGAAGCTGCACTGTGGTCATCTCCATGGTCCATGCCAGCGAGCTACAGTATTTGGTGTTTACTGTGCATCATATGCAGTGCACGACCTTCACTGCACCAATTCAGTCTTTAACTGCAGACTCAATTTTTGGGGGGGAAACTGGATCGCTGTTTTTAGCTCATTCATGCTTGGCACTGGTCAAGATTTCATCTCACATATGTTGGTCATTTATTGTGTTAATGACTCGGTGATTCCTTGACAGAGTGTTAACTTACATACAGAGACTGGATTCAAGGATTTGAATGATCCAGTGAACAAACTCACCTCTGAACTCCTCTAGAATAACCAAAAAGGAACAAAAGAAGACCCAAAAACTGCACTCTCTGCCCTTATTTGAAAAGAGAAAATCAATGTTTTTTTTTTTAAAGAAAATCAATTACATGATTAGAGCACTTGGCTCAATTTACCGACTTTTTGACATTTATGTGCTTTCCAGACAGTTTGAGAGCAGGTTTGTGCAGAAAGCTAAGAATTAGGATATCCACTGCCTCTCCACCAATATCCTCACTAATGGAAGGACATCATATAGTGTAGTGCAGCTGCAGAGTGCTCGTTCATCTTCCAACCCATTTGATTAGCCTGATTACGACACAGCTGAATATTGCCCTGAAAAAACTCAGAAAACAGCCCTACAGTAATGTTGTCCTTCTGTCACACGTTAGGACAATTAGTGTGCTACTTTTAGGTCATTCATTTTCTTTCTCCTGCGTCATACTCATTCATTATGTTGAATTTCATATCATTACGTGTTAAACGTGGCTAAAAATGCCAGGGTAGGACAATTTCAGCTGAATTTTAATACAACAAAACCCTCTGTGAGCTCAGTTAATTCAGAGGTGCTGCTTTACTGACAGCCAAGCAGAACACCAACGTATATTTGTGGGGCGATGTCCCATATGGAAAAGATATATATAAATCTTATAAAGTTTGTATCTGTCTTGTGCGAGACTGGTTTGAAAAGCATACAAGAGTGAAAACAGATATAAGATCCCTTGAAAAATTATTTAAATGAAACTTGTATGTTTTGGATACTTACTAAAACAATATATGAAAGTAATGAGAAAGTGGCCACTTTCATGAGTAAATCATATGAGCCTTATATGATTCACTATATGAAGTAGGCCACATCTTATGCAAGTCTTTTATAATTTTTTACTATTTCTTTTCCATATTGGGTGGTTCAAGAGTTGGCAGTTCATCTTGTAATCGGAAGGTTGCTGGTTCGAGCCCTGGCTCCGACAGTCTCGGTCGTTGTGTCCTTGGGCAAGGCACTTCACCTGTTGCCTGGTCAGGGGGCCCGGTTGCGCCAGTATCATGCAGCCTCGCCTCTGTCAGTGCGCCCCAGGGCAGCTGTGGCTACAATGTAGCTTGCCATCACCAGTGTGTGGATGACTGAATGTAGTGTAAAGCGCTTTGCAGGCCTTTTACAACACCAGACATGAAATCTGGGATCTGTCAGATTATGTAGATGTATTTCTCTTCTTGTCCATTTAGTTAGTGTACAAAATCAACTCGTTACATAGCAGAGCTTACAGAGAGGGACAGAATATTAACTTTGAGCACCTTTTGATGCTAGATCCCTGTGAAATCCTTTATCACTGCCAGCAGAATTTATAACACAGTATGTATGCACACTTTTGCTCCACTCCATTAAGACTGTGAAGCAAACTGCCTTAACATTTTTTCAGAAGCTCCTGCTTAGACAATAAGTGACCAGCAAAGTTGGGGTTACTTAAGAATGTGAGGGATTCAAATACATTGTGGACATTTCCCATTGTGCATGTGCAAAAGAGTAGACCTGGCTGCTGGATTGGCACAACAACCTTCCAGTCCTCATGCGTCACTGTAAGCCATCTCAAGGCCCTTTTTCTCTGCTGCAGCTTCCTGTCAAGTTAATTGTAGTTGCACAAACACATTTGCACTTGCTGAATTTATAGGTGGGTGTTGTTGGAACACTGTACTCTATAGTATATTGGCCTCTTTACAAGATTTATATGGCGATTTGCATTCAGTGAGAATTTAAGGGTTCAAAAAGAAAGGAAATGCCCACGATAATCTACCATCTGAAGGGGGATTAATGCCTCTGTGGGAGTGGATGAGGGGTAAATGCCCAGTTTCATTCGTCATTGTTTTCAGCAAAAATATGAGAGCAGTAGAGGTAAGGTCAAATGCTTTAAGTAACATACTTACATAATTACATTTCTCTGCCAAGCGTCCCTCTACTGAAGTATTGTCTGAGTAATGGCTGTTGTCAGGAGCAGAGGCAGGAGTAATGTGACTTTGCAAAAGTGCACAACAAGGACACATCGTATAAATGTTGAGACTTAATTGCTGTAGCTCATCGTTTACCAACAGCTAGAGGGGCAACTAGCCAATTAACACTACAGATGGGTATGGTAAGACTTTTATCATTACTGATACTGCTCTCTATATTTTGATTTAAAATAAGCAAATACCATGACTACTGCTGAGAAATACCCCATGGTGTTTGTTCATCTCAACTTCAGGTGGCAAGCAATGTGCCTCTGGGATAATGTGGTATGATAAAAAATATTAATAACACTGAGCAATAAGGAAGTGTGGTTATCTCTGGTTGTCAGAACATCTCCCGCTATGCTCTTTAATTAACTAACTTGGGGGTGGGGGCGGGGTGAAGCCTACTACATTTGCAAGGACCTGCCAAATGTGAATACCGTTAGTTTGGGGTTTTTTTGACTGTTCAGTTCCTCCATACAGTCTGTTTGAGTGTGTAAAAGATGGATAATAAGAGGTAGTATTTTTTTGTCAACAAGTTTAAGCTCATTAAGTTTCAACCTTTGACTCTAAACTCAAGGGTTAGAGTCTTTGTTCAAGAGGTCAATAGAAATGGTAAATGGTAAATGGCCTGTATTTATATAGCGCTTTACTAGTCCCTAAGGACCCCAAAGCGCTTTACATATCCAGTCATCCACCCATTCACACACACATTCACACACTGGTGATGGCAAGCTACATTGTAGCCACAGCCACCCTGGGGCGCACTGACAGAGGCGAAAGGTCAGTGATTCGATTCCTGGCTCTTGCTAATCTGCACGTTGAAGCATTATTGGGCGACACTGAACCCTGAGTGGCCACTGATGCATGTGTCAAAGTGTGTGCATGAATGTTTGGTTAAAAGTGCATAGAAATTTTTTTTTGTGTGTGAATGAGGCTTGTAGTAAGAAAGTCCTTTGAGTGCTCAAATAGAGAAGAAATGTGCTATATCAGTACCAGTCCATCTTCCCCCAGTTTGTTAATTCTAGAAAATCTGATCTTTAACACGGCTTAATTAAACTTGATGTCCACCTCATTTCATCTTTTGCTATGAAGATTTATGTGTTTTAAACAAAAAACAAAAACGTTTTTACAGTCTTCTGTTCACCACCAGTTCAGACTGCTGCTGGTGTAATGGTGAGCTCAATTAAATAAAGCATCTTTGGTGTGTGGTGGACAGGAGATTCACATCATGTATCTGCAGCAACTGTGTCATGCTATCATGCCAAAATTGAACAAAATCTCTGAAAAATGTTTCCAGCAACTTATTGAATCTGTGCCATGAAGAATTAAAGCAGATCTGAGGACAAAAGAGGGTCCAACCCAATACTAGAAAGGTGAACCTAAAAAGCTGTCCACAGTGTATTTGTGTGGTGCATTGTGTGGTATGTATTCATATTTTTGTTTCAAATACAAATGCAAATCCCTAGGAGTACAAAGTACAGACATGTATGCTAACTGATTAGTATTTTGTAAATCTAACACCAACTTCGCTAACTGAAAATCTATGATGATCTGTACCACAGAGCCAGCCATAATATTATTAACACTATAACATTAAAAACGCTCTAAAAGGCCACTTTGATCACTTGAAATACTGGATTAAGGGTAGCAGGCACTACCTGGCCCTAGCTGGTCACAGGACGATGTCAATCAAGAGGCCACTCCCCTGAATTATAATAATAATAATGGATTGCATCTTATATAGCGCTTTTCAAGACCCTCAAAGCGCTTTACAATTCCACTATTCATTCACTCTCACATTCACACACTGGTGGAGGCAAGCTACAGTTGTAGCCACAGCTGCCCTGGGGCAGACTGACAGAAGCGAGGCTGCCATATCGCGCCATCGGCCTCTCTGGCCATCACCAGTAGGTGAAGTGTCTTGCCCAAGGACACAACGACCGAGACTGTCCAAACCGGGGCTTAAACCGGCAACCTTCCGATTACAAGACGAACTGCCAACTCTTGAGCTACGATCGCCCAACAATTCACACCCTTCAGAACTATGAAGGAGTAAACTATCCATCGAGCCCCAAACCTCATCTGTGAATATTTTAAATTTAAATACATAAGATAGGAGTCTATAGGGATTGACTCCCTTTTTATTACCAGCCTCAAGTGGCCAAAAGAGGAACCACGTTTTTCCACCTCTGTATTTAAGCACTACTTCAGCACATTTAAAGCAGTTCTTAAAACAAACAAACAAACAAAAACAGTCTTAAAAGTGTGTCTTAAACAAATCAATCTCAGTTAAATAACTGAGTGTGATGTTGACTTGCATCCGAGGCAGGAAGCTGCACTGAAGAGGCCGAGATGTGTCACAGCTTCAGTCATTATGCATGATGGATTTTTTGTTTTTTGTAAAGTTCCTGAGTTTGCTTGTGTTGCATATTTTTCATGCAGCTACTTACTGGCAGTTTGAAAACGTCAGCTAAATTTGGCGCTGCTTGTCTAGGTACTTATCAATACTTTGATCTGGAAGCGGTGCCCATTTAATACCTGTCCTCTCTACGTGTCCCTAAAGTAGAGCGCTTAGCAGCTAAATAGCCAGATATTTCCCATGAGAGCTGATTGAAAACAGAACAAATGAGAGAGAATATTACATTTAAATTCTCAAGCGGCGGAAAGTCTAGCCCACACTGAACTGTATTGTTGTGGAGTGTTGTTGCCTTCAAGATGCTCTGTAAATGCTCTCAAATAAAAGGAAAGTCAGTTAATATCAACCACAGAGGTGAGAGATCAAAAACCATTAAGTCCTGCACAAGTCCTGCACAAAGACTGGCAACCAGAAATGTTTGTAAAATCCAAATATATTGCTCTGCATTGTCTTATTCCAGCTGATATTTTTTAAAGAGCATCCACTGACAGCATCCATTACACCAGTGATTTCCAACAAACTAAGAACCACAAGTATGTGCATTTACGTCTGGCCATGCTTCACAGCAGACTGAAGTAATGCAAACACAAGCTCTTATATTACTCATCTTGGAGGGTCCCACGAGAGGAAACCTCCCATAGAATTACTGCTAAGAGTGTCAATTAGCCTTTATGCTGACACACTCACACTGCACATGAGTCATTAAAGGCCCACCGAACAGGGAGGGTCAGACAATTGCACTGAGGGAAAATGAGTAAACCTCTAAAGTGGTAAAAAGGTGGCTGGAAAAGTATCATGCAATCACTGAAGTTTCATTTTGAGCAACGTCACACAACTGGTGCAATTTCCTGCCCAATTATCTGAAACTGTAGAATCTACATCTCAATGGTATAAATCAGAAAAAAAGAAATTATGTTCTTCTCATGAATATCCAACAAAAAAAGAAAGTTTCAATCTGATTTTCGTCGTTTTAAAAACTCTTATGTGGCAGCACCATTAACAGACTACTAAATGCAGCAGAGCCAGAAGTCACGGCGCATCCAGTGAGAACTGCAGCTATGAGGCGGAAAATCTTTCTCTTCTGCTCCTGTCCACCGAGCTAAAATCCATATTGCACACAAGCCGACAGCCTTTATCACAGACTGCAAAAATCATTTTCGGGGGCATGTTGGAAATCACTACATGAAGAAGATGAAGATAAGGATAAATGAATACACTATATATAGATTTCTGATGGGAAATGGGGAATGCAATTGTGTCAGTTTTCTTAAAAATTTCTCGATCGTCAAGCAGCGGCCGGTGCTTTTTTTCTTTTCCTTTCTTTCTTTGAAACACTATTTAATTTATTGTTGATGTCTCGAGCTGTTAAATCACTAAGCAGAAGGTAACTGAGAAGGCTGACTCAACGTCTGCTGGAGATTAATTTACTCCGTCAGACCACAGATGGATTTCAGAGGTTACTGGCTGCTTTTCAACACCATTATATCTGGCTCCAAATGTCACATTCACAAGGTGAAGAAAGGGAAGATCCACAGAGCTTTTACTCTAATTGGTAGCTGTATAAGTGCAACAGACAGAGGGGGGAGTCCTCCTTTGCACAGCCTGTGACGAGTCTCCTGACACAACATCCCTCTGCAGGGAGCCAGCTGGCCAACTTTGATTGTGGCCAGAAATAAACTTAGCCGTGACTGCTCGTGTCATCGGTTTTCGACTGAACATCCTGTCCAGAGGTACAAATGGGATGGGCTGAAAAAAATACAGAAATCACAAAGAAAATGTGAATATATGATTAAAAAATTTTCAACAAAGAAGACTCTTAGTTAATCTCTCTCTGTCTGATCTGTGGCACCAAGCTCCTCATTCCCTCATGAAACTATAAATTTCAACTTGAGATCACAGATGTATGCATTCGTTTAAAAAAACAAAACATTTAGCACAATTAGCAATTAGCACATGTGATGAGGATTTTGAAACTTTTATTTAATAACACATATTTAATGCTTGAGTGCGTATGCACGAGTCCTTCTGAGCAGTCCAGTATTACATTACACCACAACCAGTGTGAAGCCTCAATAGATCAATGCTGCCATGTTGTTAAAGCGTTCTCTTCTTCTTCTCTTGCTTCTTTTTGTCAGCCCTTGCAAATTGCAGCCCCAGTGTCTTTTCCCAATTCACACTGAATACCACCCAGGGTGCTCTTCTGCTGCTGTAGTGCATCTGCTTCATGGTTTCACAAGCTGTGCATTCAGAGATGCTCTTTTTAAAAGCGGTTATTTTAGTAACCGTTTCATTTATACCAGCTTAAAGCAATGACCATTGACATAAATAACACATTTTTGTCCAGAGAGCGTCTCTTTTTTGACCTTTTCTCTGTAAACAAGGATTTAAAAGGTGTACTTAATTAATTGACCAGTGAGTGTAGATAAATGTAGAAAAAGATGATTGTTATAGCAAACAATCTGTCTCTACCATTAAGCATTATCACAGATTATGTTAAATACATGGGACTAGTGCTTTTATGATCTAACTAAGCACTCATTCATAAAAGTACCTTACACTCACACTCAGATACACTGAGGGTAACTCGACATACTTCGGCATGCGGACTGCAGGAATCACAACCTTCCTCCACCTCCACCTCTTGAGCCCGATAACGATCAAGGCAAATGCCAACGTCTCGCATTCAGCTCTCTTTATAATGAATTCACTTTATAATAGTGCTGATTATTGGCACTAAATGCAGAATGACGAGATGAATTATTAGAGTGGCTTAACAGTAGCCAGATGTTACATCTCACACTATATTCCTGCCCAATTATCTGAAACTGTAGAATCTACATCTCAATGGTATAAATCAGAAAAAAAGAAATTATGTTCTTCTCATGAATATCCAACAAAAAAAGAAAGTTTCAATCTGATTTTCGTCGTTTTAAAAACTCTTATGTGGCAGCACCATTAACAGACTACTAAATGCAGCAGAGCCAGAAGTCACGGCGCATCCAGTGAGAACTGCAGCTATGAGGCGGAAAATCTTTCTCTTCTGCTCCTGTCCACCGAGCTAAAATCCATATTGCACACAAGCCGACAGCCTTTATCACAGACTGCAAAAATCATTTTCGGGGGCATGTTGGAAATCACTACATGAAGAAGATGAAGATAAGGATAAATGAATACACTATATATAGATTTCTCATGGGAAATGGGGAATGCAATTGTGTCAGTTTTCTTAAAAATTATTAGAGTGGCTTAACAGTAGCCAGATGTTACATCTCACACTATATGATAAAAAAATAAAATAAAATACAGTCCTTCTGTTAAAGGTACTCAAAGAATAGTAGAGCAGATGTGAGAGTGTGGCTCACTCATGTGTTTGTGAGCTGTACACAGCTGATCATCATTATTATTATTGTTTGTTTGTGTGTTTTTCTTTTCCTCAGATTTGTTCATAATAACAAAAATAAAAAAATAATCCAAACCGCATCATTTAAAGCGAAAAAGTTTGTGACGTTCAGCTTATGAACCTGATTGTAAAAACCTGAACTGAGTCTAACCTTGGATCTTTATTATAAATAGGAGATGAATACAAAAAGCTTTTTATTCATTTTTTCCCCCCTGTGGATGAATTTTGCAGCAAAACATCTGTTTCTCTTTTCAATTACGGCTTTTGTCCTTTTATGTGCCGTTGATATGACTGACGTGTCATGTTTCTCACACAGAAATTTCTATTGGCAGCGTACAACAGGATATTTGGAAAATGTTGAGCTCTGCAGCATGAAAGATTGCAGTTTTGAATTTATAGCCACATGTGTGTCGCCCTGCTGGGATCTATTCTCTGGCAGGATCCTTTATCCGTCCGCTTCCCCCCAACCGTGAGCTCAGTGACATTTCAAGCCTCTCTCACTTCACAATGAACAGTGGGACGCAGGAAGGAGTCACGTGGGGAGGGGGGTCACCCACACTGCTCTCATGATCACGCACTAAAACTCTGTGCAATGAAAGTTTCAGTTTTTAAGTGATTGGAGGCTACACGAGAGCAACGACTGGGAGCACTGGAGCTGAAAATAAACTGAATGAAAGTTTTAGATTTAGTTTGACATGTTACATGCAAAGCCCTTCTCACTGTTCCTAATGTGATGAAGTAAAAAGCAAGAAGCCGAAAACAACATCTTTGAGCAACAGTCGCAAAACTGTAAAGGTGAAAGTGAAGGTTGAACCGAGATGATGAGTGTTGCCTGTCCAATAAGTAGAGCGTGTAATGATGTAATAATGACTCCTCATTTCTCATTACTAGTTAATCTGAACATCAATATGGTGTAATCCCACTTTAAGATCCCCAGTAGCTGATTTTTTCCCCCTAATATGCATCAGAGACAGGCTATATAAAGGACTGGATCCTACTGTTGGAATGGGAATCTTTTTAGGAATAAAGAATATTCTCGTTATCTCTAACTTTGAGTTTTCTAGGAAAGAGTGGATAGTTGTGAGGTTAGGAGAGCATTATTAATAGCTTGAGGAGATTGTGTATAAAACCCTGCTGAATCCCTTACTGTGATTTCTCAATCTTGATCTGCTTGAAATCTGCTTAATCGGGCTCCTTTCTTCCCAAGATTCCCAAGAGGACATCTTTATTGCTAAAAACTCAGGTTGTGCTGTTTACAGGCAAAGTTAGAGGCAAGGCTGAGATAGTTTGGGCACGTGCATGCAGGGGAGGGGTGATGGATATACTGGACAAACATGGTTAAATATCCACAGATGTGGATGTGGTGAATGGTTGGTGTGACAGAGGTGGATGTTAGGGTTAGAGGAAGACATCCCACAGAAATAGAAGAAGGAAGTGTGTTTGTATGGATCCAGTTTTGCAGTGATGGGTCAGAGCCTGTATTGGTGCATCTACCAAGTTTTTTCTAACTTGATAGAAGTTTATTCTGTTCTTGAGTGTAGGAAGGTTTTAAGCAGAGCTTTGGGATGACAGAAGCAACGCAACTCTCAGATGCGTTTTTTCTGACATTTTCAGAGAATATCAGTTTGTGATTCTGCTCTCATCAGCCGCTTTGTTAGGCACACGTGTTCACATATATCTAATCAGCCAATCACGTGGCAGCAACTAACTGCATTCACGCATATATTCAACACAATGTGCTGAAGTTCAAACTGAACAGGAGAATGGAGAAGAAAGGTTATTTAAGTGACTTTCGGAATTGTTGTTGGTAGCAAACAGGCTGATCTGAGTATATCAGAAACTGATGTTCTGGGATTTTTCCCACATAACTATCTCTAAGTTTACAGAGATAGTCGGCCAAAAATAAAAAAAATAAAATATCCAGTGAGTGTCAGCTCTCTGGTTGAAAATATGTTGTTGATGTCAGAGGTCATCTTTGAGTTGATAGGACAGCAACAGTGACTCAAATAACCACTCATTACAACCACGTCATGTAGAAGCAGCAGACGGGGCTGCTGAGTGTCACCCCTGTCAGCTAATTCACACAGACTCACCAAAACTGAATAATGGAAGATTGGGAAAATGTTACCTGGTCTAATGAGTCTCGATTTCTGCTACTCCATTCAGATGTTAGGATCAGAGTTCTGATCATTCTGACAGCATGAAAGCATGGATCCACCCATCCTGGTATCAATCATTACTGTGTGGCAGATATTTTCTTGGTATCCTACCTACCTGAGTATTGTTGCTAATGATGTCCATCCTTTTATGACCACGGTGTATGATGTCTGAATGTCCAGCATGCTTTCTTGTGCTATCAGCATATTACGCTTTTCACTTGAGATCTGTGAAAAACAGCAAGATACTGACCGCAGACGTGATCAATAAAGTTTTCATAAAGTCATAACATTTAAATAATGCAATAATAACCATCAGAAATTGAATAATCACCCTTCCATGTAAACATGATATATAGATACAGCAGAAGAAGATGCTAACAAGTGGATTTTTAAAGTAAATGCATTCAGTACTTTTCCAAAGTTGCACGTTAATTAAAAAAACAAAACAAAACAAAACAGTATAATCAGCTTGTGCTTTCATTTAAAACTGCAAAATGTTACTGCGCTATTCTAAATGTGAAGTAGTTGAAACCAATGATGAAAATTACAGATACTGAAAATTACAACCTAAATTCAGAAGAATTGCATGCTTTATGTTGGTTGATTACAATGTAAGTGGCAGGCTGATTTAGATCATTTTTATTTAAATTCGCAAGTTAATGGAAAAAGTTGTGAATGTAATCCTTTATTTTAATTATACATATTACAGCTTACATTTGCCCAACATTCGTTTTCTCCAGACTAAAAATTTTATTTATTTTCAAAGACCGAAAAACAATCTAGACCTGATAACTACTTTGAGAAAGGACCATTGCTCTTAGGCCAGTCATGCCACTGTTACAATTAAGTGTGCACACTAAGCCATTGTTTTCTTGCTGCTGGATGACTTCTCCTTTATGTTCTTATGCTGCAGACTAAATTTGGAGTGAGTTACAAAGCTCTCTGCTGGTGCTGCATGATGGATATGAATCTAAACATGTGAAATTAGAATCGCTACCTCCTATCGGCTTTTTAAATCTGTTCTGGTTCTGGAAACTAACTCAATCATTGCTCGCACTAAGACATGGCCAGGTTGTGTTCAATCTATGTGACAAATCCACTCAGATAAACACCTCCTTGGCTAAAGCCCCAGAGAGGACATAACAAAATTGAGGTGCTAATGATATCAAAACATTTGGGAAGCTGTTTAAAGTCTGGACTGTTAAGAGGGGTTTTTTTTTTTGGTTTTTTTTAAAAACCCAAACCCCAAGCACCTCCTTTTATCAAATACTTCCTGGATATAGACACACATCTCGGAGCAAAGCAGACACTGACAATCTTATAAACTGCCTCTTGGTAAACTTGTGACAAACAAACAGGAAGGAAGCAGATTTTGCTCTTATTGTGTATTAGTAATCAGTATTTCTCTTCTAATACCAACACATACATAGGTGTATAATAATGAATGAGCAGGTAAGCAGGAGGGCAAGGCCTGATGGGTAAGTATTACTGCGAGGGCCATGGAGAGTGGGCAAATAGGCAGGTACTCAAGGCAAGAGTCTATTTTCTTTGGAGGGGAGCGATAAAACTACTCCAGGACAGGTGGTTACTTTTAAGTAAGAGCCTCTTTTCAGAAGAGTCTCAATCCAAAACTTCAGCAGCTTCATGTAGCAGGGGGTCAAACAGCCGGGGTCCTGCAGGAGCAAACTAGGGAGGGGGATGAGAGTGCAAGGTTAGTACACAGGAAGTAAAACACAAGAAAAGAGAGCCCGATTGTTGCTGCTAAGGTTCTTAAATCCACAGCAGGTAATGAGAAAATGGAAGTAGAGTGTTGATGCCAGGTCTCCAGGTGGAGTTTCCTGGAGAGGGGTGCCTGGCACACCCAGCAGAGACAAGAGACTCAGAGGAAGGAGATGGAACGGCCAAGCCATAACAAGGATACAATTATTAAAATACCCTTTATCAGAGCTTTCTGATTTTCAATGCAATGGAAAAGCGATTAATGAGCCGACATCATGTTTGAGCAACAAATTGACAGGTGGGTATAGTATGTGAAAGCTGTATTGTGAGTCTGGAGAGTTTAAAAGGGTTTCCACAGCATTCATTATCAAATAAATGTTGAATCTATCATGCGCCAAATCCTCCTTTTTTATGGTCTTTTTGTTCTGTTTTGTAACTAAACACAAATGAGCTGTTATCTCTCGCCTCGCTGTGTTTTTTTAATGCTCTGAACATTTTAAGTACATATTCTAAGCTAAATTCAGAACTGAAAGGTTGGGTGGGTGTTTGGGGCGTTTGTGGCTAATGTATGTGGTGTGACCTGTATTGTAAAAAGTCTCCGTAATACAGTCCGTAATACAAATACCACACAGCTTAATCACAACACCACAAACCGCAGCCTCACAAAAATTCACAGCTCTGATACGCTGTAAATGACTATTAAACATTCAAAGGGTTTAAGTTTATTGTAATTGAAATAAGGCAGCTGATGTGCTAAGACTTGTGTGAATCCTGGATGCATGTCACACCTGAATAAAAAAACATTAGAAACAATTTAGTTATAGTAATTGCAAAACAATTACCGTAACAGTTAAAACAATAAACTATATTTTAAAAATAATGCAGAAGTAATCATAAAAAAATAAAAGAGACTTTCCCTGAAATCCATTTCTCAGCAGCTTTCAGTTGAGAAGAGCTGTAGCAGAAAAACACTGATTAATCCGTGAGTCGTTCGTGCCTGTATCTGTGACTAAAGCTCTCGCTCTGCTTTTCTAAAGCCGGGACACTTTTTTGAGAGAATCTTTCATTTGATACGCCTCGAAAGGTGCAGACGGAAAAAGCTTGTTTGTGGATTTCAGCTGCTATGAATCTGACTGCAAGGTTGTAAAGTGGAAAAATGGAAAATGTAAACTGCCACTTCTGATGGGAATCAGCAACTGATTTTCAACCATCTGAGACGACGCAGGGAAAGTAAAAGGCCCGTGTGGATTACATTTGATGAAGATGATGGGACGACATTGGACTGATTGAAATTTAATAAAGATTGGCAACAGAATGGAAACACTTTCAAATATTACGCAAGATTTCGCTGAGGATGCAGCTGCTGAGAGCGCCTTCAGTCCTGCTGTAGTGGTTTATCACCTTATCTTGTCAGGTATACTCCTACAGCCTTCGCTGACACCACTTGTCATGTCTCAGATGGGTTGTGATTCATACTGATTAAGCAGTTTATTTTGACACACAAATTTTATTCCAGTGTTTATCTGTTTTAAATCAATTTTCCATAAAATGTGATTTATTATTGAAGTCTTAATTAAACAGGTTTCTTTTAATTGTTTCAATCTTTGAGTCTCCCTCTACCCAGCCACCTCCTCCAGCTTATCCGGGGGAACACCAAGGAGTTCCCAGGTCAGCCGAGAGATATAATCTCTCCAGCGTGTCCTGGGTCTGCCCCGGGGCCTCCTCCCGGTGGGACATGCCCGGAACACCTCACCCAGGAGGCATCCTTGTCAGATGCCCGAACCACCTCAGCTGGCTCCTTTCGATGTGGAGGAGCAGCGGCTCTACTCTGAGCCCCTCCCGGATGGCCGAACTTCTCACCCTATCTCTAAGGGAGAGGCCAGCCACCCTTCGGAGGAAGCTCATTTCTGCCGCTTGTATCCGCGATCTCGTTCTTTCGGCCACTACCCACAGCTCGTGGCCATAGGTGAGGGTAGGGGCGTAGATCGACCGGTAAATTGAGAGCTTCGCTTTTACACTCAGCTCCCTCTTCACCACGACGGACTGGTGCAGAAAATTCATTTGGCTGAATTTTTAGCTAATTCAGCCAAATGCTAGAAAACCGATCAGATAATGATAATTAATGACCCAAAGCATCCTCCAAACCATCTCAAAAGTTTCTCACAGCGAAGAAATGGGATCAAGGATACTTGGGTAAACTGTTTAGCCGAAGGTTAGATTGTGCAGGGAAAGGACATAAGAACTACATCTGAGACTCGACAGGCCTCATTAGTGAATTAAATGTTAAAGTTCATTAGAGTGCAATTAGAAAAGAACGGAGGATTGTTGCCAGGAACAAACCATGATACTTCTGAAACAATGTCCTTTGGACAGATGAGATGCTCAACACCATATTTGGTGAAAACCAAACACAGCTTATCACCACAAACACGTCATACCAAAGGTCAAGTATTGTGGTGGAGGGGTTTGTTTTGACATGACGGCCTTCCAGTCATTGAGCCGAGCATGAACTCTGTTTTAGAGTCCATCTCTCTGACACCTAAAGACAATGATCCCAAGCACAGCAGCAAATCTACAACGGAGTGACTCAAAAATGAAAGAATCGACATGCTGCAATGGCCCAGTCAGTCCAGACCTCAACCTGACTGAAATACTGTGACGGGGCTTAAAGAGCTGTGCATAAATCAATTCTCGCAAACCTCAATGAACTGAAGCAACGCCTAAAAGAAGAGTGGGCCAAACAAATCCTCCACAACCATGTGCGACACCGAGAAAGCAAACAAAAGATGATTACCTCAACTTGCAAGCTGCTGAATAATTTTCACTGGACTGTATATTTATTTGTTTTTCACAAATGTAATTAAATGGGCTTAGTAACCGAATATATCTGATACTCAAAACACACGTGGCCATTTTTTAAACACTAACACTGGAATTTGCAGGTCTGCTTTTCGTCTTGTTCTCTTTTAAATTATATCTGGCCAGTTACAGCTAGTGTACCTGGCTGAAGGTGCTTCTCTCAGCATCCATCTGCAGCTGTAGAAGAGTTCAGCGGGAACAGATTGAATCCAAGGTTAGAGAGGCCTGAACGAGCTGTTCAGGGAGGATTCTTGAAGCGTATGTGTGTCATTACAGCACACAGATGGAAAACCATTTTCCACTAAAATGACCTTTTATCATTTAACACAGGGAAGATAATGACTGTGCCCCTTGATTTCTTCTTTAAAAAAAAGAAAAAACAAGAAGCTCTCAATATATGTATTACGCTGACAAGCGAACATACTTGGCTGAAGCAGCCAAACCTGCTGACAAAAGATAATTGGGAATTTTAGATTCAAAGGCTGCTTCGGCTCCCTCATCAAGACAGTAACCCTGAACACATCTCTCTACTGTACTTCTTTATAAAGAGAAACGCTGGTCCATCATGGTCTGAGAGCCCCCTCTTTCTGTAACCGCAGGTGAATCAGGTCATCAGGGTGAAGTGTTTACATTTTTCAGACTGCTTCCATATTATTGCATCATAATGATATTTGTAGAAAAGGTTAATGTCACAAGAAGTGACGTCAGAGGAAACCTTTTCTTATTTACGTCTAATTTTTGATTACTGACTTTTGACAACACATGGCACGTAAAATATTCTTTATCAGTGCTTTATTATATATTATATTAGCTTGAATAAAACACTGGTGCAGTGCATCACCAGATTTATTAAATCTACTTAATCAATGTTCATTTTGATGAATGCTCCACTGCAAACTATTTACAACATAGTTAGACTAAACGAACAAGGCTGACTGTTCAAACCACCTCTTTGAGTTTTACTGAAAAGGTTTTTGTGTGTGTTCAGAATGTATTCTTTTCCTAACACAGGCTTGGATTAATAAACTCAATCCAGTCTCCCTTTTTCTTTTTCTTTGTTGTTGTTGTTATTGAAATCAAATAATATGTCTTCCTGCTGCTGCTGAGAGTGACTCCTACACAGCTGAAGATAATTATTTCACTGTTAGTTTTTACTCCAGTCTGTTTGCCCAGTAAAGTGTGCGCAGTCTATAAAGCCAAGTCCGCCAACCTGAGCGACTATATTTGTCCCTCTCATACAGGACTGTAGCAGGGGCAAGACAAACGTTTTAAAATTACAATTTTAATCAAAATTTACACTCACCGGCCACTTTGCTAGGTCAACTTTATTAGTACCAGGTTGGAAACAGTCATGATAAATAAAACAGTCTGAGATTACATGAGCTTTGTGACGTGGTGCGTTATCCTGCTGGAAGAAGCCATCAGAAGATGGAAACACTGTGGTCAGCAACAATACTCAGGTAAGCTATGGTGATTAAATGATGCTCAGTTGGTACAGAGGAACCCGAAGTGTGACAAGAAACTATCACACCACTGCAACGCCAGCAGCCTGGATGAATCCTTGCTTGTTGTTTATGCCGAATGACCCTACCATGCGAATGTTGCAGCAGAAATTGAGGCAGATCAAATGAGGCAACATTTTCTAGTCTTCCGTTGTCCAGTGTTGGTGAGGCTGTGAACTCTAGCTTCAGTTTCCTGACTTAGCTGACAGGAGTGGCACCTGGTGTGGTCTTCTGCCGCTGTAGTTCATCTGTTTCAGGATTCAATTTGTGGTGCATTCAGGGATGCTCTTCTGCATATACTGGTTGTAATGAGTGGTCATTTGAGCTAATGTTGCTTTGCTATCAGCTCAAAGCAGTCTGACTATTCTCCTCTGACCTGTAGGATCATTTTTATCCAGAGACCTGGTGCTCACTGGACATTTTCGTGTTTTCAGGCTGTTCTTTGTAAACACTAGAGATTGTTGTGTGGGAAGATCAGCAGTTTCTGAAATACTCAAACCAGCCCGCCTGGAACCAACAACCACGCCAATTTCAAAGCGACTTAAATCAACTTTCTTCCCCATTCTGATGCTCGGTTTGAACTTCAGCAGGTGATTCATTGGATAATTTTCTGAACAAACAGCTGAACAGCTGTAAAAAGTGGCCAGTGAGTGTTTAGAGTTTTACGAAAGTCTGCTAATCCCTATTTCTTAATCCGAGAACATCAATAAGTCAAAATGAAGTGGTTTTATTTCAGGATATCGATCCTGTGATAAAACTAAACTGTTTGGACATCTCTGCATGTCTTCTGTGTACACCCGCACTGCATAATGGATGTGCATATGATTTACTTCTCTAATAACTAAAACACTGCGTCTGTTTGCAGGGGCGTACTCCTCAGTGCAACTCCTGTGGATAATTTTTCAATGAGAGATATTCAAATTCTGTTTGTGCCAAAAGTGTCAGTATCCTCTGTTAGCAGGGGTGTAAACAGGATGTAAAACAACACACTGGAGTTCAGTGACATGGGAGACAGGGGTAGGAGACTGGCTCTTTCAGCTGTTCGACTCAGGGTACACATCAGGAACACAAACATGTGTTTAAGGATTAATTAAAAGGCTTTATTTTCCCTCTCAACGAGTCTTTGTGTTAAAATTTCAAATGAGCATTAAAAAAACGATTTCCTGTTATTTGCCTGAACATGAAAGCGCTCACTGATTAATAAAGGGTGATTCATGAAACAACACAACAGCTTTGTTGCAAATTGGTTTATCATACACTCACGCGCCCATTAGCAAGTGCCCCAAACAGTTACTTGGAGCCAGTTCGAACAAAGGCAAGGAAAATGATCAGTGCCTGAAGTCGGGTCCAAGAACTGAGACTAAGATTAATGACTGAAAACTTGAATAGGCTTTGTTTGGATAAATGAATTCATGGCAGGCTCAGTGAATGCAAGCCCTGTGTGATGTCTGTAGGCTCAGACTGTTAAATATACTCACTGGCAGCCAGGTTTCTCATTATAAATGCTGTCCATGGTTTATCCCAGTTGCTTTAATTCAAGATTAGAAAGCTGTGATTGCTATCCCGACTCATCGTAGCTTAAACTCTGCTTAAACTATCTCAGAAATGTAAACACTGGCTCTCCAGAAGTTGTCTGCTAATAAGCACTTTACTCACAAAGGACCTGTTTTTGCGAAAGAAATCAAACATCTGAGCAACAACTTCCTGCATCAAACGTTTCTCGGCAGAAAGAGATAAACACAAAAGGTCATTCATCTCTCCCGAGCACGCCTGAAGCCACACACCTCTGCTTTGCACTTTGAGCTGAATCACATGGAGTTTGATTGAAATCAGCTTTTAAATATATATTTATTTGCATCTGATTACATTGCAAGCCCTGGGTGCAAAACATAAAATACTTCTTTTCATTTTCTCATGTTGACATCTTAGGTGAAACTTTAATAAAATACATGCTGATCCCCACGAGGTATTAGACCGGCGAACTAAGCGCCGTATCTGTGGCGGTTAAATGAGTCATTATGCGGTTTTAGATACACTTATGTCAGATGCATTAAGGAGTAGAACTGTGAGTAAGAGAGTGCATTTCGTTGGCAGAGGCTGAGGTTAAGCTCTGTGTTAGGCAGACTCTGGATACATTATTCAGTGTCTGTCTCACCACTTAAACCAACTTATCTGAGAATGGGAGTCCACATTTGCACTTTAGCGCAAACTAAGACAGCACACTTCTTTCACTCTGTCACTCATTAGCCGAGGGTTTTTCAAACTGGCTTGCAGCTTTGTTCTTAATTTTGGTGACTGAAATATCGTTAGACTTCTAAAGGAAATTTAGCACATGAATCTGTGCGTTTGAAAAATCGGCAAGACCGAGGCCTAATCATTTCTGAGTGTCTATGTTAGAGCTCAAGCCACAAGTTCCTAAGGGATCCATGTGATTTGAGCGTTTAGGCTCAAATTAGGATTAAAAGTTCAAATCAAACACTGCATCCTCTCACATTGTCTTCCGCTTCTCTTTCGGGTGATCTGCCTCCATCTCACCCTATCCCTGTCAACTGTAACAACAGCTCTCCCTGCAGCATCCATAAACCTCCGCTGTGGTCTTTTCCTGCTGCTGGGCAGCTTTAGCTTCAACATCCTTTGTCCAATATATCCACTATCCCTCCTCTGCACATATCCAAACCACCTCAGCCTTGCCTCTCTCATTTCTAATTCTACAATTTTGGTCACTTGCATCAAAAATCTTAACATCTTCGATTCCAATTCAGCCTCGTGTCTTTTTGTCAGTGCCAGTGTCTCCAAACCATACATCATAGCTGGTCTTGCCATCATCTTGTAAACCTCCCTTTTCACTCTTGCCGCTATCCTTCTGTCACAAATCGCCCCTGACAGTCGTCTCCACCCACTCCACCCTGCCCGCACTCTCCTCTTCACCTCTCTCATGAACTGTCCGTTGCTTTGGATGGTTGAACCCAGCCATTTAAAGGCATCCACCTTTACTATCTCTGATCCTTGCATCCTTTGCATTTCCACCAACCTCACCTGCATTCTCTTTTTTAAAACGTGAGAAACACGAGGAGACGGTTAGTGAGCAAAAATTCACTTTGACGTTATTCTCTGCGCCCTGCTTTTCCTTCACAACACCAGATCAGGCTCGATGTATTTCGCTCACTTCCTTGCACAGATGTTGCGTTACAGGCGGCATATTACAGTAGTTTATAATTAAAGACCTTGGGAGGCTATTCCCGTGAATACTCTGGAGGTCCACACACATCCTGAGTGAGAGTTCCTGCCCCGAGGAGAGTCAGTCCGTGGGTGCACTATGCAAAAACCAGACGTTCAGAAGTGATGAATTATCAAACCGGCAGGTGGTTGGATCCTCACCGTGGAGAAGATTCATTTCTCCTTTATTTTACATTCAAGTCATGGGTGGTGATCAGTTAATTAGCGACTATCAGCATGCCTGCACCAGTGATGGACGTTTTGTAGCCTGCAGAAACAGACGTCTTAATGGAAGTCGCTTCGCTGCACAGCGAAAGATTTCCAAAGCCACTTGTGTGTGATACATTATGAAGGAGAAGCTTCAAGGCTTAACCCCAAAGTTCTTGTTTAAGAAACATGTTGGTATCATTGTCTCATAAACTATTCAACAGTATAGTGGGGGAGAAAATACCATATTCACTTACGGAAACATGATTTTGGCTCCTGAGGTAGTTCGGTAAATATTTAATGACAGAGCAGAGCTGTGGGTGTGACTTAGTGCCTGCCAGCAGATGTGTGAGCTTTGCTTTAAAACAAACATATGACAAACGCCCGTTTATCATCAGTTACTTTTGGTATGACTTTACTGCACTGCTCTCAGTGATGTGCTTTTTATTTCTTCCGTGCGTTACGTGATCGTTACTTGGTCAGAAATTTCAGCTGGTTTAAATCTTTTTTATTTCTTACACATCCTTTATATTGCATTTCACAGCAAAAGCCTTGAGTGTACCAAAACTTCTATAATCCATTATTCTGTGGATTCTTGCCAAAGGAAAGACAGAAAGGTGCGTTCAGGTGAGGGGAGTAGTGTGGGGAGAAGAGAAACGCTTCCAGTGGAGTCCAAGCTCGTGTCGCATGTCAGATGAGTCACACACAGTGCTAAGTAATTTTAATTTTTTCTGCAAAAAGATACAATACTGTATCTTTTAAATATAGTAATATTCAAAGGTAGTCTTTAAGGATGTGAAAGATCACTGGTAGCACGTATAATGTGTTTACGTGTGGTATTTCTCATCTCTTTATCTTTTTGAAAGATCACAATTCTTTCAAACTTGACGTGAAAAGAAACTCAGAACAGAGGAAGAGGCAAACATTTCTGGCAATGCCTCTAACATGACATGACTTCTGAAGGGCAGTTTCTCTAATGACAAACCGTCTGTGCACACCTGTGGACCCGTAACTCTGAGTGCATTCACAAGTCAGGATTTCACTGAATGCTGTGTTTCAGTGAAAATCTGAGAATGTGGCAAGAAAGGTTTTAATGATGCTTACATGTCTACCTCCACCTTTCACTGCATATATCCAAGTGCTGGAGACTGAAACTAAAACATAATTTCAACATTATTAAAAATAAATGGCCTCTTCTACTTAGATTACAGCCAGATATGGCTCCAGAAATGAAGGTCAAGGTTAAATGCTTAGCCAGCCTTTGTACTCTCGTCCTCCAAGGCCTGGTATATTGTTTAGAAGTTTGAAGAGAATCATATAAAGTTTTACTGATTTTCACATTTATTGTGACCTTGACCCAATTTTCACAAAAATGAAATCAGGTCAAACTGTTATTGGCATCTACCGTAACACAAAATTTGAACAACATATCTTGAGAACTGTGAATGCCAGACAGCTAACAAACACACCTTTTTCTTCAGAGGGGGAAACAAAACCACCTCCAAACATCTTGAACTAAAATTATATCCGAATTTCTCGATAGTCACGCTCTGATAAAGACGCAGTTTAACGCAGGCTTTGGAAATGGCAAATACGGTATTTAAAAGCAAACTTTATTCAAATATTTTACATTTTTACCAACATTTTCTTTCAGTTTTATTTCCTAGAATCATAAACTGAAGTAAGTCTTAGGAAAAAAAAATTACAGCCAATTTTCTATTTACATTTTCACAATGCATCAGTTTACAGTTTCAACTAACATTCTGGTGAAGTACAGAACCGCAGGCTGCGCAGTCAGATTCTTGATGGCGTATGCATGTCCTGTAAGAAGAGAACAGTAACTGTAAGAAACAAAAAAAGCATCAAAAATATGTGCCTTTATCACTAAACCATGTTAAAGATCTATTATGTATTTGCAAACGTTTTTATGATGAGATCTTACAGTAAATGTAAATATTCTTACCAGACTCCACCACAAAAGATTTTCCAGGACTGAAGCATGACTCACAGCCATCGATGGTCACACCCACTGAGCTGGTTAGTAAGTTAAAAACCTTTAAAAAGACAGAAATAAATAATGGAAATACTTTAGGACTGTTGTATAAGAGGCCTAGTTACTGCATAATTATATGCAAGAAACAGAATAAAGTAGTACTCACTGTTGTAGCACTGTGGTCCACCCAGAGAGGCTTCTTCATGAGGGATCCCAGCAGCAGCTTTCCACTACAGAAGGAGTTGGTGCTCACGTCCTCTTGGAGGCCCATAGCTCTGTCTTGATAGAAGTACCAGTCAAACTGGTCTGGAGTGACACCAGGATCGCCTACAGTAATACAAAGAAGACATAAGGATCATTAGATGACATAACTTTATTTATTTAAAATGTCTTGTCTACATTAAAAAGAAAGCAAACCAAATTAGACACATAAATGCTTTGAGTTTTTTGATGCAGGCATTTTAAGTATTTTATTTTGATCCTAACTGACAATAAAGAGAAAATTAATAAAAGACGTGATGATCGATCTGTCCAGTTAGGAAGGATAAACTACTGTGAATCCTTTTCAGCTGTTTTGGTGCAAGTGAAAGTGACAACAGGTGCACTGGAGCGGCCACAACATGGTTTTAACAGGTGTTTGCCATGGACCACCGCTTTCTCCTTATCCCTGCTGACTGATTGTTCTCAGTTTGGCTTTTTGCTTGTGTTTTTGTTCCTGCTGGTAACATGAGATGATGCCTCTAGCCCAGGGGTGGGCAATCTCAGTCCACGAGGGCTGGTGTCCCTGCAGGTTTTAGATGTGTTCTCGAACCAATACAGCTGATTTAAATGGCTAAATTAGCTCCTCAACATGTCCTGAAGTTCTCCAGAGGCCTGGTAACGAACTAATCATGTGATTCAGGTGTGTTGACCCAAGGTGAGATCTAAAACCTGCAGGGACACCGGCCCTCGTGGACTGAGATTGCCCACCCCTGCTCTAGCCCATTCTGTTTGCAAAAGTACTGTAGTTCAGCTCCTCCAGGATGGCACATTCATATGTGTCGTTACAAGAAGGCTTGTCGTGTCTCCCAGCAGAGTCTAAAGAGCGTGGACGAGATAACAGATGGGCCGTTACAGGAGAAGAGCCGAATAGGGCCATAGAAGGTCATCAGCCCTGCAGCAGAACGGATATTGACTCCTTTGTGCAGGGAGACGGATGGCTGCAAATGTCCCCACAAAATGACCAAACTGTCAGAAAAAGACTCCATGAGCATAGCTGAGGGTCCTTTAGTGGGACCTTTGCTCATAGCTCTGCACCGTGCAGCTCAACTGGCATTTGCCAGTGATATATCTCCCCATACCATCGCTGACCCACGGTCAAACCAGTCATGCAGGGTGATTTTGAAGGCAGCATAACATTTGCTACAAACGGTTGTCTTGAGACTCTTTCACATCTGTCACATGTACTCAGTGTGGCCCTGTGCTCATGTGCTCATCTGTGAAAAGAGAGGCCAGTGGCGGTTCTGCCTGTTCTGGCGTCCTCTGGCGAATGCCAATTGAGCTGCGCAGTGTTGAGCTGTGAGCAGGAGTCCCACTAAAGGAAGTTAGGCCCTCATGGCATGCTCATGCAGTCTGCTGCTGACAGCTTGGTCAGAAACATGCACATGAATCGCCCACTCAAGGCCATTTTGTAGACCTCTGGCAGCGCTCCTCATGTTCTTCCTAAAACAAAGGAGCAGATGCTGCTCCTGCTCTGTTGATCCCCTTCTACGTGCTTGTTCAGGAGTCCTCGGTTAATGACCCCTGTCACGGCATCTTCTCCACAGTCTTGAGACTGTGCTGGGAAACCTAGCAAACCGTCTTGTGATACGCTGTCCTGGAGGAGTTGGACTACCTGTGCAACCTGAATGGACTGCAGACACTGTAGCCAATCTGCTTTACAAACAGCACAAACCACATTTATGACCAAACAGTTTATTTTATTTAACAGTGTAAAAGACAACAGACATTTAAACACCTGTATCTGTGAAGTCAGTGCAAAAACAACATTTGGAAATCATTTTTTCTTATTTTTTCTCTTTTCTTTCTTAGAATTTTCTTACCTTCTGGTGTAGCCAACCAGAGGCTCCTAAACCACTCAGCCAGGTTGGCCATATCCTTCCGCTGTAAGATCAGCGGCTTGAGGGGAGGGGCACAAAGATCTGAAGCAGAGAGCAGAACTGTGCTCCTGGATGACGGCAAAACTGGAACATAATAAAAATAAAACGCAGATATTTATAATGAAAAAATAAGGTTTTTTTAAACCATTCGGGCACGCACCCAAACAGTGATCACACTTTCAGATATTTATCATTTATATTCAAGCCAACTGAGGTTAACAAGGACGACCATTTTAGGGCTGTAAATATTGCAGTATGAATGCTCGTATTGCCAGCCTGACAGACGAAAATGTCAAATGTGACGGATTCATTTCATTAATTCAAGACTGAACTCACAGTGACACACACTGATTCATCCACAACAAACACTAGATTAGACTTCAGCCGGTTATACTACTATTTAACAACAAAGGAAAAGCTTCAGCACTTTTAAATTCCTCCTCTAATGATTCTGAATCCTTTCAAAACCATTTCTGAGTCTCTTTATCTGTTTGGTAGTTTGTGGGACTGACAGTTTTTTTCCTAGTTGGTCTGACATTGAAAATCATTGTGAAAAACAATTCTGCTCTCAGTTATTTACTTATTCATCCAGGTTTTAAAACGTGCCAGTGCCCCAAGTTCCCGCTTCAATTACTGATACTATAATATTTGTAGAAAAGGACCGTCCACAAACACTGCACTTTATAGTGGTTTATCTGACTGTCTGCAGATGCCTGCAGTATCAGAAACACTGAGAGGCTAGGAGAGATTATGAATGAAATATCAGATGATCACAGAGCTTAATGGTTCTGGGCATGTCACCAGCTTGAAGTCTGACCCAAAATGGAAAGAATTTCAGGGCCTTGAGACTTATAAAAAACAATAAACTGCCTTTTTTTAAATTAGCAAAATACTTAAAGGGGTTTTGATTTCAAAACAAGCCAATAACATTAAATCCTTGTTGATTAGATTTCTTTCTCATGTAAAGTAAAAGCATTTTAATGACTTCAGCTCATCCCGTCTCATTTTTACTACGAGTGAAGCAGCCAGTGTTTGACACTTTATACTTTTCTTTACACTTTATTAAATGTTATAGTGAAGCTTTCTTTTCAGAGAATTGTGTAAAATGTTCTTTGAAAGATGAAACTGTTGGAAAATGTTTTAATGTAATTTAAAACCCACTTATGCTGTCAGCGTCTTCATAGTCTTCCAGCTCAATCATGGAGGACGGTCCACTCCTGTGGACTTGTGACCTGCCGATAAAAGATGAACGACAGTCAGAAATATACTGAAAATATAATAAAGACAGAGGTTAAGAGTAATTCAGGCTTTTCCTTGCATGTCATGTAGCTGATACCTGCTGTCTCGTGTGGTCTCCTGGTTGTCTGGGCTGTTGTCAGCTGCATGAGTGTTACTGCCTGCTACACAGATTTCCTCAGACGGACGTGATCTGACATTACATCTGTTAGTCTGACGTCTGTCCACAGTCGAAGACTCTATGACTGAAGCAAAAATGTCTCTAAATGTTGCCAGAGAGCGTTTGACAGTCTTAGGAGTGATCGGTGACTTTGCTGTCAAAGGAGGCACTGGAGCTCCTCCTAGAGGTTTTAATGAGACTGCCGTGTTGCCATTTTTGGGAACACCGAGTCTGGGAGATTTGCTCTGTTTAGACTGTTTCTTCCTTTCTTTTTTAGGTTCGGGCCTCTTGGGATGAAGCTGCTGAGGCTTTGAGGACACGTTCTCTAAATCTTCAGCTACGTTGTTGACAAGCCACCAATCGCCCGGGGCTCTCCTTCTCCGTTTGGCTGAATCTGCTTCCGTGAGCCGCTCCTTAGGTCGACTTTGCGACACGGGCGCTTTTGGTGTGGCTGACAGTTTTCCAGTAGAATCGTGCTGATATACTTTCTGAAATATCTTATTTCCTGTAACAAAAAGCACATTTCCTTTCCATTCTTTGCTACTTAATATTTCACACCAACTAGGAGGCAAACAAGGAGCACTCTGAGAGCGCAAACATTTAAGAGAATACTTTAGTTTTACTTTTAAGTTAACAGTTTTATATATCGCACTTTTATTTTGTTTGTGCTTTATGAGTACAATAAAAGCAAGTGCAAAGTACAGCCTTTTTTCATTTGCCCTGGTGAACCTCATTTTAATATACCGGACACAATTTTTTTTTCTTTATGTGTAGCATTCATTTCACTGTTTAGTAAGTTACATTTGTGTTAAGTTTTAAGCAATAAAAAGAAAAGTTTCTGATCCCAAGTTTATCGTGTCTCCTTATTTTGCCAATTCTAGACAAATAAATCATTGAGTTGACCTTGAAGAGCTTGGTGGATCTAAGCCAAATTTTAATGACTTGTTAACACTATCACAGTATTAACTCATAGCCAACAAGATTTACCTATTTTACTTTGGAAGGCTAAACTACCTGTCAAGACATCTGTTAAAAGTCGATCCAACACAAAAGGCCAAATTCTCTTTATCTACACATGCATCAGTACTAAGAGTCCAATAGCACAATATATAAAACATCAGTCACAGAAACTCCTCTGTAGTACTGGCACTTTTACCTTGACCTTACCTGAGTTAAGGCTGTGGTCCCTCTGAGTAAAGACCAAAGGGCTAGACTCCTGGTCCAATTCTTGATCCGGGACCTCCTGCTGCTCCGGCTCGTCGGCAAGCTCCGGCTCAGCCGTTACTAAATCTTTATCAATTGCTTTCATCTTGTCTAACTTTTCTCCTTGTTTATTTCCTTTTTCGCTCTGTTTTGTTTTCCTTTTTTTAAACTCACTCGTCTCCTGACTGGGCAACACTTTAAGCCGTTTCTGATTTCTTTTCTTTGAGGCTTTGTCTTTCTTTGCTTTTGCAGGTGAAGGAACTGCTTCGCTGGAGTCTTTAGGTTTCTGTTTGGACTTCTTTTGCGTGGCCTGCTGGCTGTTGTCCGCTTCCTCTGTGCTCTGAGGGCAACTCAACCACCACTCTCCTGTCGATTTCCTTTTCCTTTTCCCGAGAACCTGACAGTCTTCAGATGAAGTCCCTTTAGAAACAACTGACTGGTTGTTTTGTTTCACCTGTCCGTCTGTTTCACAATTCATAGCTTCTTTGTCTAAAGGGATCAAAGGAAAAACATATATAAAGTAAGCAAAGTAATTTTAAGTGAATGAAGGAAAAAATTGTTGCAATTCCAAAAATTAACATGTTTTGATGATAAAGATCAAAACTTTAATCAAACTTCAAAGGTTAAGATCACATAAGATGACAATAGCTAGCACAAATATTCAACAACCAATTATAGAAGAGTTTTTAGGAAGTACAAAGGACTCACCAACAGTAGAAACTATGTCTTCAGTATCTCTGTGCTTGTCACTGGTCTGCTCATCAACATCCTTAACAGTAGGTTCTCCCTGCAGCTCTTTCCTGCTCGCCTTTAACGAGTCAGCCTTCTGTGTCTTGGTATTTTCTTTACCATCTTTTGAAGACTTTTGTTTCTTTGTTTCAGCAGACTTACTTGCTTTCCTTTCTGTTTTCTTAGAGGGTTTCGCTTTTTCTGTTTTGCGACTCGTTGTGTCTTCAGGCTGATCTTCTGCTTCATCACTCTCCTTTGACAAAGTTTTCTTGAGCTGCTTCTTCTTTTTTACTGGCTCTTCTTGAACCAATAAGTCACCCGCAGGAGCATCTTGAGGAGCAGGAAGCTTATTTTCCTCATTTCTAGGCCCAGTCTCCTCACTGTTCTTCTCTTTCTTCGTTTTCTTCTTAATTTTCTGATCAACAGGCTGATCTTCCAATTTACTTTTTGACTTTTCTTTTTCCTGCTGTGGCTCTGGCATCTCCAGTGATCTATCCTTTGTCCTCTTATCTGAGCTGTCTTTGTCTGTGCTGGGAATTCTGCTGTGACTTTGTTTCTTACTGGCAGCACTTTTACTTGGGATGGAAAACCACAGAGGTGTATCATCTTCTAGGATCATAAAATCATCCTCTGGTTCAGGGGGAGGAGTGGGTACTTTGACTTGTTTCTTCCCAGAACTTAAAAAAAAAGATAAATACATATAATTAATTTTTTTAGGAAAGAATGTGACTGAGGCCACGTGGTATTATGTGATCAGTGTTGGGGAGTAATGGAATACATTTAACAATGTTACATATTTAAAATACAAAATATGAGTAACTGTATTCCGTTACAGTTACTGTTTAAAAAGGTGGTATTCAGAATACAGTTACTTTGTTGAAATAAATGGATTACATGGCAGTCTTTTCCTGTTTCATATGTTAGGCTATGCCCTCTCTATTTTTGGTAATTCCACGCCAGTGGAAACCCAAACAAAACACGCATTAAGAGGCTCTGTGTCACCGAGCAGAAACGGGAGCTGGAAGCATGTAAATATAATAATAACCACTGCAGCCAAAAAGAGTGCCTGACGAGCCCAGCTGTGAGTAAGCTATTAAGACTCGACTGTACACCGTGTTCGTGTTTTCCTCTGAAACAATAAGTTCCGTTGGAGCAGGCTTTCAATGCCTCTCTCTGTCTCTCGCTAGCAAAGTTGACCCAGACAACAAAGTAAAGCTAGTTTTCAGTTACGAGCCCGACACAGAACCCGACGTATTAACCAGAGGTCCCTTTACTATGGTTTGGAGCCGCAGACCTGTTTTCTATACGCGTGAAACAGTTTTAATACGAGATCACTGCAAAAAGTGCAGCCTTACCTAATGTCCACCTACTGTTACTTATTTATATTAAGATTTAAAAATCTAGTTGGTATTAGTATGATGAATAACCTTCAGTAAAATAAACAAATCCCACAGCAATAGTACATTCATGTAGTTGCAAAAAGCATGATAATATATTAAGTATTCCAAAGTATTCAGAATACGTTACTGTCATTGAGAGACATAACGGAAAACGTTACAAAATACATTTTGGGGCATGTAATCTGTAGTGGAATACATTTTAAAAGCAACGTTCCCAGCACTGTATGTCATGCAGACATGTTTACGTAGACAAGTTATAAAGGTGTCCTCTGATCTCAACTCACCTGAAAGGTTTTGACTGTGCTGCATGTTTCAGTTTCTGCAGAAAAGCTGTCATATCTTTTCCCGCTCGTGTGGATGCCACAGGAGCTGCGACTTCAGGCTTCCGGCTCACTGTTTGAACAGCTGGCTGTGTGCTTTCTTGACTCCTGTAAACAAAGAAGACATAAAATGTGACTGAAATAATCAAAACGTTTTCAAGAGCGACCAGAAACACTTCCCTATCTTTTTGAATCGTTGTTCCTGCCTCCACTGATCAAAATGAAGCGTATCACCAATACAGTATGTTTGATGTGCTATATAATCCCGTAGCCTATAAATATTGTTCATCTTTGATTACTGTTGTGCAGTATTGCTGTGTATGTTCGTTTAATTGGGGAATTTTTTTTAAGTAGAAAAGGGCAAATGGCAGATGGCAAAAAACTAAAATATCTTGTACAATTAATGGTCTCATATGGTCACATTTATAGCATCAAAGTCTCTTCCTCCTGAAAAAACACCCAACGAGGTATTTAAATGAAAAGCAACCTTACCCTTGTAATTCAATCTCCTTCTTGTGGCCAGATATCTTTGTTAAATCAATCTTGCTTGGGGGAGACTCCAATCCAGACTCGCCGTTCCTAGAGAACAGGATTAGTGAAAGATTTGTGGAAAATAAAAAAATAAAAACATGAAAAATTGTAGAGGCAACATTTCCTGCTAGGAACTAAGTATGAATTTCCGTACTCCTCTGTGACTTGTCCATTACACTGGGGATTCTGGGTGGGTAGAGAGTCTTTCTTCACCTCTTCTATTCCTTCATATTCACACATAAAAAGAATTGGGGACACAACTTGTGCTTTTTCATCGTCCTGCTTTTCTTCTTCAGCAGCCAAACTTTGTTCTGCTGGACTGGAAGTCTTTACTGGGTGATGTCCTTTAAAGGGGATGTCCAAATCTGCAACAAGAAAAAGCCCAGTCCTAAACAATTCATTTATTTCCCACCTGTGGGACTAATAAAGGTCATCTTACCTTATCTTATCTTAATTTAAAAAAAAAAAAAAAACACAAACAAACAAAGAAACAAACAACAACAAAAAAAACACACACACAAGGCATATATTTTCATTATGAACACAAATTTGAGTGTCTTACCGATATCCAGTTCAGTACTTGCAGGATGCAAGACATCTCCATCATCTCCCTGAAGAAATTCAAAATTGTGAATTAAAATAATGAACACAAATTACCAAAAATATTGTCTTGTTCAAAAAAGGACTCACGGCTGAGCCAGTAAACAAGAATTCATTAGAAAGTGTGTTTGTTTTAATAGCTGGACTGCAACAGATGTTTAACACTAGAGCTTAGGACATGCATGCAATATAAGCAGAAGTATCAACTGACTGTACCATTACTAATTGGTGTCCTGGAGGTTTTTTTATCAGCTGTCGCTCTGGGGGGACCGAGTCCTCACTCTTATTCTGGTGTATTTCTGAATCAGAAGTCTGGAGCAGAGGAGAGGGGGGCTGTAGATTTGCATGTGAGGCTGAATCTGGAAAAAACAACAACAACAAAAAAAAAAAAAACAACAGTCGAGAAGAGGTTAATAAAATGGAAATACCTAATTTATAACAAAGAATTACACCAATCGGATGAATATCACTCACCCATGTCATCAAAGATCTTATCAATATCTTGCAGTGTCAACGTACCTTCCCAGTGCTTAGCTGGGCTGAAAAACAAAGGTAAGAATTAAAGGGTAATTCCAAACTTTTGTAATTTCGGTTCTGTGATATCAAATACAAATAAATCTGCAATAGCATGAATAAATCCAGAAAATGAATTTATGAAGCTCATAGATATTAAAACACACACACACACACACACACACACACAAACGTTTAACTAAAATAAAACAGCTACATTTTAGAAACGTGTTTAAACTTACCTTTCATTGTCAGTAATGTAACAGAGCTTCCTCTTGGGTCTCTTCTGTGAAGAGAAACCAGCTTAGAAACCACTCCAGGATTAAATGAATAACTATGTTGACTTAGCAAACACAGCCCCTGTTCTAATAGATACAAAGGGTCTAAAGAGACAACAGATGTAAGGCTAAATGATCAACTCTCTAAAACTTTACAAGAATCATAACATTCATGGATGTAGTCAAGTTCACTTCAGTTTTGTTTATATATACTGTGACTTCCCAATTACAATAACAACAAGTATCTCATAAGAGTCTCTGTCCAGATGGTAAAAATAAATCCTACAATATTAAAGAGAACTTAAACAAACAGAGCAAATGCTTGGTAACTGGCAATCCCACATTTGTTTGACCCTGGTTTAAATGAGAAAGGATTGATCTTTTCAGTTAACCCATTTTTGAGGTTCTGCACATTTCCAAACCATCCCAGCCTTGCCTCTCTAACTCAGTTTCCAAAACACTTAACCTGAGCTGTCCCTCACATGTACTCATTTCTAATCCTGTGCATTTTGGTCTCTCCAGTGAAAATCTTAGCATCTAGGCCTGCCTCCTGTTTTTTTTTGTTTTGTTTTGTTTTTAGTGCCACCTTCTCCAAGCCATGCATCATAGCAGGTATTACTACCATCAACATTTTTTCACTGTTGTTGCTATCCTTCTGTCACAAATCACCCCTAACATTTGTCTCCATCCACTCCACCTTGCATGCACACAGGTGCTGCAGAGATTAAAGAATGCAGTCCTAATATTAAGTTTAGAGGACGAGTTAAATGACAAGTCATGTTCAAATGGATACAAAAGGCGATCGGTGTGTGTAAATAAAGACGGTAGTCTGCAGCCAGACTCGGAAGTTTAAAAACTTGTCACCGGGAAAATGTCCTGGGCTAGGGTAATGTTTGTAATAAGTTTGTGCAAAAGCACGAATAGAACTTACTAGGACTGGGTACTCCATCTCCATTTGTGTTAGCTGGCTGTCGTTCTTTCAACAGTATGGTTAGCCGACTGTTTCCGACCGCGAGACCCGAGTTAACAGGTAATAATCATTTCGTGTTCGTTTACTCTCTAGTTTGTTAGCCCTCACGTGAACACCTTAAAAAATCATGTAAAAAATAACTATTTAGCCATACAAAGACCAAATATAACGTTTTCTTCTAGCCAATATCCTCCGTTAGCACAACAATGGCGCTGTTTACAGTTTGTACTTCACCCGCGCACTCTAGAAAACTAAAGCGACATTATGCCCCGAGTACTGACTCAAAGGCGGGAGTGTCGCGAAATTGGCACGCTGTAATTCACAGTCCATGTCTTCTATAACATCGCTGTGAGTGTGTTAATTAAGTAATGACTTGAAAATAACTGTCTAATTGGTAGGGCCTACTGATTTTTAACAAAGTTTTGGCTGGCAGCGGACTTGCAGCCTGAAGAACAACGCACAGGGAATCAGTGTTCACTCTTTTCTTCTTCTACATATTAGTTTCCGGCAGATTAAAGTTGGCGCTTTGCCTACTGCCCTCTACAGTTTAAAGTCGGAACCAGCATCCTGCACCATATACTGGATAACAAAATCAAAATCAGAATACAGTACTTTCCTAAGGAAATTATGTGGTTACAGTTGCTCCAAGAAAATAACAGTAAAAGACTGAGCTAAATACTATTACAATATTACAATTTATTACTAAGTTTACAAAATATAGGAAATAGCTCTAATAAATAGCTTTCCAATTTCATATGGTAAGTATGACTGTGCAATGACAATAAAGAGCTATCTTATCTTAATATATACAAATACTTATATTTACTTAATTATAAATAGCATATTACAGAGGTGAAATACACATATTGACATAGTAGTCTAAAATTTAAAACTTTGTTATTTGTTAGGTTGGTCATTGTAGGTCATTGTAGAGGTTGTGCAAAAGGGTGTAGCTGTTTCACTATTTCACAACAGAACCATGAACATGACTTAACTGACTTAATTTCTAGGCTTAATGGATCAGCCGCAGTCAAACAGCCAAAAGCTGTGCATTAATGGCAAAAAAATATGGCTGTTAGCTGCTGTTTATATTAGCTGTTTCCTCAATGTATTTATCTGGTGAAATACGTTGTATTATTTTGTGATTTGTTAATTAACAAGCTACACAGCTTTGAATGAGGCCTTTAACCCTTTCAAGCATAGTGGTTACTACAGTGGACAGCTATTCAAAGGCTGTTTTCTCGTATTTGTGTCAGTGTTGATGGTGTACTTGCACATAAACTACTACGTTGGACACTCATGTGCCACTCCATACCCTGCCACCCACTTTTCAGGCAGTGTAAGTGCACAAACCATTTCTTATTTAATTAAAATTGAAATTTCTCTAACTGCTTAGAAGTTAAAAAAAATCTTTTTTTCATGCCTAAAGATGAATAAAAATACTGAGGTTGTCATAATTCATGCATGAAAGAGTTAAATGGTTGTTACAATTACCAGCTGTTGCCGTTTACTCCTACAAACGTCTTTTCTTTTGGTAAACTGGGTAAATATCTTCGTTTTCATATATACAGATAAATGTTAAGTAACGGCAAAAATTTGGACGCTATCTTGAGAAAATGGAAATGATCGTCATGTTCAAATGTGTAACATTTCACTGAAAACAAGTGCACACTGATATATGAAACTTAAAGTTTATTTGTACTTTTTAAATATGACATATAACTGATTAAAACATATGAAAATGTTTCTCCTTCATGCATATTAATGTGTTGCATATAAGCTCTATGGTGTATGTCATTTGCTATGAAACCACAGCCTGCACAGAACTCATCCCTAGAGCAGTAACATAACACACCCATATATGATCTGCATGGGATATAAAGAAGTTAAAAATAATTAAGTGCTGTAAAGTATGCACTGTATAGAGTATATGCTCTAAATCAGGGGTGTCAAACATAAGGCCCGTGGGCCAAATTTCAAATGCAGCCCACTGAATGGCTTTGGAAAAGATAAAAGAGGGTGTAAAGTCTGGACTTTTAACTGTATTTTCATAAATTTTACAGCATTTCCTACTGATAAAGGCCTCTCCCATGGCCATACACTAAGGTATTTAAATAATAGATAAACAATTACACGGCATAAAGATAACAGTTTTTTCACTTTCTGCTATAGAAGTTTGTTTTTTTACAATGGGTCCACAGTTTTTGTTAAGTAACAAAAACTTTTTTATGTTTTATAATTGCAGGGCAGTCTGGGCAATCTGCAGCCAGAACCTTTTTGCAAATTTTACACATTTATTTTTACAATTTAAGCCCAAAAGAGTCATGCTGACAGATTTTTTTCATTTGCTTTCAGGAACATTTATTTATCATGTAGAAAAACTGAGATCTACAGCTGATATTTTCCTTCTTTTCTTTTATTAACATATCTCAGGGATTTTGTGTGTATTTACATTTCTTTACACTGATAGAAATGTAAATGATATAGTGATATAGTAAAAGTATGTTCTCTAACGTTACAAGCCTTGTATTTTTTAAATGTAAAAAAAAAGGATGCTTAAAATAAAATAAACGAATTTTTAGCTCATATCTTAAATCAGAAATAATATTTTATAAAACCTTGATTTTGGAGTAGCAACATTTATATGGTGTTAACACTGAACAAACAGCTGTGATCATGTATGGTCTATTTCACAATAAATATGTCAATATTAAGAAAACTACATTTGGCTTTGGAGTGTAAGTTTGCACTAATACAAAACAAACATAAATATATATTCAGTCATTTGTTATACATAATAGTCTTATGCTGCTCAGCGAAATATCTTTTTCTGCTTCTTAGCGATCTCCATCGGTTCCATGGCTTCAGGATCGACACCTTCATAGAGTGGCTGTTTGATGTGTCTCCAGACCACCAAACTAACCCGAATCACAAACAGCACACAGGCTGCAGCCAGCAGCACAGCTGAGAGAAGAAAATCAAATCAGTACAGCTTTTGCACGTGACACACGGTGACACAGAGCTCATTTTGTGGGTGTATTTATCTAAAAAGTTTAGTGTGGATGCAGGGATTTATGTGAAGTCTTACCAATGAAGACGCCATTGCGACTGGGTGATTCAGCATCATAGTTTTTGTCAAGGTTTCCAGACAGCGCCCAGATCACAACGGGGTAGGTAATGCAGACGTACCGCACATGCTTGTCGAGGACAAGATTCTCTAAAACAAACCTATGAAACACAAAACGCGTCGCTTTAGCATCTCAATTTTAATATGTTAGATTCTAACATATATTAATATGTTAGAAGCCTAAGAGTTCAACCAATTCTACTCCAGTCATATGGATAAAGATCATACAAGGTCAAAGGCCATAAGTTTTAGCTTTCATTGGATCATCTCCAAATTTTAAATATACTAATCATTGGGGGAAATAAGCGCGGTCTTTATTTGAACTCTTTCAAACATTATTGTTTTAAACAAACATTATTTGACAAATATTACAAAAAGATTAATATACTACATTAGCTTTCCATACTGATGCATAAAGCATCTGAGTTTTAGTGTAGCCGTTGCCCTTCAAAGGGAATTGGAGGGAACTGAGCTCTCTCAATGCTCTCGTTTGGGTTTTTTGGGGTTTTTAAGAAGCACACTCACCATCCAAGCAACAAAATAGTCAAAAGAGAGTATGAGAGTGTGGCAGCATCGTCTTGGGACATGTCTGTTTCATAAGCCAGTACAATGGTCAGGTTGAGGAGGGTTGCAACAGTTGTCCAAGTCGTGTATATCATGACACCATTCTGGACCTGCAAACAGATTTTTTCATGGAGTCCAAGCAAACATTATATTAATAATGTCTGACCACAACAGGCTAATGTAACTTGATCTACATGCAAGATTAAAAGCTTAGCTTACAGTTAATAATGCACACTTACCAACACCCGGAGGAGCCACAGGTCTGCTTTGTGGTATTTGTTGAGCCAAGCTCCATAAACGTGAATCCCATGGCAGATGAAGCATATCATGGAGTAGTTAGTGCAGATGATGAGGATGAGAAACACCAGTGCAGGAATCATCAGTCTTTTTTAAGGATAGATACAGCAGAAAAACACATTTAATGAATCTGTTGAACAGCTTTCATTTACATCTTTCACAGCCATGCATCACTGCAGGCTTAACTCACACACGACACTCAAAGACTCTTACTCTCTGTCCCAAACCAGCAGCCAACCAATATTGACGCCCATGTTGAGACACCAGCTAATAAAGAATCCATAAGGCAGTACTGCAGGAGTGCAGTAAACATATCCATATCCATTCCTAGAAGATAAAAAGTTGATCAACAAATCTGTGGGAACAGTTTTTCAGTGGGTTTTAAAAATAGACTGAAGAGACCTGGATTATATCTTATATCTGTGCTTTAAAAATAACACTGTAGTTTTAAAGAAGAAAATAAAAAGAAGTGGACACAACTTTCTGAAAAGACCCGCAACAATGTAGATGATCATGAAGATCAGCCAGATGTAGATGAGGGTCCAGATGAAAAATGTCCATCCTGAAGGCGTAAGCTGGGTGTCAAACAAAGCTGAGACATTGGCTTGGGTGGTGTGAAAAGGACCTTTGTGGAGAAAAAGGTTCGATTTTAGGGAAAGTTGACTGTTCGCGGTGTGTTTTCACATCCTTCACATCCAGTGTGTGAATGTGTGTGTGAATGGGTGGATGACTGGATGTGTAAAGTGCTTTGGGGTCCTTAGGGACTAGTAAAGCGCTATACAAATACAGGCCATTTACCATCCTCTACACGAATATCAAAGATGCTGAACACAACTGACAAACGGCTAACAAAGTTTCAACTTACTAACTCCAACTACAGCCAGCCCATTAAACACCAAGCTCACTACAAAGGCAGCTAAAGACATGAGTACTGCAGCGATACGTCCTGGGTTGTGTTTTCCCATCACGGTCCTCTTATTCTAAGATGGGAAGAAAAAACATTTTATAAAACAAAAGCAGGAACAGGAAGAAGTGGCAATCGATCACTTTCACACAGTTAACACAGAAGCCACTTAATATATCTTTAGACATTTATCAGAAGCTCTTTTTACAACTTTTATCAAAGTTTGCCACCATAAAAAACAAAACTACACCAAGAAAATTGACTCTTCTTAAGAGAGGGCCAGATAGTAATTTTTAAATTAATTTTTTTAATTCCTGTGTGCATTATCCACACGACATACATGTTTAGTCCGGTCTACTAAAACAGCGTCCACATGATGAGATTAATAAGACTTACCTGGCTTTGCTCCATGTTGTGTAAGCCGTGTGAAGATCAAGAGTAACTGCAGAGGACACGGGACCAACTTTTATATAGAGCGACTAGTTGTGCAAGAAGGTTTATGACTCTTCAAGACATCACGTGCATCTCTTATCCTCTTTACATTTCTGAAACAATCAATCATAAAACGCTGATAAATATATCTACTCATATATTAAATAATTTTGAAAGCACTTATATACAAGTATGTGTTTAATGAATTACAGTTTACAGCATGATTTTATTATGTTATTACTTCCTATTTGTCTCAGCCCTCCTTCATTACAAAAATTACTTTTATACTGTATAACTCGGAGTTTGAAGGTCCTTCATCGGGTGGCGTGGCATGATAGTAATCCCTGGTTATGTATAAGGTCATATCTGATGATGAACACACTCTTGAAAACAGGGTTTGTGGAATATACAGGTAATTGCTTGCATAAGGAAATCAGTGGGTGGAGGTCTGTGGTTTTTTTTAATCAAAACTTTTTATTGATCTGCAAAAACAAAAAAAAGAGCAAAGCCAAGATAAAAAGATAGATTTGATGAAATTGTACAGCTTTTTAAATCTAAGTAAAGAGCATAATCCACATATCTGTGTAAGTAGACAACAACAGATCTTGGAGGCAGCCACACAAATCCACCCAGCAACTAGATATAGATGCAGTCTGCCACCAGCAACTTGTGCTGTTTAGTGGAATTTGTTTAAAAATATACATTAAAAGATTATTAAGGTGTACAACCAACAGAGGCTGGCTCTGAAGACTTAAGACTGACGTGACAAAACCAGCGGACTCAGACTGGAGCAGAAAACACGCATAATCGTAAACTTTGAACACAACTGAGATTTGTTACCTTTGTGCATTTGTTGACTCCGTTCACGTTTTTATTCGCTTAAATGGTTTTATTCCCACAGCGCTCTAAATAGTAATGCATTTACTTACAAGTGCAGTGTGCTCTTAGTTTATGCAATAAAGATGATTTTTTTATGAGGCTGATCAACAATCAGCTCGAGAGCTCCATTGTGTGTGTGTGTGTGTGTGTGTGTGTGTGTGTGTGTGTGTGTGTGTGTGTGTGTGTGCGCGTGTGTGTGTGTGTTTATTAAACATAACCATATGTGTTAAAATGACATTTTTTAAATCTTATCATCCATCCTTGTCATTATTAATGAATCTGAATTGCTTTGTCTTCTCTCTTATTGAACAGATGTGCTGTCTGTTAAATAACTCAAAAAAGACACCATTAAAGTCAGTGTTAACGTTTATTTTTACAGCTTATGAAAGAAAAGTAAATGAAAGCATAACTACATTTTTCATGTTTATGTGGTGAAATCAGAAATACACACTTTATTGCAGTTTATACTTTTTGACAGGTGTGAACCTTCAGCTTTATATATCACTTTATGAGGCTTGATGATATTCAGCTGAGGCTGGAGTCATTTACAATACAGCCCTGGTATCATACAGAAATCATACTGCAAATCTTTTCCTCGCTCTCTCACTTAAATATCTTTTTCTGCTTCTCTAAAATCTCCATCGGAGACATTTTGTCAGGGTTTACGTCTTCGTAAAGCGGCTTTTTCATTTGCCTCCAAATGACCAAACATATCCGAGTGGCACACAGGGCACAGGCTACACCCAGCAGGGCAGCTATAGTGGAAAGAAAATATCAGAGCGTGGCATCAGTGTGCATCCACATATGAAGTTATCATTTATAGTCAGTGCTATAGTGTCATTGAGACCGGTTGATGGTTTATCCTCACCGATAAAGATGTTGTTGCGGGTAGGAGCTGCGGTGTTGTAGTTTTTGGTGAACACCCCTGTCAGCGCCCAAATCACAGTGGGGTAAATGCTGAAGATGAATCTCACATATTTTTCAAGAATGGAGTTTTCCAGGATGAACCTGTGAGAGAGACGGCACCTTTTATTGATCCATTTTTTCTAAAGAAGTCGCCCTTGTTGTTTCCTCTGTTTGTCAACTTACCACGCTATCAGCACAATGGACAAAACAGAAAGAGCAAGAGTGGCGCCGTCAGCGTGGGACATGCTTGCATCATACGTCAGCACAATGGTCAGGTTAAGCAGGGAGGCAATAGTTGTCCACGTTGCATAGATGGCAATGCCGTTCTGAATCTGCAATGAAGACAAAGCAAAAGACAGAGATGCTGAGATTATAACCATGTACATGAAAAAAAAAGAAACGCAAACATCAGGTGCCATACTAACCAGCAGATGATGGAGCAACAGGTCTGTTCTGTGGTATTTGTTGAGCCAAGCTCCATAGTTATGCAGACCGTGGCAGGAGAAGTATATTACAGCGTAGTTAGTCAAAGCGATTAGGATGAGGAAAGCCAGCGCAGCAGGTGTGTACCTTGAGCAGGGATGAAAGACAGAATTTGACCACAATGAAAACAATTAACCTGCATGTTAGAAGCTGTGTTTACATGCTTCTTGCATGGACATACTTATTTTTCCCATTTATTGCATGATTTCAGGTCAATCTTATCTGCATATTTAGGCCAAGAGGGCCTGACAATGTGATTCAACACAGCTTCATTTGGTTACTCAGCTTAGGTGGACTAACCTAACTAATCAGCACTATATCCAGCCCTCATTTATACGCCCCCTTTTCTAATGCAGCAAGGAAAAACATTAATCAATACTATGGCTTTTTAATGATATCATTTAAAACTCTCATCACACTCACTTTCTGTCCCACAGGAGCAACCATCCAATATTGACGCCCAGATTTAAGCAAAAAGTTACAAAAAATCCGTGTGGCAAAACTGCAGGGCTGCAGTAGACATAACCATAGGCATTCCTGCAGAAAGAGGTAAATGTAGACTTCAACAAACATCATATAGGAGAAGAAAAAATTTGTCTCAAGAATAAAAAACTTACTTCCTAAAGATGCCTGCAAAGACATAGAGCACCCCTGAACCCATAAAGATGTAAATGATGGACCAGATGGTAAAAGTCCACCCTGAAGGCGTGATCTGGGTCACAAACTCATCTGAAATGTTCGCGGTGGTGGATAAAAATGGATCTGTGGCGCAGAAACACAGAAATCAGAGAGAGAGACAGAGTGCTCAAAGGTTACAACGTAATTCTAAAAGTATTAAAAGCCAGACTTACGTTTTCCTAACGCTGCCAGAGCAGACAACACAATGGTGACGATGTAGAAAATCACTGCCAGCACTATGGCAATGGCAAGAGTGATGTGGTGTTTTGCCATTTTTAGTAAGCCAGTTTCTATAAAACAGAAGAATTATAATTGAAGACAAATTATAACAAGTTTCTAAATTTCATATTAACAAGTTGCCATCAGTATTACATGTCACTAATCAGAAGAAGCCATGACGTACCGTTTAATGTCTTTTCTTGACTGAAAGCACTGGAAGACTGCTGTGTGGGGTGGGCTTTTCTTTTTTACATAAAACGAAGCTGGTTTTGTAACAGTGGAGCTTTTATAGCCCTGTAGCACGTGTACACGTTTGACATCCTCCACGTGTCCTCTGTTTTCGGCTGATTAACTGAACAAAAAAGGGGTAAAACAATCCTGTTGCCGAACTCACTCAGCTTTATAACCATCTTCCATAACTTTAAACATACATAAGAGCTGGACTTTGCCCCAGCAGTCGTGTTTAGTAACAAGTTTTTATCGCAGACTCGTATCAGCAGCAGGTGAGACCAGGGAATGAAGAGCCAAAGGATTATATCAGCTTTAAGCAACTTAACCCTCACAGTTATGAAATGTTGGGTAGCTGCCAGCTGGAGATCTATGTATCCCAATTCTAAAACTTCTACGGGTAAATGAGAAGAGCCAATGATATGTTTGCTAATGACAGGCAAAATAAATCAGCTAGGATTATATAGAGCTGGAGTGCACATGAAAACAGAAGGTCATGTATGATCACGCACATACACAGAAGGCCACACACACTCCACATCAGAGCAAGACTTTACTAGAAACACATGTAAAATGCTGCACTGAGTTAAAAGTTTATGATCACCTGTTTGGTCAATTTTCGTTTCTTTCAGCTGTTTTGTTTCTTATTTGAATCACGTGATCCAACAAAAGATATCTGTAATATATAAAGTTCTGGTCTTTAGGACATATTTTTATACATCTGTGGAGCATTTAAAGATAGTGGAAGTAGGTTAACTGCACTTTTTTCATACATTTCCATCTGGAAATTAATATCCAACATTGTTTTTTGGAGGATTCTTAAGGGGAAAAAAACAGACGAGACTGAGACTGAGCTTACTAAAAAGCACCACTGAACGACACAGGAAATAATTTCCGTTAGGGATCAATAAAGTATTCTGATTCTGATGATGTTAACATTTCAATAAGTATGTAATGTCGTATTTAAAGGCAGTTTGTTGTGGGGGTGTTACGTCCCTCTGCAGCTTCTAATCGTCTCAGTGTTTTCAACTGGTGCTAATTGGCCACACCTAGTCAGGTGTGGATAAAAGCATACCTGAGGCAAGCTTTCCGGCAGTGCACTAGTCTTTGCCTTGGTGGCACCAGCCATTTTAGCCAACCTGGTTTTCCATTTTAGGATGAAACCTCTTCTCACCCACACTCTGTTATTCATCTCCTTTTTTTATGTTGCGGCTTTTGAGCCGGGTCGTAACAGGGGGTTTTACAGTTTTTACAAAAAAGCTTGTTTGCATGTTATCGATTCAAAACCTGCGATAATGTTCAGATTTATGTGCTGGATTTGTATTCAGATAAGCTTATATTTAGAAATGTAGGCTTTATAATGCATTTTTAAATGTATGCAAAAGTATTTAAATGTACATTTTTAAGAACTTGTATTAGGAAATTAAATTGTCTTGATATACAACACTGTGCAAGCATCTTGAGTGACTCATTTCTTAATATTTCGCTTCCAAGGAGCCAGATTTTGTTGTATTTTATCAACTTAATATATATTCATATGTCTGCTCTGTCACACATACACTCATTTCTGGTAATCAGATGGCATCTAAAAATCTTGGCTTTATGTCTGAATGAATATTTGGGTCATTCTTCTGTAAAACTCAGGCTGGAGGCTGTAGAGGAGCTTTTCTGTATCATGTTCTAAACAGCACAAGTTTTGATGCATGCAGTGACATTGACACGTAGTGAGCCACACAAATAGCATGTTGAATCTTTCACACACCGTGCAGTGTGTTTGTCGCCTCACCAGACCACAATGATGTGTGCAAAGTTACATTTTATCACACAAACTGTAATTTGCATAAATTCCTATGTGAGGCATTTAGTTCTAATCAGTAAGAGCACTGTCTCTAAGCATGTTTAAGAGGAGTGAGTTACAGCTTTCTCAGCACCACTGAGCAGACTCCCTGCTCCAAGTGGCAAAAATAAAAGTGAAACATTCAAAAGTGTAGATACGCTTCCCTCTTGTCAACTGACAAAATTCATTGTACCAAAAAGATTCCTGATATCCAGGCATATGAGATGTCATCACTCACTGCACACATCAAGTCGGCTGTGACAGCAATTCATATGTTTTTAAAAAAATCCCCATTGTTGTGCACACAGGGTGGGGTGATCTCTGAAGACATGATTCAAATGATTTTCTCCAGCTCTCCTGAGCAGCAGCTAATAGGTACTCAGCGCTTTAGGAAACTACTTTCTAAAGGTAAGTTTTTCTTTGGACATTTGCTGCTCTTTCATTCATTTTCAGTCCAGTTCTTGTACCTGAACATTTTCAAAGGACTCTTTTGTTTTTTATTAAGCCACTTAACTCTGACCTATGAATCATTTACGCATGTTTTGAAAGTACGAAACACAAGTGCTGAACCAGTGTTGTGTCCACACATAACAGCAAAACCCTAGAAGAATGACCGCCTATTCTTCAAAGAAAACTCAAGAATGAAGGTGGTCATACTAAATTATAACTTTGACGCTCATTAGAATTGTACAAACTCTGTTTTGACCTTGTATACTGTATTTCCCCAGCCCCTCTATTTTGAAACTAAAACTATTGAACCTTAATTCAATTTCTCACTTCACATAATCGTTTCACTTTTGCCTTGAAGTGTTACTTTTAATTTAATTTAATTATTTTTTATGACGCATGTTCTCTGGTGAGTTCAGGTACATCTGTAACATGTGAGTTAAAATTTTCTATAATACCAAAAAAAAGACAAAATACTGATGTTTTTGTCGAATAATCTGTTTGACATGAGGGATAATATAGCATTTGCATTTTAACTAAAAGACTCGCGCACTGACACTATGGGCACATTTTTAGAAATCTTTTTAATTCCACAGAAAGGTTAGCCACTTTAGAGTTTCACTTGTGACCTATGAAGTACCCCCGAAATTGTATCATATTAAACAACAACAACAATAACAACAACAATAAACACTCGAGGACTTTAAAGAGTTAAATTTTATTCCAAAGCTTGAGAGCGCTCACCCCGGCTCGGGGCTCCACAGATGTGATGGATGAGGGCTCCTTGCTGCAGATTGCAGCGGAGTGTTTGACAGTCAAACTTGAAACAGTCTTTGGAACTGAAACGGTCTCTGCCAACATGAACACATACCCCAAACAGTTCGGTAAATATGTACAGTTTCTCGCAGCTTCAGTTTTCAGTTGCTGGCAGAACTTGGGACACCCTCAAAGCTGGCGCAGATTTCTCCCGTTGAGCCTGCGCGTACTGGCGAGCGCAGATGTGATGGATGAGGGCTCCTTGCTGCAGACTGCAGCGGAGTGTTTGACAGTCAAACTTGAAACAGTCTTTGGAACTGAAACGGTCTCTGCCAACACGAACACATACCCCAAACAGTTCGGTAAATATGTACAGTTTCTCGCAGCTTCAGTTTTCAGCAGCTACCAGAACTTGACTCCTGTCTGCATCCTCCCAGCCGCCTCCCACTTCATCTGCGGGCAGTACCTGCGTGTGTGAGCGCTGTCACCGGTGGCTTCGCAGATCGGGCAAGTGTAGTTCCGGAGGATGGGGCAGAAAACTTTCCCGTCGTCTGATTTGAGCTTGTGAGATCGGTACACCCTCGGAGTCTCCCCGTTTTGCTTGCAGAAGCGGCAGTAGTCCGAGGATGACGCGCTGCTGCTGGTGTCCGACGCGCTGCTGGTCGGACTGAACTGCGATGAGTTTTTGGAGGATTTCTTCCCCCGAGTGGAAGTGTGGACCTTACTCCAGGGGGGCGCTTGTCCCTTCTTTGGACGCTCGGTGTCTCGGTTATCAACCTCACGGTTGCTGCACAGTTTCTCGAACACTTGGCTCAGATTCATGTAGTCGTGCCACATGTTAAAGCTGTCCCCACCAGTGAGGATCGAGCTCTGGACCTCCAGTCGTCTCGGCATTGTGGTCATTTTTTGGCAGAAGTAAAACTGAGGGTGTGTTTGGAGCGCCTCATATTTATAGCTCACTGAAGATGGTTTTAAAATGCAACAATGTTTGGAGCCTATAGATTGCATGCAGCCTGGCGACGTTTTTTGGAGGCAGAGAGAGAGAAAAAAAGAACTTTGGTGCAGGTGCAGTCTTTTATGTAGCTTTCTGGTGACCTTATAAGAACCTTTGCGAAGCCCGTTGACAGGCCGACAGGCCTTTAATCGAATGATCGGTTGGTTGATTGATAACAGAAAAAAATGACACATAAGATGGACATAAAGGACTGAAAACACCAAGAGCAAAATATTGCATCGCACTCATTTATGTAGTTTATGTTTAGATTAGATAATTTTGCAAAATAACGCAGCAAAATAAATAATAAGAGCCGGGATGTGGAGACTATGTAGCACTGAAAAAACTCCGTCCATGTGAACAGAATCAGGGGTTACCTTACCTGTTGATTAAATATCAAGACTATTTAGCAATAAGCTTACTTTAAAGGCTCGTAATAGGTGAACTGTCTTGGTATAGTTGGGTCACGCAGAGTTCATGCATTTTTTTTCTATCGTAGTGCGTTGGCCTTTATCCTCTCATCCCCTCTCGATCTCTGTCTCTCTCTCTCTCTCTCTCTCTCTCTCACACACACACACACACACACACACACACACACACACACACACACACACACACACACACACACACACACACACACAGTGTTTAATAGATAGATAGATAGACTAAATTCAAAGTGAATTATGTGATTTAATCTGTTAAGTTCAAATCTCCATTCTTTCCCTTAGTTTTGCATGTGTTTGCGTTTTTTTTTTCTTTGTCTTTTCTTATTTTGTCACTTGTTTACAGTTTTATTATTATTCGTACTTCTAATGTGCTTGTGTCTGACAATGGGCCGTGTATGTGTGTGCGTGTGTGTCTGAGGATGATGATGGTCCATGTTGTGTTACTTGTTGTTTGTGTGTGTGTCCCCCCGATGACCCCTGGCGCCGGAGCGTCTAGACTACATTAGAGATGTGTCACATCCAAGAGCCGCACCTGCGCTTATAGAGAGCGCATACATAGAGGTGAGGTATGAGGATAAATGGATAGATGCGGTCCTTTTTCGAAGCTGAGCGCACAGTTGTATTTCCTGCACAATCACACACGAAGTGAGGCTGTGTGTATGCCGGTTATACCATGAATATAAACCCTGCAGGCACCGCTTGTTTGTCAAACTGTTTATGAAGCAAAAGTCACATTTCTGTTTATTTACAAAGCAAAAAGAAGGGGGAAAAAGAGGCGTAGGAGGGGGCGGAGCTTAGATACGTGCGGGGGAGTTGTGGGTCATTTGCGTTTAGTTGGACGCGTGCGCACTAGCATACCGGCGACGGCTGTTCAAACGGTGGCCTAGCGAATAAGGGGATTACGGAGCCCAATCTGACAGGTTAGATAACGAAAAACGTTTACATTTTTAGCTGTGTACGTGTGGCAGCGATTCATAATGAAAAGTTAAATGAATTCTTACTGTCTGAGACGGTGGTCTGTCGTTTGCGCTAACGTTAATGTTGGATTTTGGTACTAAGCTAACGTTAGCTACAGCAGTTAGCCGCTGGCTGCCAGCTAGCTTTCGATAGTAGAGGAGGCTAAGAGCGGCGTTGACATTAGCCAGCTGATCAAGTGTACCCTCCCGGGGGACTTGTGCTTTTAGGTTTTCCTTGTGCTTGTCCGAGTTGTGAGTTGACAACGGAAATACTGGACCCCGATCAGTAGATGGTAAAATGATGCTTTCTTTCCACGCAGCATCAAGCCACGGGAAGCTAATAGGCTAGCTGCTATCCTTACATGACCCTGTTTGTTGAACAATCTTTTTTGAGAGGAATGATACACACCGGTAGCTATGCCAGCGTTGGCTACGTTAGTTGGTGTCTGTCTTGCTAGTCTTTGCAGTACAGTTGGAGGTGTTTTAATAAAAAAGAAAAAAACAGAGGGTTTGTTTCTCAGTTGGGAACTTTGAAAGATTTGCTCCAAAGCATATCCAAATAATAGACTTCCTACTCTTCTCAGGCTGCACAATGAGTCAGGGTAAGGACAATGCACGCCTCAAAAGCTACAAGAATAAGTCTCTCAACACAGATGAGATGAGAAGGAGGAGGGAAGAGGAAGGCCTGCAGCTCCGTAAACAGAAGAAGGATGAGCAAGTAAGCAATGTGTTATACTGTACAACTAAAACCGTCGTAATGATCCTGAAATTACATGCTGACAGTGTTTGGAGTAAACTTGAGGCCATGCTTTGTTTGTAGCAATTTAGTTTTGGAAGGGAAATGCATATTTGTCCTTCTGTTGCAGCTTTTTAAGAGAAGAAATGTTGCCACTGTGGAGGATGATGGCATCCTGGATGAGGATGGGATGGCTGATAGCGGCTATCTGGAGTCCCAGGCCAACAACATGGACCCACTCATGGTGAGAAGGCATTCATATGTCTGCTCTGTCACACATACACTCATTTCTGGTAATCAGATGGCATCTAAAAATCTTGGCTTTATGTTTAAATTAATATTTGGGTCATTCTTCTGTAAAACTCAGGCTGGAGGCTGTAGAGGAGCTTTTCTGTATCATGTTCTAAACAGCACAAGTTTTGATGCATGCAGTGACATTGACACGTAGTGAGCCACACAAATAGCATGTTGAATCTTTCACACACCGTGCAGTGTGTTTGTCGCCTCACCAGACCACAATGATGTGTGCAAAGTTACATTTTATCACACAAACTGTAATTTGCATAAATTCCTATGTGATGCATTTAGTTCTAATCAGTAAGAGCACTGTCTCTAAGCATGTTTAAGAGGAGTGAGTTACAGCTTTCTCAGCACCACTGAGCAGACTCCCTGCTCCAAGTGGCAAAAATAAAAGTGAAACATTCAAAAGTGTAGATACGCTTCCCTCTTGTCAACTGACAAAATTCATTGTACCAAAAAGATTCCTGATATCCAGGTGTATGAGATGTCATCACTCACTGCACATATCAAGTCGGCTGTGACAGCAATTCATGTGTTTTTAAAAAAATCCCCATTGTTGTGCACACAGGGTGGGGTGATCTCTGAAGACATGATTCAAATGATTTTCTCCAGCTCTCCTGAGCAGCAGCTAATAGGTACTCAGCGCTTTAGGAAACTACTTTCTAAAGGTAAGCAGGACTCTAACTTTGCCCATTACAGCCACTCCTGTCTTTGCATTTGTTTCAGTATGTCTTACAAGGGAAGGATAATGACTGGTTGAGGCCCAGTGCAAGGACAAAAGCATTGTTTTGAGCTGCATAATCTGCCACTCTGTCTCACAGTTAACTACTGCCTAAAATTCATAACTACACAATATCAGTGTGGCTGGAGTGAATGTTACATGGGGTGTAATGCTGTTAAGTGTGCCTGTATTAATTGTTTCTACGTCACCTCACCCTCCCTCACACGCAGAACCCAACCCACCTATTGATGAAGTCATTGCCACTCAAGGGGTGGTGGAGCGCTTTGTTGAGTTCCTGAAAAGAAGAGAAAACTGCACATTGCAGGTACGTTTTCCTAGAAAACTAATTTTAGATTATATTTGAAGCTTGTAGATTTTTGTTTTTTTTCCCCCCTCATGTTTGTTTGTAATGTGCTCTCTTCCTGTTTCACCATCGTATCTAAAAAGTTGCATGTGTTGTGAGTTCAGTGCACTAACTTTCTTCATATATTTTGAATATGATTGTAGTTTGAGGCTGCGTGGGTATTGACCAACATTGCTTCAGGTACGTCTCACCAGACACGGGTGGTCATCCAGGCAGGAGCTGTGCCTATATTCATAGAGATGCTCAGCTCGGATTTTGAGGACGTACAGGAACAGGTGAGGAGGCTTCATTTTTACCTTTCCTGGTGTCTACTGACCTCTGGCAGCTTGTTGAGGTCAAATTTAAACTGATTAAAATTGTAGTTTTTCATGTTGTTTTTGTTGTTTGACTTGAATAATTCCTTCACCCCTCAGGCGGTGTGGGCCTTGGGAAACATAGCAGGAGACAGCACAGAATGCAGAGACTTTGTCATAGACTGCAACATACTGCCCTCACTGGTGCAGTAAGTATCCCTTCAGTCTTACATTCTCTGCTTTTGAAGTTTCCTCTACGGGGAAACAAAGAGCAACTTTGATTGCGATCGTCAAATTTTCCTCTTGCAGGTTATTGGCCAAACAGAATCGTCTAACAATGATGAGGAACGCAGTGTGGGCGCTCTCAAACCTGTGCAGAGGAAAGAACCCACCTCCAGATTTCACTAAGGTAATTTGCCAAGATAAACACATCACTATGGTAACTGCACACCTCTTAGACTGCTTAAAGGCACATCGTATCTCAGATTTCAAGGTCACAGGCTATATGAAGATACTAATATGCTAAACTGGATAACAGTTACACCTGCTGAATGTGTCCCTTTGTTTCTTGCAGGTGTCTCCGTGTCTCAGCGTGCTGTCTTGGCTGCTGTTTGTAAACGATACGGACATCCTAGCTGACGCATGCTGGGCGCTCTCCTACCTATCAGATGGCCCAAATGACAAAATTCAGGCTGTTATTGACTCGGGAGTCTGTCGCAGGCTCGTCGAACTGCTGATGTGAGAGCCAAAACAAACACACACACAGATATTTTCAGAGGCGTTCTACAAAGTGTATGCGAAACACTTGGGACTCTAGTTAAATACCCATAAAGTGACAAGTAACACATGGGTGCTATAAATTAACAGGACTGAAACATCTGGAAGAATTAGGTTATGTTGTAGAGGAAGGGTGCAAAGGTGCATTTAAGCGGGTCTGACAGCACATGTTGACCTTAGTAAGACTGCATTTTTTTTCCCTTTTAATTTGTCACCTAGTAACAACAAATAGTGGTTTAACATTATTGCTACCATCCTAAAACTGGAGGGTTAACATTTCTAAAACTTGATGAAAAAACTGTATCATCTCACACTAAGACTTTGCTTTTTGTTCCAGACACGTGGATTATAAGGTGGTCTCTCCTGCACTGCGGGCTGTTGGAAACATAGTCACTGGAGATGATTTACAGACACAGGTGGTAGCTGCATCACAACAGACAGATGTGATAAAAGTTTATGCAGAAGGCAATGGCTCTTTGTGACTCTGTGAACATTTGGTATTTTTCTAGGTGATTCTGAACTGTTCAGCACTGCAGTCTCTACTTCAGCTTCTGAGCAGTCCCAAGGAGTCTATCAAGAAGGAAGCGTGTTGGACAATCTCCAACATCACCGCAGGGAACAGAGCACAAATACAGGTGTGCTGCGCATTCTTACAGACTAAGCTAGAAAAAAAAGCTTCCTTTTTTTTGTTCCCTGAGATTGAAAAGCTAACTATTGGAGCTGCTAACAAATTGTTTCCCACTTCTTGTAGATGGTGATAGATGCAGGTCTGCTGCCTCCGCTCATCAATATCCTGCAAGTAGCAGAGTTTCGCACAAGGAAGGAGGCAGCGTGGGCCATTACCAATGCCACCTCAGGGGGTTCTGCAGAGCAAATCAGGTACAAACTGTGCACAGTATACAGCCAGTGTACCCATAATAGTCACACTTGTCTTGAGTGAAGAAGTCAACTGATGCCACTGATTTTAAATTATACAGACTCTTCTATTATAAACAAACCTACTTCTGTTTTTCATTGTTGTATCATTCAAGACTCGAAACTATTATTTTGTTTTCATACTTTAAAGTGCATAAAATCTAAATATTATATGTAGCAAATGTGACTTCAAACAGGTTTATTTGAATCATTTTTCAAGACAGTGACTTGGAGAGGGATTAGGGAAGTTGCCATTCAGCTTGTAGCCTTGCATGTCTGCATTTCTTTCAGTGCACTGTGTTGTTCACTGATTAATATGTTGCGTCTTAAAAAGGTATTTTTCTTCGATGACTATTAATGTCTACTCTGTGTGTGTGCTGCCATCTGCAGGCACTTAGTGGAACTTGGGTGTATAAAACCTCTGTGTGACTTGCTCACACTCATGGACTCCAAAATAGTTCAGGTGGCTCTAAATGGCCTGGAGAACATCCTGCGACTGGGAGAATTGGAGGCCAAGAGGGGAGGAGGCATCAACCCCTACTGTGCACTCATTGAGGAAGCCTATGGTAAGTAATTAAATCCGGACGAAGGAAATAGGAAAGTAACGGTACTAGTCAGCAACCCTGGTCACTGGCTAATCTTTTATTTTCTGGAGTGTGCCTCCTCTATTTTAGCACTACTCTCCACCTTTTATCTTTACAGGTCTGGACAAACTGGAGTTCCTGCAGAGCCATGAGAACCAGGAAATCTACCAGAAAGCCTTTGACCTGATTGAGCGCTACTTCAACACTGAAGATGAGGATCCATCTTTGGCTCCAGCCGTCGACCTGCAGCAGCAGCAGTTCCTCTTCCAGCAGTGCGAGGCCCCGATGGAGGGCTTCCAGCTATAATGCTAATTCCTCCCTTTTCCCAGAGCTCCACGTTCATCCTCACCTTTGCTCCCGTCTCACTCTATCCCTACAGCCATGATCCAGGGTGACATACCTCGGCCTCCCCCTCCCGTTCCCCTTCTCATTGTCTGAGAGGTTTAATCATCATCATGATTATTAAAAGCATACCATTAAAGGGGCACACTCTGTTCATGCATCCAGCACGGGTGAATTCTGCAGTCTTGTCAGCCAGTTCAAGGTTTCACTCATTCTGTCTTTTGCTGAATTAATTTTTTCCCTCAGCACCTGGACCTCTCCTGTGTGGTTAAGCCCCAACATTTCCAGCTATAAACTTTTCCTATAACTCCATCCCCACATTATTGCTTTTTTTTTTGGGGGGGGGGAATTCTTCCTCAGCTTATCCCCAATAAAAGAACCTCTTTGTGGTCCTGTAGGATTGGCTTTTGCTAGCTCTTGAGTCAGTGGTAGTATTTGGGCTGCACTGCTTGTCTGATTGAAGCATTAATGAGTCTCGAGACAGACAAACATGGACATGATTTCAATTTCTTTATATATATATATATACACACAACCAACCCCCCCCCCCCCCCCCCCCCCCCCATCCACATTGAGAATAATGAACCTAAACACTGGACTGACCATGAGACGTTGACCGCACACTCGACTGTGGTCACTGGACTGAAATGCCCACACTGGGCCACATGGCTAGTTCCAAAATAAAGACTGATCTGACCACTACGAAAGGCACGACTCAAGAGTGAAGGTTGCTCTCCGATCGCAGATGGACAATTTTAGAAATTGCTGAAGGTTGGAGCTCCTCGGTGACAAATCAGGCTGCTTGCATTCCCACCTGGATCTCATATCACGCATTCCTCTTTCCAGTAATGGGACTATTCCACCTGCACAGGCTCCATCCCGAAGAGTTTAGACTGCCTGCTGCCTTCTGGTGTGACGTGAATTAACCCCATGGAATCATGGGAACCTGAGTCTTCCCACGCACTGAGACAACTGGACAGACTTGGACAAGACAAAAAAGACTATTTAACCCTGGTTTCTGTCCAGCAGCAGACCAGTGGGGATTTTTTTTTTTTTTTTTTTTTAATTACCATAATTTCATTTCTTTTGCAGCACTTTAGTTCAGGACTGATGCCTGCTCATTGACAATAGACCACCGTTTATACATTAGCTATGTAATTGGTTAATGACACGGCTCTTCCCTCCTAAAAATGCGAGGTGCAAAGAGGTGGTCTTTATCATTGTCCCTCCCACCCTCCTGGTATGACAAGGATTTACACTGTTTTGCCCTTAACCAGAGAGACTCGAGCAGTTTGTGGACTGAAAATGTTAGCACACACTTTCGAGGATCATGGTGCCTCAGCAAAGCTAGAAGAACTTTTATTCTAACAAAGCAACCTCTACCAATCAGACAGCATTTTGAAAATTGGCCGTTTAGCTGTTAGCTGTGTAAAACATAACGTTCAAATACGTGTTCAGGTAGTATTTTTTTTAATTTGATCATGCCAAATCAGAAACATACAGTATGCCAGCTATTAGGCCCACAGTTGGTCTTATTTTCAATAAAGTGTTTTATTTTGTTTTTTTTAATTTGGGGTTTAGCATCTGCCATGTAGCTGATGGTGCCATAATCCTTATTCTACAGAAATCCTTCCACATAATTTCAAGAAAAATCCAGATTAAAACTTGAAAACCCCGGTGATCACCTTAGTTAGCAAAACTGAATGTTTGTTTACCAAGTCCTCTTTACATTGCTTATTTTTGTCAAAATCTTAGCAAAAGATGACCAGCTCTACGTGTTCATTATTGTTTGTTGTACTGGGTTTGTGCATCTGTCCCCTGTTATGCCATTTGCATAAAAGTCGTTTCATGAACTACAACGTTTAATCGGTTTCATTATAGTCACTGAGTCTTTTTGGGGTTTTTTTCATTAGATTTTTATTAACTTGCTTCCTTCAGTTTAAGGTAGCAACTAATTATTTTCCGTGTCATTATATCAAAGCATGTTAGAATCATAACTGCTAAAAGATAGCTGAAGCCACCGTGACATCACTCTGATTGCACGGTTAAAGTCAGTAGGAGCCACACAGAATCCATGCATCTGTGGCTGTGAGAGGGCGATGGGTGGAAAGGTAGTGAAGGTGGATTCAACCATTCAAAACAGAAGACAGTGCAGGCGGGGTTGAGTGGGTGGAGATGAGCGTTTGATGAGAGTAAAAAAGAAGATCTACAAGATAATAGTAGACCCTGCTCTTGTGTATGGTTTGAAAATGGTAGTACTGACAATAGACAGAAGACTGAGCTGGAGGTGGTTGAGCTGAGGATGCTAGGACCAGAATAGACAAAATTAAAAATTAGTACATCAGAAGGGTCAAGGGTTTTGGAGGCAAGGCTGAGATGGTTTGGACATGTGCAGAGCAGGGATGGTGAATGGATATGGAGCTGACAGGCAAAAGAGGAAGACCATAGAAAGATTTATGGTTGTAATGAAGGAGGACCAAAAAGGATGCTAATCGATGGGGTGAGATGTAGGCAGATGATCTGCTGTGGTAACCCCTAAAGGATGCAGCTTCGGAAAGCAGCTATTTTGTAAAGCTTTACTTTTATTAATATTTTGGCTGCTTCCATGTGTTTTCAGAGCCAGGAAGGATTACGTTTGGATGCAAGTGGAGTACAAAGTTGTTTAAGGACTTTACACTGGATGGGTGCATCACAGACATTTCCTAATTTGTGCTGAGTGACAGTAGTTTTTGGTTGTAAATCTGTTTTAAATACTCTTAAGGTTGAACGTTCATCCACTAGGAACTGCCTGTATGCTCTCGCCTCATGAATCCAGGTGTTGTTATGCACCAGGGTGAAACCAGGATCCACGGTACCAGTGTAGGCGCTGACAGCATCCTGGAGTTGGACTACCTGTGCAGCCCCTCTAAGGTCCAGGTATCACCTCATGCTAACAGTACTGACAATGAACATTAAAACTCGGGTTTTTACCTTTACTCACAATTATTAAAAAGGGAATGTCCACAATTTAGGGTTTTTGAATGTAGGATATTTTATTAAAGCAATTTAGCAGAAGCAAAGCCAAGCACGACCTATCTTAATGACCTATTCTGAGCTAATGTTGATCTAGTTCTAATCTTTGACCGAGATTGGAGAGAATGACCACACCTTGGCCACTGACGCACTTCTCTTCTGTGTAGATATGTAACCCAATGGGAGAGAAGCAGAGGCCAAAATCCTGTTGAATTTATGATCTAACACAGGAAAATAAGCAGAGAAACAGTCAAAAATTATCAAAAAAAAAACCAAAACAACAAAAACAAAACACTTAACCTCACTCAGTGCTTAGTCATCCTAGCCGTGTGCCATGTTTACATACCCTGCATGTGTAAGAACCACCACAGCACGCACACACACACAGCAGTAAAAGATAAAGGCAGGTGGTAGAATAATTTCATTGCTCCAACTTTTGTTAATCAAAGATTTACTATTGGCGAAAGCACATACAGCTAAACTATATTATAGGACTCTGTATCATTTCACCCATGATGATAGATAAGACCTTTTACCACCCAGCCGATATAATGAGAGGTAAGCCAGGAGAGATCAATCAAATCTTTCTCACCAAGCGATACGCTGATTAAAAAGTGGTCCTTTAAGTTTTGAGCAGTATAGTTCGTGACGATATTGCAGGGAAAATATACCATAGTATCCAAATTACCCTCCAAAACTTTAGTAAAGATAGCTGCAAAAAAAAAAAAAAAAAAAAAGAAAAAAAAAAAGAAAAGAAAAGAAAATTAAAAGCGGTATTGGTCACAAATGGTGAATATTTCCTGAAATAAGCCTTCCAAAAGCCTTGGAAGGTGCCCACATGTGCCCAAACCAGGGGTCATTAAATTACACTGCACATTTTTATAGAAGCACTGCTTTATTGAACTAGTTTTGGTGCTCACCACATACAAACACAGATAGCACATCATAGTGGCCGTGAAATAAGAAGCCCAGTTAGAGGGGTATCAGGACAGACAGCCCACTGCACAGGTGAACAAGTCACATCCAATCAGCTACTTAATGTTCCACAAAAAGGGGAAAGACAATGTTTTTACAAGGCATAATTGCACATTCCTGCAATAAACCCTCCACTGGTCTGAGACAATGAAATGCCACTACCAAAATAATGGCTTGTGCCATTAATCAAGTGCCACTTTGTAACCCTGTTATTTATATACATTCACTAAGTAGATACATTTTGCATCAGGTACTCAATTATTGCAAAACTATTGTTAAGGCCAGTTTCCTTGTTGCAAAAGCACTACTCAGAATTTACTGCTGATTTTTTTTTGGTTGCACTACACCTCCAAAGGTTGGGACTGGAGAAGTTGTGGTATACACAGAAAGTGGGATGCTATTGACTTGGTTTCGAGAATGAGCGTGTCTGAATGAGTCATCTTCCATCACTGAGCCTTGTCAGACAGGGCAATGGCACTTTCGCGTAGTTTCTGGTGTTCTTCTCTCCATCTGGCTTTCTTCTCAATGTTTAGTGCCGTCAGGGTCTCATTCCTGGCAAGAGCCTGCAGAAAAACAGGAGAATACATGTGGCATTATTTAAATGTGAATGAAAATGCAGAGGCAATGCATGAATCAAAGCAGTGAGAATTGAATTACTCACTAATTATTAAAATTCTTGCAGGGGACTTAATTGTGATACATTTTCCGCTTCGATATCCTTTTTTTTTTTTTTTTTTTAAACATAGGTTGAAATGTCACATTGGGAACTTTGGGACATTTTGTGACCAAACTTTTAATTGCAAGTCATTGCTCTGTTTATTCATAACATGACGTAGATGAGTTTATGTGAACAGGCAGGTTTAAACCTGCTCTTTTACATTACTGGATAGCAGTGATGACATGTCTGTCCTTGTTGACAGTTACTGGCGTTGAAAAGAGGAAAAAAAAAAAGTTTCATGCAAGACTCATTCATTATTCTTACCCTTTTGCCCAGAAACACCATAATCATACAGGCTCCTATCGTGGCAGCCATCATCACGTAGGCAGCCTTTACTCGGATTTTGTTTCTGGCAGCATCAATCATCTCAAACCTGTAGAAGAAGCACATGTACACATGAACACTCATTAGGAAATGTTTTCTTGGCTCAAAAGAAGGCTTGAAACATAAGACTTCAGCATTTAATCTTGTTATTGTTATTGAAGATCAGCGCAGCAGCATGATATTTACGGGGCCTTTTGTTCCAGTTATAGCAGCATTGGTGACTGTCAGCAGATAGTCTCTTGGGTCCTTCACACATTTTGCTTTGTTTTGGATACTGGGGCTTTTGAGTACATGACATAGGAGGGCTTCTGTTTATAAGCTTCCCATGCAGGTTTTTACATCGCAGCAGCAGATCAGATGTGATCTCCACCCCGATGCCAAGATAATCCTCTCCAGTCACCAATAGAAGGCTTGTTTGAACTGCAGCTGTCTGAGGACCAGCTACACGCTGTGCCGCCGCTCATCCTGTTAGTTAGCCCTGTTCTTGTGATGTAACTTAACTGAATGTGACAGAGGCAGTGGGACTGCGGTGTGCCGGAAGGTCTGGTATAAACAGGAAAAGGCTACTTACGACACAGTCTCTGGTATCTGGTCTGCTGACTTGAAGCGCCCTGACCAGATCAGCATCTTCTTGTCCATATCTGAGGGCCTGTAGCCTGGGAGTCTGAATGCGGGACGCGGCTCTGTGTGAATTAACAAAGCATGCATTATAATGAATCCTGCGTGCTTCCTGAACAAAAAGCCAGAGATTCACATCATGACCTGCAGACTGCGACCTCACTTCCTGTGTCCCTCTTAGTCTTTTGGGATTTAAAAAAAGTCACATACTTAGCCATCACAAATACCCTGTAATGCACAAAGTCAACATTTTTAGAATACTCTTACATCACTATGAGTGTAGCATTTTCCACATTAAAGTCATGCCACACATTTATATGAAAACCTAGAAGTTCAAATTCAAATTTAGAAGCTGGTATTTAGTTTTTTCAGGTTTATCAGTAAATATTGTGCATTGTCTTATGATGACTTTTGAGCTCATCTGTTGTTCAAACCCTACCATGTGCTGGTGCTGCAGGTGGGGACTCCGCTTTGGTCCCCTGCAGTTTATTGCACATCCCTCTGTGGCTCCATGTCTGAATGACATGTCTCCTCTGACCTGTTTAGATACAGAACTAGTATCACATCGAGTAAAGCAGGAAGTCACAGTGACGATAGAACTAGCTGATGCTACTGAAAAAAAGAAATTAAACGTTAAACAAGAAAATTAGTAACGTTTACATTAACATTACAAATTTTAGAACAGCCCTTAAAAGGCTCAAAATAAAATTACGCTGGGGAAAATCTCTTCATGCGAAATCAAAGGATTACCGTTTACCCCAACTTAATCTCATTTTATTCATTTATTTTTACAATCGCGTGATAGCTATCAATCAATCACACAATTGTATTTATACACACACACACACACACACATAATAATAATAATAATAATAATAATAATAATAATAATAATAATAATAATAATGGATACTTTATTGATCCCCATGGGGAAATTACATCATAGCACTTTAAGTTGTGTATTTATTATATACCGTTATTCTTTATCCTCCTGATACAAAAACAATTTTCCTTGTGGGCTCAATAAAGTATCTATATCTAAAGCCCTAAATTGGACACAAGTGAGTACTACATGACAAAAACAGAAATCATCACACCTGAAGGGACTAAAACTGACAACTGTTTAATTTTACTTACAAACAAAGAAACAAACCACGACTACGAATATCTTCAATTATAGACACTGTTCATACCAAGCAGGAGTGCCTGGTTAACCAGGCCTGAATAGCGTATAATGATAATAAAACAAGTTAACTAGGCCAAGTGTTAATTTACCGAGACACCACGCACCAATTTACACAAACTGCCTTTACTGCCACAAGCACAAACACCATTTCAATAAATGCAAGACGTCGAAAAAGCATCAAACATGTATTTATAACCGAGTACAGAACTCACTCACAGCTGATTTAAAAACAAATAACATCAACAAGCATCGGATTAGAGAGTATTCAAGCGACTTATTACGCAACGAAAACACAGAAATTCAAGTTAGCTATACGAACCGAGGAGGCTGCCGATGGAAAGGCGGGATCTGATGAAATTCATGCTTTTGCTGATTGAATACACAAAGTCCAGTGTTTCTAAAAAGCCATTTAAGTGCGCTGGAAATCTGTCAGTCCCTCCTCAGCTGCTGAAAGTCAAACAGCTAACAGGACCGTCAGATAGGACGCTGTGTCCTGTGACTGATCAAAAGAAACAAGCTAGGGCCCGTATTTATGCCATTTGGACAGCGTCCATACGGATCGGGTAGTGACAGCCCTGTGGCTGTGGTTGGGTCTTTGCTTTCGCTAGGTTGTGGTTGAATTATTAGGAGTCTCAAACAGGGCTGCTGGGAGTTAAGCTAAAGTTGAGAAGAACAAGTGGAAAATGTATTAGTATAAATGGCGCTATTCACTATAGTTGCACTTTTATCTATTTTAATATATTCACTTTGCGTTAATACGTGCGGCAGATGTTAATTTGTGAATGCGGCAAAAACAAATAAATAGCATTTAGGCATTATTAAAGCCTTTCCGTGCAGGCACTTTCTTGGACAGCCACCTCCACCACCAGTGATCCTGGTGAAGGACCCGTGCAGTCCACTATGGCGGCGCCCGGTGGAAGTTTAAACTGTGAGGACTATTCAATGTTTCAGGTAACGTTAACGACTGATTAATTGATCCGTGCAGGCCGATCACGCACCGACGGCCAGTCGAATCACCGCCTCCCCCGCAATTCATTTGCCGCGCTGTTTATTTTGTGCGAGAGCCAATGAATTGGTGACCCTCCTGATTACTAAAGACCTGCACGAGTTCAAGGAGGCACAGTACTCAGAGCTTTCAGTATGTGGATCAACATACCCATGCAGCCTTTAATAACTGACTCTTTAAACTGGCATAATCTACTTATAGATGTCATGGTTTGGTATATTGTGTTATTTTGTAGATTTATATTTTTATGCTAGAACCTCACTGAACTCGCTTTGCATAATTCATAACTAACACACGTACATTTATTTATTCCATATAGGCTGTTTATGAGGCTTTGGAAAGTCATTTTAGCGCCTATCTCCAGGCGGCAAAAGCACTCTTTCTTCTGATTGGTCAGCTTTTGCAAGCCAGCAGAAGGGCAGCGCTTATCTTTTTATGTGCGGATGCCAGAATACACACAGCTGTATCTGATTAAAAAAGAGCCTCATGCATTACTGCTGACAAAAAAAAGTACATATTTCAGATTCTTTCACTCAGAAGTCCTCTCAGAGTACGGAGGGTACAGACCAAAGCTATTTTACTTTTTATGAGTAAACCATATGTAGAAGTAGAGTTAGCTTGTAGAAATTAAGGGGGGAAAGCCCTGTTCTTAGTTACATGTAAGCTTGCCTCTTATTCTAACATTAAATTTGAAGATTTAGAAGTTTGGCTTCTTTTTCTTGGTGGTTTTGGAGATGATCATTCATGCTGTCAGTTTGTTTGTTTGGCGAGCAAAGCATCTAAACCACAGTTAAGAAAATAAACAACAACCAATAGCAGCCTATTAGTGTGTTCCTAGAGCTGATGCAATCCCCCCACCCCACTGTCTACACTTTGCCATGCTGTTCCTATAGCAGATGACCATATAAGGAAAGCGGTGGAAACAGAGCATTGTGAGCACAGAATATTACATTAACCCTTTACCTTTTTGCTGAACAAATATGTAAATTCAGTTCAACAGGTTCAAATTTATATTAAACATGTATTTCTCTCATGGTAGAAGGCTAAAGATGTTTGGATCCCTCCTTAAAAGTATATCAGCTGCTAAATGAGCCTTGTTAATCTTGCCTGCCATCTTGCCCTCTGTTATAAACACGATACATAAACTTATTTCCTTAAGGAAGCAACGTGTTTTGAACCACCATTTTTGGGTGGGGGGTACAGTTGTATCAGATTTAAATCTGATTCCATCTTAATGAGACAAAAGACAGCATATCGTGTTACAAATGTATTTAGTTTTAGTTGAAGTAAAACTGCTGACTCTTTTTGTGTACTTCTGTGTGTTATTTCAGGAGGTACTGAAGGTGATGCGCACTATAGACGACCGCATTGTCCATGCCCTGAACACCACCGTGCCCACAGTCTCCTTCTCAGGCAAAGTGGATGCCACACAAACCTGCAAACAGCTCTATGAATCTGTGAGTGTGACCACCAGGTCTCACCACGTTGTGAATTCAAATTCCCATTGTTGTCATTGCCACACAAACAACAAAAACGTTACCACAACAATAAAGAATAAATAAATGGCATATTTTAAACAGTGAACATAACACCTGGGAGTTTGGTTATGTAACGCAATGGCAGGGAGAGGTGCAGAGGGGACCTGTTAAGAAGTCAGTCTAACATCAAGTGTCTGAGAAACAATTTCAAGCAGCCTCTTTAAACTTGCCTTAAATCTTCACATAGAGTCAGGGATGAACTGATTCAAATTCAGTCTTTCATTTAAGTTCAGTTTCATTTCAAAAAACAGCGTTCACCTCAAGGTAAAGACACCACAATATTAGGGAAAACCTCAGTAATCAGACGATCCCCTGTGAGCAAGCACCTGAAGAACTCCAGTGAAGTAAAATGACGCTGAGGGAGGTGTGGCCCTCTAATGCACATGTGGTGATAAGCCAAAGGTTACTGTGGCTTAACAAAACTCAAGAATTCATACTCTAATTATGACAGTTTCCAAATTTTGGTCAACTAATGACATTTTTGTATTCAAAGAAGTAAAGGATCACAAACAATATGGCAAAATAAGGGTCTACACAGACCAGCGTTCAGTGCCATAAAACTCAGGAAGAGAGCTTGATGTCATAATCCACATCTGGTCGCATGCTGAACTAGTCATAGTTGCTTACTTTGGAAATGCTGTGCTGCCGGGTATATGTGTGTGAAGCATCCCTGTTTCAGAATTGGTCCATGTTTCGCAGCGTCATCCATATCTGAATAATTGTCTTGTGTGAGAATCAGCTGTTGTCCTCCAAAGTCTTCGCTGCAGGAGCCATAAGAGTCTGAACAGACAAGAAAGCTGGCATGAAGTCTGTGAAGGCATGCAGAAATATTAATCTCATGTGAGCGTGTGTATTTCTGTTTTCTCACAGATGATGGAGGCTCATCTTAGCAGAGACAAAGCTATCAAGGCTTGTATAGCTCAAACATCAGAGGTGGTGGGACAGCTGCGTGAGCAAAGAGCAAAAGACAATGAAAACATGGCACTAATCAAACAGCTCAGGAAGGAGCAAACCAAAGTAAGTCCTGTCTATAAAAATTCCATGTTTTGTTTTTTTTTTTTTTTTACATTCTTAATGTAGTTTTCTTGTCATTTTTTCTTTAAATCTGTCTATAGCTGTTCAGTTGCATTATGGGAGATGTAGGATTCTGTGTTTCTGCAGTTTTTGCCCATTAAAACGAATACAAATAAGGATATGTTGCTTTCTGTTGCTTCATTGTTGTTGTAGGTTTAGCAGCTATCTCCACTGAATCCACTGTGGATGCGTTTAATTTAGTTTTTCTGTGCTGTGAGGATCATAAATGAAATGTAAACAAATATCTTAAACTTGAAAAAAGCTTGAAATTTGAAAATATAGAGGAAACCTGCTGCAGCTGACTGAACCTGCAGGGCTAAATGCATCAAGTAACCACTGAGGAAATATAATCCTTCTCTTTTTAAAAAAAAAATTGAATAAACAGACCCTGTTATCTTATTAGAGCAAAATAATAATAGAAGTACTTTGTTTTTTTTTTCCTGTCCCCAGTTAAAGCTGATGCAGTCAGAGCTGAACGTTGAAGAAGTTGTAAATGACAGAAGTCTGAAGGTACAGTTTGCTCGCTGTTCTCATCACTGACTCGTCCTACAGTCACACATAAATGAGCCGTCGTTATCGTGTGTTACTTACTGACGTTTCCTCGGTTCAGGTTTTCAACGAAAGGTGCAGAATCCACTACACGCCTCCAAAGGTGAAATGAAGTCCTGCTTCATGAAAGGAGCTCTTTCACTCGAGGTTTAAATCCAGGCTGGAGCTGAAACTGTGAACTGCTGCTGAGTCCTCGCTGCAGGCTGTTCACCACCCAGACATCTCTGACCTCTTCCCCGACACACAAATATATTCCAGCGTCATTACTGTATTAATTTACCATCATTGTAAAACAGTCGCCCGTGTGCTTCTTCCAAGACAAAATTATTGTACAAAAAAAGAGTTTTTTAAAAATTGAGTCAAATGTTTGTCTGAGTTTGAAATCATTTGTTGACCTTAGACATCCTTTTTACATGTATTGAATTCAAATGTTTACTATGCACTGTCTTCATCAGGAATTGGTTCAACAACTGCTGGGTTGATGGATTACTGTGACATTTTGGACGAGTCTTCATCAGTCCATCCCTCAGGATGGGATCTACAAGCTTTGATCATTCCTTAAGTTTTCATACAGTGTCAAAAATCTGTCCAAAAATTTGATTTGGTACCAAGCACCAGCAAAAAGAACGACACTTCCATCAGCCTCAAGTGTACCTTATAAGAAATCGCCAATCCTCCAAACTAAGCTGTCTTTGTTAAACGTGATCTGTTGTACTTGCTCAACAACAGGAGCTGTATTCACTACGTACGTTGGTATTTTAGTTTTTAGTGCTTCTGCCTTGATCTGATCATTTTCTCTGATTATCAGAGATGTAAAGATCTCTCAACAAGGAAAGGACTAAAACTTCTATTTCACGGAGGACGTGTGACTGATCGTAGTGTCATGGATGACACGTTCTATTACTATAATGTTTCCCGACTGAATAAACAGAAGCACTGCAGCGGTCTGTCGCAGCCTCCTGTCAGCAGAGTGATCACACAAGCTCCAGCAGTCCAGTACTTGCAGTTTGTTTCATTTCCACTGGAGGGCCCCACCTGATCACAAACGGGTATTAATGGTATTAATTATTGGTGGTTTAATAAAAGCTGAGTCTTCCTCCGCTTAAAACACTTGAGTAGATTTTCTTTCTAAAATTTCCACCATCAGAAATAAAGCAAGCAAATATATTTACTCCTGTGAGCTGTGTTTTCAAACATTTTTAGGCTGATGCAGATATTTCTTGAAACTTTTCTTTCTTCTATGAACATAAATTCTCAAATTTCTTGGACCAAACCACACAGATGATGAACACAGCCAGTTAAAAATAAAAACATTGTGCTGTATGTTAAAAGACTTGCAGAGAAGTCATAAACATTTACTGAAGGTACTGGGATTGTCATTCCACGAACAAGAATATAATCAATCAAAATCAAACTTGCAGTAAATTATTGTTACCCTCCTTTACATGCTCTCACACTCTGTCTCGCAGATGTATTCAAGTCCTGTAACTGCAGAACAACTAAAGTCATTTATGGTGAATTTCCATGTGTAAGGAAGTTGTGGGAGAGCAGTACTTTCACACTTCCAAATAACAACAGAGTGTGATGAAACTTTCCAGTGAAACATTGGAAACAACACCCTTATTATTTGTTCTCTCAGATAAAACAGTGCATGGAAAACTCTGCAAACAGCAATGCTTCCATGTATTTTATATCACGTGTGTAAGCAGGTGGAAATTGTTTACGAGTGTATAAAGAAACTGAATCAATAAATGCATCCATGACAATTTGATAACTAGAGCAGAATATGTGCAAAACAGTACAGATGACAGCAGACTTCAGGAGGAGCCCATCTTTCAACATCTTTGCACTCTGCAACATTGCACCATGAGTAAAAATATGCTACATGTGCTGTTTTTGTCTGTGTCATGTTGCTGCTGTCAGTATTGTCTGCATACATCTCTACCTACAGTTCGATTTGTCGGTTCAGCTTTTTTCAGTGAGATCCAGCACAGTCACCTGCTGCTGTGATTATTTTGTCTCATTATATTTTTTCTCCGTGTCATGTTTATGCTTCTGTAAGGAGAGGCATGGGCGTCTTCTCTTTTTCAGATTATTCATGACCTAATATGAAAATATAAACTTTGAAGAATCAATGTTTTTGATGTAAAATCCACCAAGAGTTTTTCTGCACTTTTCAGGTTTAATTAAATATCAACTTTTTCTCCCACCAATGACATTTACTTCATGTCAATAAAACCATGAATTCACATTGTCTATGAGAAATACGACTTCATGACTCAAGGAATCAACAATCAACAAAATATTTTACGATGCTTTATTTGTCATTTAAAAAATTGTTCACTCAACTGTACAGTGCTTATTGCGCTCAATAATTGTGGATTTAAAGTAATACACTGTTTATATGTTATTGCATTGAATTATTTGATGTTAACGGAATAGTACTTCTTTTTCCCCCCCATGAACAGCTATTTGGTCACATTGAGCAGCTGAAGTGTGATCAGATCAGAAAGTGTTGATTGGATCATCTTTGGTGCGGTTTTCCTCCACTTTAATCAGCTTAATCTCTTCTCCGTTATTTGGAAGGCTTTGAAAGAGGTCCAGATGAAGGTAACTGGGTCCACCAACATGAACCTGGAGTCAAGAGAGATGAAATGCTTGTAGTGTGTTGAAGACTGAGGATGTTCAGGAATTTGAAGAGCTGCCTACACGAATGAGTAGACTTCCCAGAATGGAAACAGCACTCTCTGTGTGGTTTGAGAAAACAGTCAAGTTGTTAAGAACTATGACTGAGAAGAATCCGCCCGTGTACAGCAGCAGGCTGCCTTCCTAGAATTTGGATATCCCCCGTGCGCTCGTCTCTGCATTATGTGCATTACCTCTCTTGGAAAATTAAAACCACAGCAGCTTTTTATAGTATTTTTCATTCACTATCAGCTTACACCAAAAGTCTATTCTGAAGAAGATTATTCAAAACATGCAACACAGTCACCAATCCCAGCAAATTCACCCTTAAGTCAGACTGTACAATACAGAAAACAAAAGAGCTACATCTCAGACTCTACAGGCTTCAGTTAGCATGTTAAATGTGAAAGTTCAGTCAGAAAAAGACTGAACAAAAACGGCCTGAGTTGAGCAATTAACCAAAGTGACAAACATTGCTCTAAATAATACTCCCCTAATCCAAGTAGTCACCCAAACCTGGACGTGGATTTAGAGGCCTGAGGGCCATCTCACACATTTATTCAGAATAAAGCAAGTTTAAATTAAAATTAATTGTATTTTACATGTTGGTGCAATGTTTAGGATGAGATGGAGATATAACACTCATGCACCCCGAAAATTATGAAGGTCTAAATATGTGTCAAAGGGACTCACTGAACATCAGTGGATTTCTATGGGGCAAACGTACTTAAAGCAGCCACTGTGACCATTGCTGCAGAGCAGAATGAATGATACTGATGGGGACTGTGAGGGTTTGTAGTTAAATTCCTGCTCTTACAGGATCAGTGAGTGTCTGTTTAAAGATTATTAACATACTTTTACATCACTATGGAACACCAGCATTTCTGCAGAGGACAGAACCACCTGCCTTAATCTACCACGATGCTCTGTGCTATGTTATCATGGCAATATGAAGTCAATTAAATACAAATGTAGAAAAATGCACATTTAAAAGAGGACAAGAAGACAGGCAACTGGAAGAGCTTTTGAAGCAGGAAAACTTTTTATGGATTTCTCTTAATTTAACTGGAAATTTTGCGAATACAAGTCAAGGAGGAAACAAGGAGGCAGGTTGGATTATATTTGAGGACAGGACGCATGAAGGAGAAGCATGAGGAGAGAGAAAACAGCAGAGCGATGGTGCAGAGCTAATCGTGGATCAAGTCAAAGAAGCAAGCATCAAAACTGTGAGTAAACATAACACACAAAGAGGTAAAAATGACTGTGCTGATTAAGGAAACATTACATTTGGTTAGTTTGGGGTCTGCAGCTTCAGGTTTGTGGGTTCAGTTGCTCTCAAAATTGAGGAAAGACAAAAAATGTTTCTTTTGAAAGGTTGTTGGAGGATTCTTACTGTAAGAAATATCTGGGTGTGCATCTGCTTTTATTTAAAAAACAACAACAAAAGTAGAATTTTATTTATTCACATTGGAAAGGGAAAACTGGAGGATCAGAACAATAATGTGGCCAAATTTACTGTTTCCTTAATCAGAACAATAATTTTGATCTGAACTAGAAATTTTGAAATGGGTTATTTTCTTTCTTCTCTACTGATCACTGTGTCACATGTTGAGTTACTTGTCAGTCTACGTTAATGTTAATGGTAATTTTAAAAAATGCAGTTTGTTCATAATTTTGTAGAAAAAGGCTCTGCACCTGTGAAAAAATTAGGTATCCACACCCCCAAAATCACTGTAGATCAGAGTAGCTAAGCCCTGGTTAACTGCAATTAACAGGAGATGAAAAATATTGGAATGATTGAAAGAAACAAAGATTGCTTTAGGGTTTGAAGATTTGACTTTCTTATTGAAAGAGACGAAAACAAATCTATGTGTCTCACTGAGAATAAAACTGAAAGCTTAAAAGATCTGGAAGTCCAACTGTTGTTATACAAATGTGCAAACTTGTTTTAATAACATTAGAAAGAAAAATCAGGTGTTTAAAAAGGTAATAAATAAAATTGATTTTTATTTTACTTGAAAAAAATGATGTTGGTTAGCGCGGCTGTATTTTGAAAAATGCTGGGTCACCAGTAGGCTGAGATTTAATGTGATAAACTGAGGATAGGTAATATAATCTACACACTCACTATTATTGTTGTAATCCATACACCAGGTAATATTTTATCAAACATCAATCATAATTGGTGATCGATGCAAGTTTTAAGCAATAATATTTATTTGCATTCACAACTAATTTACAAAATATAAAAAGAATCTTGTTTTTTTAAGAAAAAAAGACATTTCTAACTGACTTCAAACTTTTGAGCTGTAGAGGAGATTGATGAGCGCGCAATAAAGTGAACTTGTTAGGGAGAGTTTGCAATCAACTCAATTTTTGATGACAGACACAGCTAAAAAATGAGCGTCTTTTGGACACTGATGTGTGAACTGATCACATGGTTATAAACCAGGTGAAAATTGACTTCAAAATTTTGAGCTGTAGTGTAGATTGCAATGATAGCGTATAGTTATCTATTACAGAAGAATACATAAAATTATAAGGACAGAGAGACACTGTTAAAAAGTTATGAGCTGTCTTGATGCAGAGAAAGTGGAGTTTGTCATCCTTGAATGATGGGATTAAATGGATTGAATGATGCTCTGGCTCTGTGCTCAAGTTCAGACATAGGCTTTAAGCAACCATGAGCCACTGATACGCGTGATAGATTAATCAGCATGTATCAAGTGGGCTTGTTAAACAGCTCTGATAGGAGAAAGTCAATGAGCACGCAATAAAGTGGACTTGTTAGGGCCAGTTTACCATCAGCCTTGCTAAAGTTGAACTTCATTTGTATTTAAAGACAGACTTTAAAGAAAATAAAAAATTGGCTTTAATGTAATATCACATGAAGGTTATCAGTAATGTTTTCACAGCTTTAATCAAATCATTCATCATCCATAAGTTGTGATGGAAAAATGTCTGCAAGCGTGCAGGAGCCCACTTTTAGAGACAATCACTCCTGTGTTATAATCTTAATTGAAGTTCATCAGGTGACCAATAGATGATAAGAAATATACTCTTACTAATTATTAGAGTTGAAAAGTACTTTGCTAAGCAAAATTAAATGAATTTATGTTGGAACTTGAACTTTTAATATAAAAATTTCATTTGGTGATGTATTTAAGTTTCACACATTAGAAATCTGTGTTTATCATTTATTTTGGTTGTAATCTGAGTTTAGTGTTTATTTGTGAGCGTTGTTTTTATTTGCACGATTTTACTCTGTTTGTATCACATGTTTTTAGTCTTTTATTTTTACATTGTTTTAATCCACTGTGGATTGGCTGGGCATGGGACAAATGAGCTGATAGTGATCACCTGCTGAGGCATGGGTGTGTCCAGTGGTGTCCTTTCAGCTGTTTAAAGGCCTTATTAAAAGGAAGCAAGCTGAGCACTGGAAGGAGAGAGGCCCTAGATTGGAAGAGGAACGCATGAAGGCCAGGTGGAAAAGAGGGAGCCGCTGTGTGATCGTGGGGGTGCGACGCCTCATCTGGAGACCCGTCAGCGTGATGTGGTCACCCAGTCCCGACAGCAGGAACGGCAGCAGTAGGAGACAACGTGTGTGATTGACATCAGGGCAGATGTATACCACTGCCTGCATTTGTGAGTAGCGTCTCACTGTTGTTCACTGGGTGCAGCCGTGTTGGGAGAGGGTCGCCATGGCTTTAAGCCAGGGCAGCTTCTGGGATGATGGTTCTGGCTCCTATTTGTTTTAACTTGCAGGTGATGGCGTGAGGGGAGCCGCGGTGGTATCGAGCGATGGACTCCAATGCAGAATGCGAACTGGGCTGGGATGTGATGGGTCCAGTGGACGGACGAGACTGGGACAGGAGGCTCCTCGTCTGCCTGGCATGAGGCTGGCGTGGAGCCCGCTCAGCAAGAGGAATTTCTGTCCAGCTCAAGAACACACAAGGAATATTCATCCTGGGTTGTGGGACTGGGTAGGATTTTGTGCATGAAGAGAATTGTATTTTTACCAGTTTTAGAATAATCTTTTCTAGTCTCGGTGGGAATTTTAGCATATTGAGAAAAATGTTGTTGTGAATTGGCTTGATTTAAATCAAATTGAACTGCATTCAATTAAAGCCAAATATAACTTGTAATCAAATCTATTCAAATGTAAAGTCATCTCACTCAATTTGGACAACTAGCACTAAAAGATACACTGACATCCTCTGTTTCCCAATCAGCAGATCAGAGGTTGCTGTTTTATTTGTCACTCCATACTTGAATGGTTTTATCCTGTTTATAAATAAACACTTAAAAATGACATTACTTCATTGTATGATTAATTCTTTGTCTGTGTTAGTCCTTTAAATGTTCCTCCATAATTATTCTAGAGTCTTTACAGTGTTCAGCGACTGCTGTGAATCCACCTGTTCACAGGAGATCACAGGAAGATGACACCAAACATCAGAAGATGTTATCGTGCGCCACAGTAAAAGGGTGGTTTCTTGGGATTAAAAGCACATAATAAACTACAGCAGAAGCTCACACAAAGCAGGAAATAAGCAGGCAGCACTTCATCTGCTAATGCACGTTTTGCACTTTTATTGTTGTCTCATTCACTAACAGCTCAATGGTGCAAGATTACCATACAGAGAATTAGGATATCTGCATGACACATCTATGCTATACAGCGAATGGATTATAATTATTACAAATGCAGTAAACATATTTACATTTTAGTTCAAGCTCCATACAACATAGATATTTACAAAGTATGAAAATGAAACCGGTCTGACAAGTGATGTACAGCGTTAATGACGGGTTTTTTCTCCTTTTCTTTTGGTGAACAGATCTGAAAGGGGGCGGGGTTAACTGATATTAATTGTCAGAGGGGGAAAATATCATGGCTAGTTTTGTTTGAAAGGCATCAGCGGAAAAACAAACACACAGAAAAAAGTGATGAGGTGAAGAAAGACACATTAAGTGTGCTGTCGTTTTAAATGTCACAAGCTACTTTGTATAGTCCTATATCCCTGATATTAGAAAAAATTAAAATGAGTTAAAATACACCTTTATTTTGATAGAGTTCAGATGGATGCCTAGCATGACTAATGAGTAGATAACCCCCCCCCCCAAAAAAAACCAAAAAAAAAACAGACTTCTAATTCACTCGAACCGCTTTTTAATAAAGAGGAAGCACTAATGTAACTCACCTCCTCAGTCGAGGTGCAGGGGGTTACATTTTAGGTCTCCTTCCCCCCCCCCCCCCTCTCTCTCTCTTACATTCAAACCCTCTCTTAGTTCACACTAGAACAGGCCGCCACACCATCATTTGGTTTAATATGAGTGGAACAACTAAACCGCACAGACTTTATTTGACCAGTTAGTTGAACCTTTTATTAAATAAAAACACCTCTGCAAATGAAGTGGAAACGTTTGCTCTGGCGGCGCTTCGCATCAACGTGTATATGAGGCACTTTTGAGACTTGATCTGTGCATAGGTGCATCTTTGATGTGCAGCTCAGAGATCCACAATCCAGCACGTTTCTGTTTCTCTGACCGTCAGGCTGGCTGACCTGAGGTCACGTCAGAACTTTGTTTTTTATCTATATGTAACAGACAGTCGGTTCCTCTCCTTCCACGCATTTCATACGACACAGCAGGCAGACTGCTGGTTGGTTGACCAGAGTATTTTAATGTCTGTCATTAACACATCCCCAAACAAAACGTGAAAAATAAAATGACAGTGCCATCTAGTGACATTTTAAGAATACTGACAGTTAAATGTTATCAGGTTTTAAATGGAACATGAAAAGACCGACATACATTAAAACACACGTGGAAAAATGATAATTGAGTAGATTTGTTTGATGGTTGTGAGAGTAAAAACATCTGAAGGTTCAGTTACTTTGTCTCTGTACTTTGATAACACTTCAGTGCTACCAAAGTGAACTTTCTGTTCACAGACACAAATTACACCTTTCTTGGCGCTGTCGGTCTTGCGTGCTGCACGATAACATTCAATATTTAGTATTTACTGTTATTTACACTAAGCTAGATTATTGCGACGGTGTTGTGTTTATTCTGTTGCTCTCTTTTTTCTTTTCTCAACAGGTGATCCATGTGATTTTTTTAAGTGCCCTTTCTCACTGTCCCTCTTTCCCTCGCTCTCTTTCTTTATTTCTCCCTTTCCTATCCTGAAGTCATGCCTGTCCCATCTGTAACAACTGAAAATAAAATAAAATAAATAAATAAATAGTAATAACGAAGGTCAATCAAATAGACCAATATGGCAAGGCCGTGATGATCCACTTGGTAACATAAATCTGTTGGGCATCTGTCTTGGCCTTCAGACAATAATTCTGATGGCTAAAGAACCAAAACGGGACAGGCAAAAAGGAAAGGAAAGGAAAGGAAAGGAAAGGAAAGGAAAGGAAAGGAAAGGAAAGGAAAGGAAAGGAAAAAAGAAAAAGGTTGGATGGGATCTTTGTCATGATGGTCTTCCACACCAGTAACTACGGCTTCTCCTCCATAACATGGAAGCTTCTTACAGACCCTCAGATGAAGGTAGCTGCATCCTCCCACATGAGTCAAATCAGAGGAAACTTGTACTTGCTGAACACTGAAGATCTTCAGTAAGGTGTTCAACAGTGGATCTCACAAGTAACTCAGTCCATAAACACTTTCTTTATTTTCTTTAAGTAATAATCAGTAACATGTACTTTATGACATAAAGTATGACATAGACTCTTTGCAGGACCAGTAGAGTCACCCACATGAAAATAAGAATTAAATAAATTATTAATTAATAAATTACTTAATCCTCCATAGCCATTGATTTATTAAGTACGACGCCTCACTCAGTAAATTGAAAAAGAAAACAAACAACAAAAATCAAATTGCACATGATTAACAAAGAGAAGTGTCAGTCACAAGATCAAACAAACACTGACTAATGGTAAAGTCTGCTAATAAAATACTGCTGACAACCTATTGACCACCTTTCATGTGTACTTTTAGCCACTGAAAGCCTGCAGAGCTCCACTGGATGGACAGCACCATTCTTACAATAAATATTCCCTTTGTGCCCTGTGGATGGAGGCAGTGCTGCACTGGACAACTCCCTTCAGGGCAGAAATGTTTCAGCACAGGAGAAAAAATAATACATTTTGATTGTTTTGAGATGAGGAATGAAATTCTGTCATCTCTTAAAAATCGAAAAAGTTGAATTCAATCAATAAGGGACTCTCGACTCAGGTCAGACTGAACTGTGCTTTATTTTAGGTCACTTTCAGAAAAGGATACCATGCTAAATGAAATATAACTCTCCAAATGATGCTACAATAAACTCTCCAACATTAAAGAACATGGGATGTGGGGGGAAAGTACTTACAGTTCAGTCTCACATGGTTATTGCTACAAGAATGTAAAATATGTTTGATAAGCAATCAAACCTGAACCAAATCAATATGACAGGTCTGCAAATATTTTAGCTGAAGGGGGGGGAAAGTGCATGATTGGAGAAACTTTAATTTTTGTAAAACACTCCAGAAACATGTCTTAAAAAAACATGAAAGGAGTATTCAAACCATATAAACCTGAATATAAAGAATGTAAATATTATTTTGTGAGTTTGAAAAGACATAACATTGTGTGCTAAAATCCATGAATCAATTCAGAGCCTGGAGACATGCTTGCAGCTGAGTTTTACTGCAAACATTGTCCATATCAGGAAAGAGATATGCGTTTGGCTTCATTGTGACAAATGAAGAAATAGAGTCTGCTCCTGAAACTGCAGGCATTTCACAGATCAGAAACAATAACAGAAAAATTATCGGCTTCATTTATTTACCCACCTCGTATTTAACTGATGTAATTTGCCTGCTATTATCTGCCGTATGTTATTATATGTAAGTAAGGAAAACTTTCCCCACATGAAGCAGCAGGTTATTAATGGATTACAATGAGAGCACAGGCTGTAGGCACTGATGCTTTGGCTGGTTCATCTTCCCATTAGAAGTACTCAATACTGTCACATTGACTGTTGGGGTGCTGCAGATCGGTCAGCTCGAGCTCTTCTACATCACATGGGAGTTTCTCGTAAACACGGAGGTGAACATATTCTTCATCTCCCACATAGACCTGCAAGGAAGTACATGGAAAGTTAAAGGAGATGCTTAATGTGCACATAGAAGTGCTGATCATTTTAACACAGCTGTGGTAATTAATGTAAGCCACACTAGCCAAACAACATGCTAACATGTGGAAAAGGAGAATCAATGTCTTCATATATAGAGAGTGCATGATGGCTAGGATACATAGGATACATCTCTTAAGTATCTCTTAAATATTCATACACAAATATTTAGGCCCTTCCCTTTTTCCTGCGTGCTCTCGAGTCTGCCAGGATGTGAAAATACAGGGTGTGAGCTGCAATGTTTGGAGAGGGTCACACATACAGCAGGCGGTGCTGGACCAAGGCCAGGAAGATCGTGAAGGACCTCAGCCATCCCAACAACAGACTGTTCTCTCTGCTGAGGTCAGGAAAGCGATTCCGCTCCCTGAAGACCAACACAGAGAGACTGAGGAGGAGCTTCTTCCCGCAGGCGATACGGTCTCTCAATCACACCACCACACAGTACTGACCCACACATATGGTTCTTACACACACTGGACTTTCTGGACATTGTTTTCACTTCATTACTTAAATCACGCTGCTGTTATTGTGTATATATTTATTTATATTTAGATTTCTTCATACATTCTTATATAGTTCTATATTGTGTATTTTGTTGTACAGTTATTTTATTTTCAACTTTAATTTATATATTTTATCTTATTCTTCCCAGTTAAATTTACCCTTCATTCTAATTTGTGTTGTACAGTTATTTCATTTTCAACCTTAATTTATATTTTATTCCTTCTTAGTTAAATTTACCCTTTTTAATTTTTCATATTTATTTCCTATCTTATTCATAGCCTTTTCCTTTTTTGTTTTCTTTAGGTCACGAGCAGTTGTCCAAGCATTTCACTACATATCGTACTGTGTATGACTGTGTACGTGACAAATAAAATTTGAATTTGAATTTGAATTTGACATACTTTCAATGAAAATTTAGAGGGCCTCTGCCTGATTAGTACTCTTTTAAAGTTCAAATTTAGAGCTGTTAATGTTAGATGCAAAAATAAAAAAACTAAAAGGAGACTTGAGCAGCAAAATAAAACAGAGAGATGAAAAACTGGACACAAGCTAAAAAAAAAACCCAAACAGACAAAATGGGCAATGGCCACCTAAAGATGAGGACAGACATCAAAGAGACACAAATAACACAGAAAAGCAAAACCAGTGCACACATAGATCAAACAAGCTCACTCACATGACATCACTGCATTTTCTCGTAAAATTACTCTTTGTCTTGTAATTGCACATGATCTATGTTGTGTCCACTTGCTTGTGTTCTATCCAGCTAGGTCAGGTGTTGGGTTCCTTATTGAACAGGTACCACAATGGTTCTGGTGCATACAGGAATCAGGGCAACTCTAACATTAAACCCCTTCTGCTGTTACTGTGGATGTTGATGTTAAATCTCTGAGCTATCGTGCTTTTATAACTTAAGAAATATTTCCAAGTCACACTTTAGTGTGTCATGCTCAGAATTACTGTTATTCATGCCTTTATTTCATCATGTCTGAATTATTGTAATTCATTGCTCACTTTTCTTAAAAAAACAAAACATTGGGATGTCTGCAGGCTTCTGACTAAGTCTTCTAAGTACTCACAACACGCTGTTGCTAATTCAGTTGCTAATTCAACTGATTCCCCATTAACTTTAACCTAAGATTCTGATTTTGACTTTCAGAGCTCTGCATTGAAGAGCATCAATAAAGTTTTACATCCACACATTTCCCAAGGTCATGTGATCAGGTCATGCTGGCTGTGCAGCATACAAAGCTGAGAACTGAAGGAAACAGAGCTTTTGCAACAGTGGGCCCACAGACTGTAGATCTTTAGTTTTCAGTAGCACTTTTCTTTTTCACCACACTGTGGAACTCTCTCCCACTGAGCTTTAGATATGTGGACTCGATGGTCTGTTAAAAAGCAGCTAAAAACTCATATTTAAACCCTTTTTAAGGTAACTTTATACTTTGTAACTTTAATTACTGCATATATTTTGAGATTTTAAGGATTCTTCTTTTTGTTTTGCTTTTTTGTTTTTCTTAATGTCTTAGCTGCTTGATTGAGTGTTGATACACTATTTTCTCTGTGTTCTACAGATACTAGAAATTAAACAATCATCAATAATCATTTCGACAGTAAAACAAAATTATTATTCTTGAAAGTCATTTTAAATAACAAAATGAAACAGAAGGGAAACACAATGAAATGTTAGGGTGATCACTGAGCAGCCTTCTAACATTACCATGAGGTATAAATTAGTTACATTCAGTTAGCTCAAGCATTTATATAACATTAGCCACTGCATGTTAGCCTGATTTTCACAACGACAACAGATGTCTCAAACAAATAGACAGCATGCGTATATAAGAAGGATAAAATATTGGATTATATTTAACACTGAAGTCTTTAAACAGATCTACATGCTGGTCTATTAGATAAGTTGCTAAATATTTTAAGCATTTCTCCCTTTGTCTGAGTAACATAATTTGAATATCAACTCCAGTGAATCAGCTGACTTTTACTGTCTTTCTTATCAGTGAGGCAGGGTGCACGTGAAGCTTCTCCTCTGAAAGCTTGTGGCTCCCTCAGAGTCTCCATAAAACATTTAAAAGCACCACGATGTTCCAGGCAGGGCGAGTCCGAGTTCACTTTTCCCAGGCCGGGAAAAGTGAACATGGGGGAATATCTTTGACTTTCAAGGGTTGATTGATTGAATCTTTATTTTGAACATGTTGAAAAAGTACAACAACACAGAATTAAAAGAGACAAATGTTATGGGTTGTCCATAAATGCTAACCAGGCAGCACCCTCTCAACCTGAGCTGTGGCTGAAAAAGGCAGACAGGCCGGTTCATGTTTTTAATCCACAGAGAAACCTACCGCATACCTTGCGTATCAGCAGCTTCGTCCCATGATTTAACACTCGATAATGGAAGACAAATTAATATCAGAATTGACTGAGCCAGGCTATACAAAGTAGTTCAGGGTCAGCAGGAATCTAAAATGTTCTTTTTTAAAGGAGCCCAGCTGTGCTGCAACTCCCAGGCATTTACAATACTAACAAGCGCAGATGCATTGCGAGCACATGCCCTCCCTGAAATGTAACACATTTTTCTCTTTTGTACATGACTAGTGTCACCTGATCTGATCTTCTTCATTTTGTTGAACACCTTATGCTTTAGCCATGACTTATGGATTTCCTATGTCACTGTTAAAAGCATTTTCAGATGAGATGTGGTGTGTTACGTTTACAACAGTTTATATTTCTCGGCAGTTACTTCATTTTCCGTCTTCGCACGCATCTCAGCATGAAGGCTATGGTCCCATTCACTGAACAGAAACACTGCAGAACAAAATGAGCAAACGAGACAAATGAGTCCAAAGTTCTTTTGCTGTTGACTCAATTCAGATGTCTTGAATTCGATGAACACTGGAGCCGAATGCTTTTAACAAAAAAAAATACTGTTTTACTTAAGTTGTTTAAGTCACTCCCACTCTCATATAGAAAGACTAACAGTTTAAGGTTGTGAATAAGGGAAGTCAAAGAATTGACATGTGCACATGACCTGATTTGTGCACTTGTGTGTCTATATTACGTTTAGTCTCAGGGGAACAGATGTCTTCTGTATGACCTTATCTCTGCAGATGCATGACTTGAGCCACTTGCTGACATTATCACATTCACAGGGATACTCCCTCACTGCCTCATTTCTCTGAACACATCAATGATGTAATCAATCGCTTAGTGAAGAATTGTTGTCCTGCACGTTCACCTACGAATTTAATAGATCATCTCAATTTCTTCAAACTAAAGATTCGGTCTTTTGAATAAATTGTTAACACAATCAGATTCACTTTCATTCAGAAAGTAAATCTGATTGTGTTGTAGCTGTGCTTCCCTTAACAAGATTAAATATCAACCCATACTTGGAGCAAATATTCCAAATACAGTAAATTTAATTTGGCGAAGTAGGGCATACAGGGAGTGCAGAATTATTAGGCAAGTTGTATTTTTGAGGAATAATTTTATTATTGAACAACAACCATGTTCTCAATGAACCCAAAAAACTCATTAATATCAAAGCTGAATGTTTTTGGAAGTAGTTTTTAGTTTGTTTTTAGTTTTAGCTATTTTAGGGGGATATCTGTGTGTGCAGGTGACTATTACTGTGCATAATTATTAGGCAACTTAACAAAAACAAATATATACCCATTTCAATCATTTTTACCAGTGAAACCAATATAACATCTCCACATTCACAAATATACATTTCTGACATTCAAAAACAAAACAAAAACAAATCAGCGACCAATATAGCCACCTTTCTTTGCAAGGACACTCAAAAGCCTGCCATCCATGGATTCTGTCAGTGTTTTGATCTGTTCACCATCAACATTGCGTGCAGCAGCAACCACAGCCTCCCAGACACTGTTCAGAGAGGTGTACTGTTTTCCCTCCTTGTAAATCTCACATTTGATGATGGACCACAGGTTCTCAATGGGGTTCAGATCAGGTGAACAAGATGGCCATGTCATTAGTTTTTCTTCTTTTATACCCTTTCTTGCCAGCCACGCTGTGGAGTACTTGGACGCGTGTGATGGAGCATTGTCCTGCATGAAAATCATGTTTTTCTCGAAGGATGCAGACTTCTTCCTGTACCACTGCTTGAAGAAGGTGTCTTCCAGAAACTGGCAGTAGGACTGGGAGTTGAGCTTGACTCCATCCTCAACCCGAAAAGGCCCCAAAAGCTCATCTTTGATGATACCAGCCCAAACCAGTACTCCACCTCCACCTTGCTGGCGTCTGAGTCGGACTGGAGCTCTCTGCCCTTTACCAATCCAGCCACGGGCCCATCCATCTGGCCCATCAAGACTCACTCTCATTTCATCAGTCCATAAAACCTTAGAAAAACCAGTCTTGAGATATTTCTTGGCCCAGTCTTGACGTTTCAGCTTGTGTGTCTTGTTCAGTGGTGGTCGTCTTTCAGCCTTTCTTACCTTGGCCATGTCTCTGAGTATTGCACACCTTGTGCTTTTGGGCACTCCAGTGATGTTGCAGCTCTGAAATATGGCCAAACTGGTGGCAAGTGGCATCTTGGCAGCTGCACGCTTGACTTTTCTCAGTTCATGGGCAGTTATTTTGCGCCTTGGTTTTTCCACACGCTTCTTGCGACCCTGTTGACTCTTTTGAATGAAACGCTTGATTGTTCGATGATCACGCTTCAGAAGCTTTGCAATTTTGAGACTGCTGCATCCCTCTGCAAGATATCTCACTATTTTTGACTTTTCTGAGCCTGTCAAGTCCTTCTTTTGACCCATTTTGCCAAAGGAAAGGACGTTGCCTAATAATTATGCACACCTGATATAGGGTGTTGATGTCATTAGACCACACCCCTTCTCATTACAGAGATGCACATCACCTAATATGCTTAATTGGTAGTAGGCTTTCGAGCCTATACAGCTTGGAGTAAAACAACATGCATGAAGAGGATGATGTGGACAAAATACTCATTTGCCTAATAATTCTGCACTCCCTGTATGTTGGGGGGAGTGATTTAGACGTAAAGAAGGTAGTGTGATGATATATTATTATAAAGGAATTTGTGGGATACTGCATAGATGTGAGGAAAGGTTAAGGTACTATATGAAGGAAACTGTTTCCAGGGCCTAATCCGTGGATCGACTTCCTCCGAGGCGTGGACGTCTATAAGCAGAGAATGTACCTTCACCTATCAGCAGAGAATGTCCCTTAGTCTGTAACACAGTCAAATATATTCTCAAGCAACATTCAAGCATGCCATTCAGCGTGTTAGTACGAGCTCGGGAGCAGCTTGGGAGAACAAGAAAACAGAGACTGCTTCAGGTTGTCTTCCCAAATTGACTCAACTTTATTCACAAGTACAACAGTTTATATAGAGGGTAAAATTCATGAGACAGCAGATTATCAGTTTAAACCAGTACAGACCAAGATAAGGGAGCGTCTTCCTGCCCTTGGGTGAAGAAGCATCCTTTGTGTAGTTTATCAGTTCAGCTACAATTGTGATTATCTCAGCGACATATTTTCAAGGCACAAAATAAAGAGTTCTTTCATTAGTGAATTCTGAAACAAACCATCTGGCCTTCAACAGGCGTCTCCTAAGAGATTTAGAAACGAATGTAGCTGAGGGAGTGATCTCTGTGGTATTTCAACCTTGTACCAGCCTGTGATTCTCACACATCAATTCTTGGGTCAAAGAGAAAAACACTGAAACAAAGGGGCCTTATTGAATGACAGAGTTTTCCTGCATAATGTCACTATAAAACAATATCCAGTAAATGCTCCCATGGTACTAAAATACCTAACACTATATGTGCCTGCAAAAGAGGAAAACTATTGAACTGGATAATATTATTGTCATTGTCTGGTTTCCAACTTCATATAACAAGAATTTGAGAGGCTGGGGCAGGAAAAATCTCATGGAGTGTTGCGGCTATAGGATTGAGCGCACACACACACACACACACACACACACAGGTTAATATACTGTATGACATTTAAGTGACAAACTGCTGTAGCCAAAGCCAAATTCTTCAGAGCTTTTTCCCCATTGCTCCCCTCTGCTGGGCTGAATGTTTTCAAACACAGTGGGTTTATTGGAGTGGACGGGCACGGGGTGGAAAAAGTTCTCTAACGAGCTCTCAGTCTCAGACATGGATAACAAGAATGAAAAGCAGGGAGAGAGAAAGAATGACCACTGTCTGGTTACAGAAAATGTTCAAACCAGCCCAGTTTGACTCAGAGATGAATCAGGCATTGACTGAATTGTGTGTGAGGGGAAAGTGTTCCTGTTCACAGCTCGGGCTTTTTAATATGAAGCCAATTACACCCATGCTGGTCAACGCTTGGTTACCTGTCATGTAGAAGTACAGTACTGTGCAAAAGTCTCAGACTATCCTCATTTCTTTATATTTTGCTTCCAGACTTACTTCAAGTCTTCCTTCTTTTAAAGTTTTTCTTTGAACTCTGGCTGTTTTTTCAACAAATTTTCAGACCAGTCCTTGTGCCTGAGCAGTTTCAGAGGAATGGTTTTGTTTGTTAGGGCAATTAACGCTGACATGTTAATCATTCGAGCATAAAAAAACCCCACCTAACCCAAGAGAGGAACTAGTTAATTTATCTGTAGGTACTTTGTTACTTGCAGCCTGTTCCAGAAATAAAATAAAATAAATTGTTCCCATTTCTTTTGTTAAATGTATGAAAAATGACAAGAAAAGCACCGTTTGACAAATATAAAATAGTATTTTTGCACCAGAAGGTGATTTCTAATGAGCTGTTAGCCAAGATGCTGGTATAACTTGGTATGATCTGCAGTTATTAAAAAGATTAGGAAACTGAACAACAAGTGAAGGACAGAAATAAAGTGGCAGACCTAAAGAACACAAACAACACAACAAAACAAAAAAGAACAGCCTACAACAGATTAACTGTATCTGAAAGTCATGTTCTTCAGAAAAGAAAAAAAATATCCAGAAAAAACCCTGACACAGTCGGTCCAACTACTCTATCATTTTTAAGCAAGGCTGAGATTTGTCAAGTTACACAAGAACTGCACTGAATATCAGTGGCCACAGCTCTTATGGAGAGATGAATCCAAATTTGAAGTTTTTGGTTCAAATAATTCTCTTAACTGTTTACTGAAACATATTCCAACTAGAAAGTGCATTTTCTGAAGAAACTGCAGTGTGAATGCTGAAATCTGAATGTATGCACTGAAATGAAATAATTAATGAATATTAAGCTAAAAATGTTGAATGAGTTGGAAAATACAGACTTTTTAACCTGAAAACCAAAGTGCAGAACTTTTGAAAGCTGATGTTCACACAGAAGAAGTTGGAAAATAGCTGAAAACGTTTAAAATGTAAATTAGAAAAATGAATATTAAAAGTTCATATTCTTTAAATCACTGAATGATTATGTCATGGTCCTGAGTCTGCCGACTCAGTGTTTTGTGTTTCTTTATGCTTTTGTTTATTCTGATTATGTATTCCGTTATGATTTGCCATTTATTAGGTTTCTGTTCTGTGCCTGCCCTGGTCCCACTTCCGTGTTCCCTCTGTCTGTCTATGGCGTCACACTGTCTGCTTCTGAATCTGTCTGTTTAGTTTAGTGTCTTGTCTGGTTCCCCGTGTCTGAGTTTCCTGTTTTATTCTGAAGGTCCCCGACTCATGTGAGTGTGTTCAATTTACGTTTCCCCTGTCCCGTCAGCTCTGATTTCTCCCAGGTGTGTTGCCCTCCTGTCTCTCATCCCCTGATTACTGGTGTGTGTATTTAAGCCCTGTGTGTTCTCCTGCCTGTTGGTCTGTGTTCCACGGTGTCCTGTTCCTCGTCTGCTTCTGCTGGAGCTGCACACCTGCCTCTTCTCCCCCCCCCCCCCCCCCTTGCTACTTCAATCATGAAACGGATCAATGATCAGCTGATCGGCATTTATCTCTTGTTTGTTTATCGTTCACTTTGCCAGGATCCTTTTTCTACGTATCTGACAGCTGGTAACTGTGCAGGGGCGGTCTAGCAAAGTTTGGCCAGGGGGGCCAGGTAGGGCATTAACAGGGAGAGGGGGGCACAAAGAAATACTTTTCTTCCTTATTCACATTTAAAATATCTAGCTTTTAAAAAATAATTATCAATCTTACAAACGATTGATGGATACATATATACCATCAAAACCGTGTACATCACTGTCACAACAGTTTTTCATTCAAAGGCTTTATGATTTTTCCTATAATGGTGGGCCGGTCTCTAGTCAAAATGCCCAGGCTGATTTTTTTGTCCCAAACCAGCCCTGTATGCAGCTCATCTGCAGTCTGGTGTTGCAGTCTCATGAAAGAATAAAGTTACGTTGAACCCAAGCACACCATTGTTTTCCTTGTGACATTACCAATAAGTTTGATGTGTCACATGGCCCTCTTCTTATTGATGAAACAAAAGTTGTATCCAAGATGGCCGACTTCTAAATGGCCACTATGGTCACCACCCATCTTTAGGAATTTGCCCCATCACATATACTAATGTGCCACAAACAGGACTTTAATATCACCAACCATTCCCATTTTATTACGGTGTATCCATATAAATGGGCCACCCTGTACATAGCACAACTTTTAATTCAAATCTGGTCACAAATACCTTAGCAAATGAAATACTGTTTTGTTTGTTTGTTTTTTTAAATTACACCCTTTGAAATGATATTAAAAGAACTCAAAATCAGGTTATCAGACCTTCATGATTAATTCTGTTACATCGTCCAAAACTGACCAAGTTTATACAGCTATGCGACATAAATTACACTTTAAATACACTGTTCACATATGCGTCCCACATACACAGTCACACTCTTTGATAAGTAAGCAGACTTGAACCACATTAATATACAAAGTCTGCAAATTGCAGAGTTTTTAATTTTTGTAAAACATTCCAGAAATAAGTCTTCCAAAAAAAAACAAAAAACAAAAAACAGACAAACATGAAAGGACTATTTTTCTGCTGTGTTTGAATAATCGGCTATATTCTTTTCCACCCACCTCGTATTTAACTGATTCCCTTTGCCTTCCATTATCTGTAGTTGGTTATTATATGTAAACAAGGAAAGCTTTCCCCTCATGAAGAGGCAAGTTATTAATGGATTACATTGAGAGGACAGGCTGTAGGCACTGATGCTTTCACTGGTTCATTGTCCCATTAGAAGTACTCAATACTGTCATTCTGAGTCTTGGGGTGCTGCAGATCAGTCAGCTCAAGCGTTCCTCCATAAGCCGGGAGTTTCTCATAAACACGGAGGTGAACATATTCGTTTCCTCCCACATAGACCTGCAAGGAAAGTTAAAGGAGATGCTTGATGTGCACATAGAAGTAATCCTGATCATTTTATTTTATCAATGTAAGCCACAGCTGTGGGCCAAACAACATGCATGGAAAAGGAGAATCCACATCTTCATATATAGAGTGCCTGATTGTTGTAGTGTTCACAAACAGAACATTTGTTGAGCTCTGTTCATGGCTGACAGAGTTTATGAAGTAAATATGTGCTTATGCTTCTTTATTTAAGCCCTAGTGCACAGGTGTTGAACTCCAGGCCTCGAGGGTCTAAATTACCTCCTCAACATGTCCTGAAGTTCTCCAGAAGCCTGGTAATGAACTAATCATTTGATTCAGGTATGTTGAAACAGGGTGATATCTAAAACCTGCAGGACACCAGCCCTCGAGGCCTGCAGTTCGACACCCCCGCCCCTAGTGTGCGTTGTGTGTGACAAGCGATCATTCACAAGAACTGGAAAAACCGGAAATGCTCGTCCTGTGCCACACCAGGAGTGTGAGGTGCACTTTGTGTGGAATTTGTGAAATTTGTGTGGAAACAATGATTGAAAGCCTCAGCTATGAAGCTAGAAAATCAATAACAGTTAAAGGTTTGCACACACCTTCTTTTAAAATCACTACATATGTGAAGAGATAGTAACTGAAAACCCCCCACTGATCATTGCTTTAGTTTTCACCTGACAGATCACATTATCAATCAATGCTCTTTTTAATTATATTTTATTGCATGCAAGACCTCAGAGCTTTGCAGTGTTGCCACTGCTCACTGCTTGCATTACAAACATTACCTTAATGAAGTAGTTGGTCCCAGCTACGACCTGTGTTTTGTAGTTCTCTGCAGTGAAAACCTCGAAGTTTCTCCCGGTTTTCTGCTCTGCGAGAGGCTTCATCTGAATAACAATGACAGCAAAATCAATATGAATGACAGGCCCTGTGTGTGAGTGTAAAAATCTCCCGTTTCTACTCACTGCATCACAGATCTTCTGAACTGCTTCATCAGCCTGCTCCACCTCGGTCAGCCCTCCGCACATTTCCACTTCGACAACATTTTGTTGGTAAAAAATGACCAAAAAGCTAATAAACACACGCCAATTCACAAGACTCTGCATTGTGGACCAGCGCAGAGGAAGATGGGTGTTTGTTGGTACAGTATTTGTAAACGATCATGTAAAAAACCAAATAACACAACAGCCAGTCATATGACTTCGCATTTTGAACCGTACCATCAGCTCAAGAACAAGGGGGTGGTAAAAATCAAAAACAAAACAAGCACACTTAGACTAGCACAAGAAAATAATAACTTTTGCCCACATTTTTACCGCATGTGTGGGTTTGTCGGGGCGTATGACAAAATACTCTTGAGTCTGCCGGGAAGTGAAAATACAGGGTGTGAGCTGTGATTGAAATATTGGAAAGGATCACACATGAATCACAGCCTGAGTACTGCTTTTAGCTCTTCCTTTCCGGTTATCCTACTTCTGATACCTGAACCTCAGCCTTTCCAAATCTCCAAAAATTTTATTTATTTAATACAATTATACCAACTGAGCTTAAGGAGATAGAAACAAAGTATTGATTCTAATGAGCTAGTATCGATCAGATACCAATACTAGAGTTGGTATTGATCCAACTACCTCTAGTGCACAGGTGTCAAACTCCAGGCCTCAAGGGCCGGTGTCCTGCAGGTTTTTGATGTGTCCTTGATCCATCACAGCTGATTTAAATGGCTGAATTACCTCCTCAACATGTCTTGACGTTCTCCAGAAGCCTGGTAATGAACTATTCATTTGTTTCAGGTGTGTTGATCCAGGATGATATTTAAATCTTGCAGGACACCAGGGGTCCGTTCTTCGTACGTCGCTTACTACATCCAAGATCAAATGACACATCCATATGTACATCCAAGACCAAATCATCGCGCTAACTCTGAGCTCGCTATTCCGGTTCCCCGAACACACCTGCTGTTGAGGATTAGTACAGCTGGATGAAGTAATGTGAGATCACTGGGTGTCGTAAAAGGGGCTACGCATCGATAGTAGAAACATTGATCGGCAACCCTCTGATTGGTCGGCGAAAATGTCAAATAGCGCGCTCAGTATTTTTCGGCAGCAGAGCAAGAACTCTTGAGTGAGGGATTTCAGGAGTTTCAGAGTTTAATTAAAACGCAAGGGAACACTGCAAAGGCTGCAAAAGCAAGGAGAGAGGGCTGGCAGAAAGTTGCTGACAAATTAAACTCGTAAGTAATTTAATAATAACAATAATAATGGAGTGGATTGATATAGCGCTTTTCAAGGCACCCAAAGCGCATGACAATGCCACTATTCAGTCACTCTCACATTCACACACTGGTGGAGGCAAGCTGCGGTTGTAGCCACAGCTGCCCTGGGGCAGACTGACAGAAGCCAGGCTGCCATATCGCGCCATCGGCCCCTCTGGCCAACACCAGTAGGCGGTAGGGTAGATTTATTATATTACACTATATTATCCAATAAAATATATATATATATATATATATATATATATATATATATATATATATATATATATATATATATATATATATATGAGTCTGCCTACAGGAGGGAGGTTGAACGTCTGGTGTCTTGGTGCAGCCACAACAACCTGGTGCTGAATGCCCAGAAGCACACAGTCCCACTCCCCCCCCCCCCCCCCCCCCCCCCCCATCATCCTGACTGACACCCCCATCACTCATTCCGCTTCCTGGGTACCACCATCACTCAGGACCTGAAGTGGGAGCCCACCATCACCTCCGTCATCAAGAAAGCCCAGCAGAGGATGTACTTCCTGAGGCAGCTGAAGAAATTCAACCTGCCAACACGGACGATGATGCAATTCTACACCGCAATCATCGAGTCCATCCTCACCTCCTCCATCACCGTGTGGTACGCTGGAGCCACTATCAGGGACAAACAGAGACTGCAGCGTGTTGTGCGCTCTGCTGAGAAGGTGATTGGCTGTAGACTCCCATCTCTGCAGGACCTATACACCTCCAGGACACTGCGGCGTGCAGCTCGGATCTCAGCTGACCCTTCTCACCCTGGACACAGTCTGTTTGACCTGCTCCCCTCAGGCAGGAGGCTCCGGTCCATTCGCACCAGAACCTCTCGCCATAAGAACAGTTTCTTCCCCTCTGCTGTTGGACACATGAACAATAAACGTACGACTGTTCCCACCACTAACACATGACCCTACGCTGTGTTCATTGCATCATTCCATGTTTCGGCACTGATCACCACCTGCACTCATGTATATATCTTTCTACGTAGCACTTTTAATTCTTATTCTTACTTTTATTTTTTTCATGTCTATATAAGCGCAATTTATGACAGTATGTTTGCACTGAAGCACCGCAGCAATTTCCTAATGTTGTAAACCTGCTCAACATTTGGCAATAAAACCCTTTCTGATTTCTGATTATGTTAAATTATGTTATATTATATCCCCTTTCACATTAGAGCCACAACAGGACCCACTAGAACATGGGAACAAGTAAAAGTGAAATATAAGAATATTCTACAGAATGGCAATATTCATCACTTATATTGCTTTTAGTCTCTTGGAAAGAGACCCTGAAATAAGCTGTTAGTTTGTTCATAACAGCAACCAAGAAAAGGGCAGAGCAAAAAAAAGACAGGTGGTGGTCCTGCACCCCTTCGTCAACAAGTTGGTTAAGTGAATAATACCCTCACGGGAATATCGATATCTCTCTATGAGCACACTGTCACGCTGAGCTAAAGGATCCTGTCTGTCCCGCAATATACGCTGAATTCTGAAAACTCTCCTTATCAATCTTGCACCTTCCGCAATGGGCTGCTCGCGTAAACGGACAGGACATGGCTGCGACAGGCTTCCCAAATCCACCTTCGCTTTTATAGCCGTGGTCTCTCATCTTGATTACACGAAGTAATTTACAATTACTACTCTGAAATATGAATTACATCTGTAATAATCACATACATGTAATAGAATGATTAATAGTACATTTCCCTTTTTTAGGGAATGACCTGTATGTATCTGTGTGAAATCAATAAATGGATCAAGTACTGCATTATCTTTAGTTACATTGATGTTATTTATTTATGGTGAAACAGTGGTGGAATATCGCTGTTGCTTTCGTATAAATGAAGCGGACATACCTGCGTGGCCGCGATCTAATCCTGTTTACATAAAGTAAACCTGCTCCCGAGCAGGTTTACGCTTACGGCTCTGTTGCTACGACAGCAAGTCCCGGATGAGCTTCGGGGAACCGAACGATCCAGGATCACGCGAAATCGTCAACAATCAAATCCAGCTAACTTACTTAGCGAGGAACGGACCCCTGATCTGGAGGCCTGGAGTTTGACACCCCTGCTCTAGTGTACACGCCTCTCTGTGGTTTAGATATTATTTTATTACTATTATTTGTGTTTAAGGCTGTAGAGATTAGATTTTACTGTTCCCTAGTTGTTGTTGTTTTGTTTAGTTTTTTTCTGGGGGGGAATCTTCTCTTCACATGCTTTTAAGTGAGTTTCAGGGTGCTCTGCTTAATTATTACTCTTTTCTAGTTAACATTTGGAGCCGGAAATGGTAGATGCAAAAATAAAAAAAATTTTAAAAAAGAGATTTTAATGACTGCAAACAGCATCAAAATAAAAAATAGGGAGATGAAAATACAGCCACAAAGTGATACAAACTAAAGGAAAAAAAATGCAGTATAGACAAACAGCTGAAAATGATGTGTTGAAGGTTGCAATAAGGCCACTATAAGATGGTCAACTAGATTAAATAGTTAATATATTTAAATAAATAAAGGAAGGCTGAATGATCCGGTCAAAGCATGGTGGAGATGTACAAACGATCAAGATGTGTAGAAGACATAACAAGGACATCTGCTGGATAAGTGGGACTAATTCAAGATTACAAAGAAATTCAGCTGTGGCTGACGTCTTAATACTGATTATCTTCTGTATGGACGACCATGTCCATCATTGTAAAACACAATAAATTAGAGAGATTAATAGCCTGAATAATTCTTTAATGTTTGGTTAGATTCTGTATATGCTGCACAAATATGTCTCTAAAAATAGGATAACATGTGTTGGACTTTTGGGAGTCTTCCCTCACACACACATACACACAGAGATAATTCAGACAAGAGTACTGTTAACCTTACAGTTATTATAGATGAAGCTCTGGACAAATATGAAAATAAAAAAAAAATCATCAGAAGCTGCAATAATGGTAAAAACAGAAGTTAATAACTAGCTAGAAATCAACAATCACAATCATTTAGTTTTTTTGCAGAATTTAACTTTTAATGCTTCAAATGATGAACTCCAGTTGTTAGATATTTTAGTATTATGGGAGCATTTACTGGGTACTTTTTTGATGATATTAGACAGAAGATTCTGTGACTCAACAATGCTCTTTATGTTAACCGTCATTTTCTCTTGCTTTGTCAACTCAAGATTTTATGGTGTGAAAGTAGATACTAAGGTTGGAGGGAAAACACCAACAAATCACTCTTTTACTCAGGGCCGGCCCGTGGCATAGGCCGTATAGGCAAATGCTAAGGGCGCCGTCCATCAGGGAGCGCCACGCCAGTGCCACAAATGTTGAAAAAAAAAAAAAGTTGGTACTATTATTTCTAAATACAAAAAATAATCCCACGTTAATTAAAATGCAAAGTAAAGCTTATTTAATAGAAATATTATTTGTTACAACATTACACTACACTGCTGATGTAGGGGGGCGCCACCTAAAATCTTGCCTGGGGCGCCAGATCGGTTAGGGCCGTTTCTGCTTTTACTTATCACTCCCTTGCAGAAGATGTTTATGTGAAGACTATCTGGGTTGTGTCAGAACTCACGGATGTAGGAGACCTCTGTATAAGATTTATAGGCCTTGATAGTGCATCTTACTGCAATTGTAGAACAAAGGATTCTAACTGTCTAGTGTTTAACGGACCTGTCAAAGGTATGTTGAGATATGATTGTAGAAGGCGTCTTTCAGAGCTGGGGGACCTTCCTTATATGGTTTTAACTTGAAACTTGTTGACACACGAACTTTCTGCCTATAAATACTGCTGCACAAAAGAATAAAACTTTGAGTTGATTTTGGGAAGGCAACCTGAACAGTCTCTGTATCATTTTGTTCTCCTAACTGCTCCCGACGTCATATCTGAGTGCTACTTGAGAATATATTGCTGAGTGTTACTTAATAATTTTGAATCTTATAGGGTAAAGACAAAACTCTGCTTATAGACGTCCACGATCCACGGACCAGACCCGGGACGGAGTTTCTTTCAATTTTGGTGTCAGAAGTGGGATACGCCGACGAAGGTAAATACGTGTCTTTTTTTTATTTATAAGACTGTGTTAGACCTTTCTCAGTGACCCACTTACTAAGTAAATTAAAACAGAAAGACACAGGAAGTTGCCTGTTGTTTTGAAAACGCATGCTAAAAAAGCGAGAAGTTGCTCGTTAAGTGAGAAGCTGCTCACCAAAAACAAAAGAAAAGATAAAATTGCTAGCAATAAATTGAAACCTCAGCTGTGCCACAGCAAAAATACTAGCATAAATCCTTCAAGCGTGTAAACCCCTCTGGAAATCACTGAACATGGGTCAGAATAATTCAAAGACAGGTCCGATGAAAAATCGAAATTAACTGTAAAACCGAAAAAATATATATGTAAAGTCACAAATAACGGCTCAGTACTACTCCCACCTCCGGTTACGTGTAACCCACGTCCGCGAATCGGTGAAGACTTCCATGATTACGTATCCAGAACATGTGGAAGTGCTTATGTGACTGATTTTGTCTACAACTTAAGAACTGTAAGTTTAATGCATTCTAATTTATTTCCGGAGCCCTATTCCGAACGATTATCGCCAGAAAACAGGTCAGTAGAAATGTTGAATACCAGGCACATGCAGAGGAGGGGGGGGGGGCTAGAGGGGCTTGAGCACCCGCCCCTTTCCTGATGGGTGCCCAAGGTGCCCTTTTGTTGAGGCAACTTTAAAAAAAATAATTTTTTTAAATGTGTGTGTGCGTGCGGAGTCCTGTCTGTGCCCCTCAACAATAATATTTAACTATTAATCACAGTTTTGCTAAATAAAAGGCTCTGGCTTGCATCAGTCACATGCTCACATTTAACCAATGATCGCCCTTGACGGCAGAACGCGCTGGTTACGAGCCGGGAACGAGCTCACAAAGAGCACGCGCACTTTTTCCGGTCCGCAGCTGTAGGAGAAACACGAGTTAACTCAGAGACACAGACTGATGCGACAAAACCAGTAAGTAGGTGTACAGCGTACTCTGTAGTGTATAGCACCCAGGAGTATTGGCTTATTACGTACACGTTGGTAAGCTGTCTTGTTGCAACTGACGAACTGAAACAAACGAGCGTGCTGTGTGTGCAACAGCGCGACAAACATTACCTGTCCTTTTATTAACTGCACAAGTAGTGCTGGTCATAGCTGCTGGCTACCTGTGTAAGGCTGTCATGGGTCTGTAGCTCTGTCACCGTTTTAGGGAACATATTTAGCTTTAAAGCAAGTTACAGGGCTTTTCCTGCCTTTCTGGAGGGATTATATTTTACTAAAAAACGATCTAATATGCATGTCCACATAATTATGCATTATTATAATTATAATATATTAAAAACACACGCTGTATTTTAAAGAACATACATTAAGAAGCAGATTATATTAGATTTATATTTTAAATAAGACAAAATTTGGATTTTACAACAGTAAAATTATTGTATCTCTACAGTTTAAAAATGTAATAAACTTTGCCCCTGCACAGAGTGGATAGTGAAACAAATGGAATCAACATAATGACATTATTTCATATTTATTACTTTTTTCCCCTCATTGCTTTATTATTGTAGCTCTAGTAATAAATAATAATGTAAGGATTCTGGATCAGCACCATGATGCCCACAGTATATACAGTATTCTGAAGGTCTAAAGTGTTACTGTGTGTGCGTGCATGTGTGTGTTTTATTTATATGGATTTTTTTTAATTATTACTCATGATATAACATTGTCCAGACATGCCTGGTAAGGACATGAGGAGGAAACAGTAGGAGCTGTGTGAGGCTACTAAAGGCAGTGCTATAACATTTTTCTGTCATCATTTTATTTTAGATTAAGTGCTGGAGTTGTTAGGTGTGGATAATTAGATTATAGTTTATTGCAATAGCAAGTTGTGCCTTGTTCTCAGATAGACAGCAAGTGGAGAGCGATATATGAAATGATGGGATGGAAGGAAGAAGAGAAGCAAAGAGTGATTCACAGGCAGAGCCTAAATTATTTCTCAGTTTTTTGTTGCCTTATGGTTCCAAGCGCTGTCACCAATCTTTGCATTTTGTTATTATCTCATGACATTTAATCAGCTACCATCTCTCCTATGGACTTTTTAATGTCTACAGTCTCAGATCAACACAGCCCTGCCCTCCAGCACCATCAGCAGCAACCCCTCAACAGCAACATTGTACCCATCAGGTAAAGCATCGGCTATGTTTGCTTTGCCTTGTTGCCCATATTAGATTCTTGATGAATGTGTGTTGTTGTTATTCAGCCTGGTTCAATGTGCCCCTTTTTAACTTTGAGCACCCGCCCCTTTAAACCTCTCTGCACAGCCCTGTTGAATACCATTTGCGATAAGAAAAGTAGTCTGCTTAAAAAGTCCTGTAGAAAATATATGATAGAATGCCGCGACGTGATACATCGAATGTCACCACTATGGAAAAAGGGACCGGAACCAGGTGTAGATGCTTTAACATCAAATAAAGCTAGTGCAGGCTCTAGCATAGAACATAAATCTACCACAGGAAAAGCTAGTCTTGCATGCCCAGCCGTTCAGCCTACGGCCCCACCGCCTTACGAAGATGAGACCGAATTAATAGTTGCTGCAGCAGCTGCACGCACACAACGTCAGCATTCTGATCCAACCAGCTTAAAAGAAAGTGACGGAAAACCGATCGCTAATTCTGATCTTGTTCAAACACTTTTGCAGGCTATACAGCTGCCATCGGCCGTTGCAGTCGTTAAAACGAAAGGACACAGTACAGCTGACACAGACGAAGCAGCAGGTAATGCCCTACCAGACGTGACTGCCAAGGCTGCAGCTGTGTCACAGCTCCCACCTCCACAGGAAGTATTATCTGTGCCCCTACAGCTGCCACTTGTTACACTCCCAGACTATTTAGAAACAAATTTTGATTTAAAATTTATACAAGAGCAGGCCTCTGCATCTGATTACACCTATTGGGAGGATAATGACTGTACCTTAGATGACAGAGATGGCCTATACAAAAATCTTGAGGGTTTGATTGCCCTCCCATCTTCCCTACTGCCAGTCCTTGTCCGACATTTTCACGGTGTGAGTCATGTCGGACAAAGAGGGGTAATAGGGGCAATAAAATCAAGATTTGTTATTGAGAAAACATCACATGCAGTAAAAAGCATATTAGCAACCTGTCTAACATGTGCACGAACTAATGTAGGGAGACCAAAAGCAAAACATCAGCATTTACCACAACCAGATTTTCCATTTCATACATTACAAATTGATTTTACACATATGCCAGCACAAGGAAGCATCAAGTACTTACTGGTAATAGTGGATCAATTTAGTAAATGGGTAGAAGCTTACCCAACATCAAAAGAAACTGCAGAAGTAGTCTGTCAAAAGTTGTGCAATGAAATAATACCCAGATTCGGAATACCTCACCAAATTAACAGTGATAGAGGACCTTCATTCACATCAGAAGTAATTCAAAAGTGTGCTAAAACTCTAGGAATAGACTGGAAATATCATGTGCCATACCACCCTCAGAGTTCAGGAGTTGTAGAAAGAATGAATAGGACCATAAAAAATCGCCTGACTAAAGCAATGATAGAAACAGGAATGACCTGGATCAAATTACTTCCTCAAGTCCTCTGCGAGATTAGAATGACTCCATCCGCAGCAACCAAATTATCTCCATTTGAAATAATCATGGGAAGACCATTTCCAACACCATGGTCAGCCTCCAGAGGGGCACCGCTATTGGAAGGGGATGTAGACACTGCATTGTCCGACTATGTTCACAATCTGGTAGAAACACTGAATAATAACTATCAGAAACTCTCTCAGCCTCTCCCTTCTACAGATCCAACCCATCCGTGGAAAACAGGAGACGTGGTGTTGGTGAAGTCGCTAAAACCAAGGACACCCGGGGAGGTCGTGTATTCCAGCCCCCAGACTGTACTTGCAGTGACGAGAACCAGCATCCTTACAGACGGACAACCGCAGTGGATACACGCCAGCAGGGTTAAGAGCAGCCCCACTGAACCATCTCAGGCGTCGGATCAAGCAGACGATGACTCAGGCGAGCCAGCGCCCGGAGCCAATATACATACACACACTCAATCACTGATTAACACACAACGCCTGAAAGAGCCAAGACTCAGAGAGCTCTTTGATCCTCCACATGAACAACAACAAGGTACTCGAACATCCAGCAGGAACAGAAAGCCGAGAGTACCACATGATGTCTAATCTGATAAAGCAAGACTCATTCCATCCTGATAATGGAGAAAATGAAATGCCCATTGTCATCATACGACGCTTATTCGATGTCTCTCGAACCTGGGACCAGGCCAGGAGACGACTGAAGAACTGTGTTTTTTCTTATATATTTAGGTTATTTATCATATCTATCGCATTAACTTTAGGATTTTTCTTTGCTATTTTGTATTGTAGACTGCAACCATGTTCACATTTTTGCAGGTCGTATTTTGCTGACAATACCTCATGCTCCATTTGGCAAGACACCCACCTAGTACGCTCCTCACGTTCCCTAAAATCAGTAAATAGCAACACAGATGCCACTAATAAACCATTTTATGCACCCCCTACAGCAGGAGTTAACTCCTGGTATGAAAATGCCAGAACAGCCGCTCGTGATTTAGGAACCAGTAACTGTTATGTCTGTTCAAAGGGCAATCCAGAACAGGTAATAGTAGGATACCCCATATCCGGTTTCCCCCTCACTGAGGGACTAGAGAAAATCGGCGGAGATAATGCTCTCCTCAAAGACACTTTACAGTTGACTCTGAGCCCTCTCGACTGCCTACTTAGACACACACACACACCAACTAACCCTGAGACTCCATTAGGCGAATTATTGAAGTTGTCTAATGACACCGCAGGGACCTGCGCCCCAATGAAACGCCCCAAGAATAGGTTAAAACCCTCACTGCCCCTAGGACAGATCCCTCTCCATTTTAATACTAGCATGATATGTCTGCGCAGACTAAAGTTAACTGGCCCAGACACCCACATAGATTATACAAAGGATAACTATACATTCTTCTCTGACTCCCCAGGTGCACGCTGCAATGAGACATGGCTAGCTGTCTCTGTGGCTGAAGTTTTATCATATCTGGAGGAACACACACACAGTTCAAGTTCGAGCGGAGAATCGATCATTGTTCCCCCAGAGGGTGTATTATATGACACTGACTGGGGGAAGTTAGTTAAATCACACATGGTCACGCGCCTAACTAGAGCAATCCCTAATGGTTATTGGTTGTGCAACAATACTCTTAGATTAGCCTTACCTGTTAATTGGACCGGTACCTGTGGTCTAGTAACTTTAGCCCAAGAACTACTAATACAACAAACCTCGGATCTGCCTGTATCCAGCAGACGTACAAAACGCTCCGCTTACTCACATGACATTTACATAGATGCTATAGGAGTTCCACGCGGGATACCAAATGAATTAAAGGCACAAGGAGAAACCTCTGCAGGGTTTGCCTCAATATTACCGTGGGTGCAGATAAACAAAAATGTAGCCTGGATTAATTATGTTTATTACCATCAGCAAAAATATATTAATCTGACCAATACGGCCCTTACAGCCCTAGGAGAACAGATGTCTGCTACCTCTTTAATGACCATGCAAAATAGAATGGTCTTAGATATGCTGTTAGCTGAGAAAGGAGGTGTCTGTGCTATGTTTGGAGATGTATGCTGTACCTTCATTCCCAATAATACTGCCCCTAATGGTTCATTCACACAAGCTATGAATAAACTTAAAACATTGCAGATAGAACTGAGAACCAATGCAGGTCATGGTCAGTGGCTAGACAAGTGGTTACAGGACATGTTTGGAAGATGGAAGGAACTAATTGTAGCCTTTGTAACAGTATGTATTATTTTGTTTTTGATGATTATTGCCTGTTATGTGATGCCATATATATGCTCAATGATGACCCGTATAGCTACTAGTAAAGCTGCCTCAACGTATTTGAAATTGACAAAAACTGACCCAGATAATGTGCCAGATGTCGCCAATGATGATCCTGATGTATATATTGAGCATTAGGTTGTGAATTACTCCGTTATCCAAGAAGGGAATGAAGTTTTTTTGTTGTTTTTTTTTCCTTAGAATTTTGATATCAAGCTTGCTCGGAGGACAAGTTACATTTTCCTTTAGATTATGTTATTACATTTTGCCTTTATATTGTGTTATTATTGTGTGATAATAAAGAAGGGAACTGTTAGATATTTTAGTATTATGGGAGCATTTACTGGGTACTTTTTTGATGATATTAGACAGAAGATTCTGTGACTCAACAAGGCTCTTTATGTTAACCGTCATTTTCTCTTGCTTTGTCAACTCAAGATTTTATGGTGTGAAAGTAGATACTAAGGTTGGAGGGAAAACACCAACAAATCACTCTTTTACTTATCACTCCCTTGCAGAAGATGTTTATGTGAAGACTATCTGGGTTGTGTCAGAACTCACGGATGTAGGAGACCTCTGTATAAGATTTATAGGCCTTGATAGTGCATCTTACTGCAATTGTAGAACAAAGGATTCTAACTGTCTAGTGTTTAACGGACCTGTCAAAGGTATGTTGAGATACAATTGTAGAAGGCGTCTTTCAGAGCTGGGGGACCTTCCTTATATGGTTTTAACTTGAAACTTGTTGACACACGAACTTTCTGCCTATAAATACTGCTGCACAAAAGAATAAAACTTTGAGTTGATTTTGGGAAAGCAACCTGAACAGTCTCTGTATCATTTTGTTCTCCTAACTGCTCCCGACATCGTAACTAACCCGCTGACGGCATATCTGAGTGCTACTTGAGAATATATTGCTGAGTGTTACTTAATAATTTTGAATCTTATAGGGTAAAGACAAAACTCTGCTTATAGACGCCCACGCCTCGGGGAAACCCGATCCACGGACCAGACCCGGGACGGAGTTTCTTTCACCAGTCAGTGCTATATGTCTAGAAATAACGATTTTTTAAAATATATTGATTATAACTTTAACTTTTGAAGGAGCATTATTGCAGTTTTTTCTTTCAGGATAATAAAACAGCACATGTCATGAGGCAGCAGCTTGGAGGCAGAGAGCAGCTGAAATACAAAGTGTGACCTCATTAAAAAGGTTGGATGGGATCTTTGTCATGATGGTCTTCCACGCCAGTAACTACGGCTTCTCCTCCATAACATGGAAGCTTCTTCCAGACCCGCAGATGAAGGTAGCTGGATCCTCCCACATGTACCTGCAGTCAAATCAGAGGAAACTTGTACTTGTTGAACACTGAAGATCTTCAATCTGCTCAACAGCTCATCTGGATCTCACAAGTAACTCAGTCCATAAACACTTTCTTTATTTTCTTCCATTAATAATCACTATCATGTCTGATGTCACAGTTACCTTGATGTCATAGTTGATTCCTTGCACCACTTGACTCTTGTACTGAACAGCTTTGAACACGACATATGCTTCATTTCTTTTTTCCTCTACTTGACACTTAACCTGTGTATGGACAAAATAAAAGTAAAACATGACATAAAATGCAGAGCACAGAGTTGATGTGTCTGTTTAATATGTGAGTCTGAATGTTGTGAAGAAGCTCACCTCATCACAGATTGTCTGAATTTCCTCATCAGCGTCTTTCACCTTCGAGAATCCTCCACATTTTATGGCATCCATTGTGAAAGTCCGCTGAAATAAACAGAGGAGACAGTTTTCTTGTTGTATGTGTCTAAAACATACTGGTGCCAGTCCAAGTACATATACTGGGTAAGTGACCTGGAAACTTACTGGAAGGTGACTCTAACGCATGATAGGAGGAGCAACATGTGACACGACAGCCCCTAAATGTTTGCTTAGAATGTCTTCTTGAAATATCTACTTGTGTAATTGTGTCTTAAATTATCTGTGTCTTTAAAACAGATAAACCTTTGCTTTTATATTAACATTTTTTTAGACGACTGCATGAGTAATGATGCTATAATTGACTCTTGCACACGGGACGTGGGGAAGAAAAGTATTTAGAAGAAAAGACCCTTCATCATTCCATGTTTGGCACTGATCACCACCTGCACTCATGTATATATCTTTCTACGTAGCACTCTTAATTCTTATTCTCATGTATATATCTCATGTACAGCTCATGCACATATCTTTCTACATAGCACTTTTAATTCTTATCCCTACTTTTATTTTTTCATGTCTATTTAAGTGCTATTTATGACACTATTTAAGTGCTATTTATGACACTATGTTTGCACTGAAGCACCGCGGCAATTTCCTAATGTTGTAAACCTGCTCAACATTTGGCAATAAACCCCTTTCTGATTCTGATTCTGATTCTGATTAAACTTCAGTCTCACATGGTTGTTGCTACAAGAATGTAAAATATGATTTTGTGAATTTGAAAACACAAAGCATTGTGTGCTAAAATCCTTCAATTCAGAGCCTGGAGACATGCTTACAGCATTTCTCTCTCATATCCTTTGCAGCTCTCTTTTTTAGCTCATTATTTTCTCACCTTTTTTACTTTTCTGGTTATTGCACCCTCTCAGATGTGACTACAGGGAAGCTCTCTGTCCATATCTCTTCCTGCTGTACTGCCCTCTGATGACTTCTTTGCCCTTCTCTCAATCTTTTCTATCTTTTCTTCACATCTTTCAAACCTACATAACTTTTTCACACCTCCTGATATAAAACTCCATAGTTTTTTTTGTTCTATATAAATCTCTGCTTTTTCACCTCCTCTGCTATAGTCCATCCTTTCTCCCTTTTACCAGGATAAGAAACTGATTCTTAATACTTAATTTTGGATGAATTGTTTTCCTAAACGCTGCCAAAATCCAGGTTTTACTGATAAATCTTTGCTTGGTGGAGGGACTTTAAATACTAATAAACCATATACTACATGTGCATTTTAAAAACTCACATCAATTCGCTGATGGTGTATGATATTAAAAAGGAAAGGAAGGCTGCTTTTTGATAAGGTATGCTGCAAATGCTTATCTTATCAGCTCAGTGTGGGATCACCACAGTCATAGTTGGGATATATTGTGTACAGCAAATATATCCCAACTATATCCCAACAAATCAAACAAAGCCACTTTAATGTGTCGCATGCTCAATTTGAAGCTTGTAAACATCATGTTTTAATGATAATACATTCCCAATAACTGAAATAACCCTTAGCCTGAGAGACGGAGGCAATATGAATAAATAAAACAGATGAGATTTCTAGTACAAACTGTAAACGTCATCCCAACTGTGAGCATTTGCTCCCATATTCTGCCAAATGCTTGTAATCAATCTAAAAATATGTTTGAGATATTACTATTCTGGATATTAATGCATAATTTAGTACTGTTTTCATCTCTGTGGTGTTTATGCTTAGCTTCCTGAAGGTCATTTGGCCAATTTTGAAGAAGTGGGGCTCTCATCTAAGTGTTTCCTTTCCACAGCCTTCTGTGGAAGGTGTAAATGAGGAGAAACCGAGAGCCAATAATAACTTTCACGTTCATTTCCAGGCTATTTTATTTCTCCAAGTACTGTGAATTGGCCCAAGGCTGCAAATTATGGAAGTGATATTTTCTAAAAAAAAAAAAATGCATTCTTCGCAAAAGATTTTTACTATTTAGATTCAGTCTTTTTTGGGTGTCCCCCTCCTCACAGCAAAATTGTGTGCAAGCATAAAAATCAGCACTAATTGTCTTTAAAGACCATCATGTGAATTTGGTTCTCCTGCTGATTTAACAAGCTGCTGCAGTGCTTTGTGACATTTTTGGCATATTTAAAAAATTATTTTTAACCCATTTTGACCCCGTGTGGTTATTTTTGACTGACTCCTATCAGACCTGATCTGAGTCAGTTCACTTCCTAGTAATGGTATTTTATTAAAATTGGGTCTGAATGGCTAAAATAATTATGTTCATCTCTATGTTATGTTCTAAGACATCCAGTGGGATCTTGCCTGGGTATTTTCCCTTTGGAGATTATCAGTGCACACCTAACTCAAAGGCAATTATGAGTAAGACCCAGAAACTACTGGAGAGCTTATACTTTATGAGTAGTAATATACCTATAGCTGTTGTGAACTTCACACAAAGTTTGTGGTAACAAAATCAAACTGAGGAGGATCTCGTTTGAAAAAAAACCACACAGTCACGAGACAAAATAAAAACAGACTGCTCAAAGCAAAAGCAGAGCCCTCGCAGCTGGTAGTACAAAAACACGGTGACAACATGCGTATCAGATACCCTCAGTGCCAAAAGCATAAATATGAAAAAGGTGGGATCACCAAGAATATCCTAAAAACGGCGTTGAGGTGGGTGTTACAGTGAAAAAACAAAAAGCAGCCAAATTTTCATCTGAAAATGTTGAATTTTAGTAAAAACAATACTCTGTAGTTTGATACTGTCGTTACAGACAAAGCAGATGTTTAAAGCCTTTGGACGCTCATTTGAAATGCACTCATTCTCCTTATCAGCTGGAAATATTAAAGCCGTAAAATGACTTTTTCGAACGGATAAAAACTATTGAACAACAGCAATGATGAGCCTGTTCCAAAATTTGAATGTACATGTGTTGAAGGTGCGGGTCTTGTTGAATTATTAAACATACTTTCTTTAATTTTTCGAGCCACAAAAACAACAACTTTTAATTTTCTTCTGCTTGAGTCTCGGCCTCGGGTAGTTCTACTTATCATTGCTCAGTCTGTTGTCTGTTTGTGCTACTTTTTCAAGGAGCAGCGGATTACTGGTAAGGGTGACTTTATGTGTTTAGTTACTTAAGTGGTAGTACTGTGGATAGTTTTACCTTACATACACAGAACTGCCAGTACAGCTTCTGAGGTAACTGTTTACAAAATGTTATATTCTATCCACAAATTCTTTGCAATTTTACATTGATAAACATTATCCTTAACACATTTGGCCCACATAAAGTACTATGGCCACCACACTGTCATTTATAATTGTTTAAATAACTCGTGTCTTAAGTCATGCCAAATAAAAAAAGTCGCATGGTTCACTTTTATATCACAAAATGTTAGAAATATAAGTCGTTCATAACAAACTGAAAGGCTGGGAGTTTAAAATGCAAACCGATGGAAGCAGAAGTAGAAGACTATAATGTCACAGAGCACACAGTGTCTATTATTGTGTAGACATTTATAAATAAGAGCTTAATAAAGATGCTTAATTTCTTAAGAAATAAACAGGTGGAGTAATCTTTATCAAAAGTGGATGTTGCATCTGTGGCTAAACCCCTGTACCCAAAAACTTTAAAAATCTACTGTGTGTGAGGCTGTGTAAGTAAAGCTTGCCCTTCACACCCGCGTGTAACAAACCATTTGTTGGGGGTTGTGGATTTGGCACCTCAGCATTGTGAAAGTGGGGAAACATGTTTCTGGCTGTGCATAAGATTTCTGCTTACAACTTAGAATCTCAGTTCTAAATGAAATTCAGATGTTTTTTAAGTATGGCTAATGTATTAATTGACTTCTAAGGCACACACACACACACACACACACACACACACAACAACAACAACAACACCAGCACAGAGAAGAAGAAGAGGGGGTCGTTTTACTATGCATCATAAAAACGCAATCATTCATCTTCCAACTGTATCTTTCTGTTCTGTCTTTAGAATCATTGGTTGTTTACTGAGCCGTACTTTGGGAGTCATACTGTTGTGATACTGGGGAAAAAGGGTAAGGTTTGATAGACTATACCCTTACACACATAACTTGAAAAACCTAAAGAGTGTGTGAGACTGCTAGCTGCGTTGTTTAGCAATAAATTTATCTACAAATGTGTTAGTAAAGAGTGACTTGTACTTCTGTCCCATTAAGCAACGGTTTAACAAATTTCACTGCAAACTATAAAAGGAATCTGGATTTAAATAGAACATAGTAGTGCAGGAAACACTAGTATGTGTCTATGGAACAAATCTCCTTCAGTGTTCAAATGACCAAAGTGAGGCCTACAGGCGTTTCTCTCAGTTGGTTGTGTTCAGGGAAAAAAGCAGCTAAATACACTGAGACTGCTCCACATTGTTAGTGGGTTAACTCTGGATATCTGTAGGTTTTGTCAAACTTGGAGTGAACAAAAGCAGAAAAACAGTAAAAGATGCAGACGGTGAAAGTCTGGTTTATTTCATTAACACAATGAAACATTTTACAGTCCACAGAGCAAAGTAGCATACATGATAAATAGATACACATAACATGGACAGTGAGAAGTAAAACTCGTCGTCTTACCACATGTTATATTCTGTAAACTTAAAATAACCACAGAAATTAGAGTTTAGTGTTTTAAAGTCATTATTAAAAGCATGAGTCAACATTACTGAAGTGACACTTTAACGATGCTTCATATCACAGTCTTTATGATGATAAAACATGTTCTCTCGTTAGTAGTTGTCTGCGCTGTCACTTGTCATGAAAATGTCCCGAGCCTGGGTTCCTCTTCAATTATCATTGATCATTAATAGGACGCACAAAAGATTTGTTACATTATCCCCATAAACAACGCGCTTTTATAGAAATCATTGTGACACAGATATTTAGATTCTTGCTTCACAATGTGCCCGAACTCAAAATCTTTAGAGTTTCATATTTATAAAGTATCGCAAAGAATACATTTATACCATTGTGTGAGCTACACTTCTTGTAAAAAACTGATTGGTAATGCGTTTGAGAAAAGCTCCTGCTGTGACCTTCCTTCTGTGAGGGCACACACACTCACACACACACACACACACACACACACACACACACACACACACACACACACACACACACACACACACACACACACATAGAGAGAGAGAGAGAGGGGGGAGATCATTAATACAAAGGATTGGAGCCGTTTTTGGATTTTCACTTGTTGTTGGCTTTAATATGAACAGTCACATGAAATTCATTCCAGTTTTTTTTTTTGCCTTTGCTTCAATTAAGATGTTTCTTTAAATCTACAACAGCTTCCTTTTCAAAAAAGTTTACTGACATAGTAAGGAAGTAGCTAGGGACCTCAGTAAGTATGAGCAACAATAGCTTAGGGACAGTTTCTACAATAAAGAGGATTTCATCATCATCTGCTGTTCGTCAAAAAGTGCCGTATTAAAAACAATTCAGCGGACCCTCAGAGTGCGGATACAAACTGTTTTCAGCTGTAGAGGTAGAGGTACGCTTCATGTACTTATCAACATACAGTTTAGCGGAGTGGATTAGAGTGCATTGGTGCTTGGGCCTCTTTTATTTAGCACGGTTATACCATTGTGAATTTAGCTATACGAATATGCTCAAGAGTCTATCATATGTTTGACATGCAACTAAAAATTCGAAAATATATATTTTTTAAATCAGTAGCTTTGCAAATTTAGAGGAAATGTTTTCGGACAACATATGTGTCACGTTTTAAACAGGGTTTGAATAATCAGCACTGACATACAGACATTTATGCCCTGGGTATAACAGACATGCTTACCTTGTGAAAGGCCCTCGGATTTCTTGGAGCAGAGAAACATTCTGTATTGTTGCTTTTCTCTATTGTATAAGCAGCACCCGACTGTCAGAAACGCTCTGTGCGGGTAGCAAAGTCGGCTACAACGCCCATTCAGGTGAAAAAATAAAAAGTTAAAACGCTATACCTTGCGGCAGTTGTGAAGTATAGTGTGGAATATACTGTGTGTCTGATGGGGTGTTTTTATATAGGTGGGGCTACTTTCAGTTGACCTCTGAGATGTAGAAATAAAAGAGCACGATGTAAGGAAGAAAGGTGGCAGGCCTTTGGAGACTCTGTTGGACATGGTTTCTGTTGGCCTCTGACATGATAAGACTAGTTGCATTAAAGCCATTAACTGTTTGTGAAGAAACATCTTTGGGCTGAGATGCTCTTGATAAGGAGCATCTTTTGTTGCTTTGTAGACTGTTGGGCACCTAACTGCACCCCCTCTGATTAGCTATGTGTAATCATCGAGTCTAACTGTTGCAGAGTGTGGGAATTAACTATTTGTGAAGAAACACCTTTGGGCTGGGATGCTCTTGATAAGGTCTCCTCTTTTGTTGCTTCATACCTTTTTTACAGACTGTTGGGAGCCTAACTGTACCCCCCCCCCTCTGTCTAACTGTTACAGAGTGTGTGAATATGTGTTTTTTAGAAGTATCACAGTTTATTTCTAAAGGGATACATGTTGTTTGCGGTGCTCTATTTAAAACTATTGGCCTGTGAAACTTTTAGAAAAGTGAAATGCCCCTAAAGTAGTTAAATCATCTATGTGTAATCATCGAGTCTAACTGTTGCAGACTAGTAGATAATTATAAGACTAGTTGCATTAAAGCCACATTGAGGTTGATACAGCGCTAGTGCAAATATGTACTTTTAGAAGTATCACAGTTTATTTCTAAAGGGATACATGTTGTTTGTGGTGCTCTATTTAAAAACTATTAGCCTGTGAAACTATTAGAAAAGTGAAATCTTCCTAAACTAGCTAAATTAAATGCTGTGTGGGAATACACGGTTTTTAGAAGTATCACTGTTTATTTCTAAAGGGATACCTGTTATTTGCGGCCCTCTGTTTGAAAACGATTTGCTCCTAAATACCACTGAAGAAAATGCAAAAGGCTCCTAACTAGTTAAAATACCCCTAAAGTAGTTAAATTAAATCATCTATGTCTAAATAACAGAACTCTGAGACCTATACAATCCTTTAAAAAGAGTTTAATTAAAACACATAATGGTTTCATTAAATAATACGCTATTAAACACATGTGAACTCATATGACCCCCTGGACCCACATGCACGTGCAAAAAGTCCGTTCTCGCGCACGTGCACACGCACATGGACGCGGAGGGGGATAGGGGAGGGGGGAAATGCCCGCGGGGGTGGGGGGCGAGGGGTGGGGGGGGTGGAATGCCCTCGGGGTGGGGGGGGCAAAAAAAGCTATAGGTATTTTACTACTTTTATGTCTCATCTGGCCTGAGATCTCCTTGGGATCCTCTGGAGGATCAGGAAAGCGTTGCTGGGTAGAAGAAAACATGGTGGTAACAAAGTAATAAATCAAGCCAACTGCTACTGAAAACAAGAAGTAATTGAAACATGAAAAACAAATGCATGAACATGAATGAACTGATGAAGAAGCACTAACACTAAAAACCCCAAACAGAAAAATACATTTAGATAACTCCGTTAGTTCAAACTGTATTCATGTGTCTAACCTGAAATGAAACAGTGCCATGCCTTATTCATTACAAGGCAGTCCATTTTGGACTATCTTGTAATCCAATGAAACCAGAAGTCAGAGCGAGATTTCAAATTTAGAAGTTCTCTGCTCCAGTCCTCTTTGTCTTGTGCTAGTGCGCAATGCACAACGCTAGTTTTTGATCATTACTAATGTGGCCTTATTGCTTCGTAGCCGATATCAATCTGGGTCTGGGTACGTGTTTCATCAGGAGAACGTCCAGGAAACCATGGACAACTTCAAGTTCCTGGTCAAAGACAGCAAACCAAAGGTGGTCAGTGACAACGTCTTCCACGTCCAGTGGTCCCTCATCAGCTTTGAGCACAAAAGGTCTGCACCATTTCCCAAAAAATATACATATTTTATATTGATTACCTGTTGCCCATATTAGGAAAGAGACGTGTTTACCTTCACTGATTATGCAATTGTCTGGCCTCTTTCAGTGTGACAAATGAAGAAATAGGGTCTGCTCCTGAAACTGCAGGTTTTTCACAAAATTAGAAATTACAACAGAAAAAAAATAATCAGCTTCATTTATTTACCCACCTCGTATTTAACTGATCAACTTTGCCTTCCATTATCTACAGTATGTTATTATATGTAAACAAGGAAAGCTTTTCCCTCATGAAGAGGCAGGTTATTAATGGATTACAATGAGAGCACAGGCTGTAGGCACTGATGTTTTGGCTGGTTCATTGTCCCATTAGAAGTACTCAATACTGTCATATTGAGTCTTGGGTGCTGCAGATCAGTCAGCTCGAGCTCTTCTCCATCACACGGGAGTTTTTCATAAACACGGAGGTGAACATATTCTTCATCTCCAACATAGAGCTGCAAGGAAGTACAAGAAAAGTTAAAGGAGATCATGTGCACATAGAAGTGCTGATCATTTTAACACAGCTGTGGTAAGTCACACTAGCCAAACGACATGCTAACATGTAGAAAAGGAGAATCTACACCTTCATATATATAGAGTGCCTGATGGCTCACAAACAGAACGTTTGTTGGGCTCTGTTCATGGCTGAAACAGTATGAAGTGCACATGAATTTTCATTTTATTTTGCAGGTTTCTCTCAAATTTTGCAGTGATAAGTAACATTTCAGGCTAAAAAGTCTAAAAGTTTTGTATGAGCCTCTGCATAAATGTAAAACCACATAAGCGCAGAGTGTAGAAGCAGTAGCTGAAAAAAAAATCCAGTGATCATCGCTTTAGTTTCCCCTGAGAGATCAGATCATCTACCATCAATACTCTTATTGATGATATGTTTTTATATTGAAGAGATTTGTAAAGTTGCCACTGTTTACATTACAAACATTACCATAATGAAGTAGTTGGTCCCAGCTACGACCTGTGTTTTGTAGCTCTGTGGCGAATAAAGCCTTGAAAACCTCGAAGTTTCGAAGTTTCTCTTGGCTTTCTGCTCTGCGAGAGGTTTCATCTAAATAAAAATGACAATAGCATCTACATGAAGCACAGGCCCTGTGTGTGCATAAAGATGTGAGTGTAAAATCTTTGTCTTCTACTCACTGCATCACAGATCTTCTGAACTTCTTCATCAGCCTCCTTTTCCTCGGTAAGCCCTCCGCACATCGGCATTTTGACACATGTGGATACCCCTTCGGCGCCAGCTGCGGTCGCAAGGCTGGAACCGACAAAAACACCCTGATAATGGACTGTGTTTAGACTGTTCCTTCCCATTCCATGCAAGGCCACCTGGGTTGGCTGGAAGACTGTTTACTTAGCCTAGCAGGGCGAAGGACACTGTCTCAGCTGAACTCTGGACATGCACACACATACATATACACTGATATGCACACACTCATCCCCCCTCCCTTTCCAAAAGCCTTCGATGCTTGTTCCCTCCTGGGAACACGGTGGGTCTGAGCCCGCGCTGGAATGGTAGCGCTGGGCAGGATGGCTGCTGTGTTTGCTTCGGGGGTTCCTAATTCACTGCAGGGCAACCTGCACGTGGCGAATAAAGCCTTGATTGATTGATTGATTGATTGATTGATTGATTGATTGATTGATTGATTGATTGATTGATTGCTCAGAATTACTGTTATTCATGCCTTTATTTCATCATGTCTAACTTATTGTAATTCATTGTTCACTTGTCTTTAAAAAAACAAACAAACCTTGAGCTCTGGGTGTTTTTCCACTTATTTTCAGACCAGTCCTTATGCCTGAGCACTTTCAGAGGAATAGTTTTATTTGACAAAAAAGTACCATTTGACATACATAAATCAGTATTTTTGCACCAGAAGGTGATTTCCAATGAGCTGTTAGCCAAAAAGCTGGTATAACTTAGTATAATCTACAGTTCTTAAAAAAATGAAGAAACTGAACAACAAGTGAGTGGCAGACCTAAAGAAAAAACAACAACAACAACAACAAAACAAAAAACAACCTACAACGGATTAACTGTATCTGAAAGCATTGCCCTCAGAAATGAGAAAAAATATCTGACACAGTCGGTCCATCTACCGTTTACCATTTTCAAGGAAAGCTGAAATATGTAAAGTTACACAAGAACTGCACTGAATATCAGTGGCCACAGGTCTTATGGAGAGATGAAACCAGATTTGAAGTTTTTGGTTCAAATAATTCTCTCAACTTCTTACTGAACAATATTATAGTTATGTTATGGACACAATGTCTCTCATCTTTCATTTGAGGGTATCCACATTCAAATTGGATGAAGGGTTTAAGAGTTTCAGCTACTTAACATATGCCACCCTCTTTTTAAAAGAACTACAAGTAATTGGACAATTGACTCAAACGCTATGTGCTATGCAGATGTGGGCAATTCATTCATTATGTTATTATCAATTAAGCAGATAAATGGCCTTGAGCTGATTTGAGGCGTGGTGCTTGCATTTGGAATATTTTGCTGTGAACAGTAGTGTTGTGCAGATCAATATTGAAGTTTTTGGTTCAAATATCAATTCCTCCAGTTACAGTTATTAATGTTTTAGAATCGATTTTCATATTAAAATATCATTTTTTTAGTAATTTGGAGTAAATTTGTAGTTTATCACTAACAGGATATGGGTTAGGGTTAGGAAAGAAACTATATCATTCGGATCATCTAACTTGGAAGGAACTACTTCCTCTTCCGACTTACATAGTGTTACGAAATCAGTTTCACCCCGGTTCTTTTTTATTCCTCCAGGCATCCAGAGACGGCACCAGACTCAGTAGTCATTTTCACAAAACCTTTATTCATCTTCATTTAAGCATGCATCTTCTAGAAGGGGAGATGTGCAAGGCCGGTGCAAATCTTCCCTCCTTTGTCTGTGAAACACAGTTTTGTAGAAGCAACCTTATCATAAAACCCCCCATGGTGTCCTGCAAACTCTGTGTGTCTGTGTGTGTATGCATGAGTACATGAGTGAGTGTGCATGTAGATGTGGGTGCGTCGTACATCCTGGGGGTCATAAAAGTAATCTCCTCACCCAAGCTACACCAAATTCCTCTAGACAACATACAAAACACAGTTAACATATTACAAACACTGAGACTCCCACTCTGCATCCACTGGGCCATTGGCCTCTTGTTGTCTTACCTTACAGATAAGGTGGAGAGTCTCCTGCAAACCTACTTCTAAGTTATAACAATTATGACCGTTTATTAGATTCAGGTTAAAGCATCAGCATCAGCAACCCCCAACTGTAGCTTCCTGTCTCCTTTTATGACAGCAGACCCCCAGTGTCCATAAATTCATTTCCCTCTAAACAATTACACACACTCTCAGGCCTACAGCTAATAGTCTACAATAGTCATATGCAAAATAAGGCTGTATAAATGTCGCAGCCCTTTGGCGTGCACACTCAACAATGGCCAAGCGTAAATGGAGTCATGTATGGATGTATTTTACTTCCACAAACAGCCAAGACGTGGTTTGCGATACATGTGGCAAGACAGTGAGGTGTTGTGGCAACACCACTAACCTCATCAAACACCTCAGAGTAAATCATATCACAGACTATGACGAGCTTATGTTGAGGGGAACTGAAAATGAGGAGAGGAAGGTGCAGCTAGGGCGAGACAGACATCTTGTAAGAGTCCTTTAGTGCTGCAGGCAGGCAAGTGTTCAAATAGCACACAACTTCAGGGTTGTTGTTTTTTTATTTCTATATAATTCTGCATTATTAAGCAATAAGAACAAGTAGTCTGATGTCCTGTAATCATTATGAAGCTATAATTTGAAATACAATAAAACATTACATTTTTGTACAAAGTATCGGATCAGTATTGTCGATGCCACCCTGAATTTTACTTAGTATTGGATCGGAAAGGAAATCAGTGGTATCGCACATCACTAGTGAATAGACAACATGCAGTCAAAGCAGCTCTCCGTGTAGGTGGAGCAAGCCATCCTCAAGCTGTGAAAATGGGAAAATCCCATCCAAGAAATTGCTACATTATTAGGAGTGGCAAAATTTACAGTTTGGTACATCACACACACACCCTGCTGCTTAACACCGAGAAGACCAAGGAGCTCATCGTGGACTACAGGAGGAATGCTGACCCACATCCACCCATCCACATTAAGGGGACGGCTGTGGAGCGTGTGAGCAGCTTCAAGTTCCTGGGAGTCCACATCTCTGAGGATCTCGCCTGGACGACCAACTGCTCCAAGCTGGTCAAGAAGGCTCACCAGCGCCTCTTCTTCTTGAGGACTCTGAGGAAGAACCACCTGTCCTCAGACATCCTGGTGAACTTCTATCGTTGCACCATCGAGAGCATCCTGACCAACTGTATAACAGTCTGGTAAGGGAACTGCTCTGAAGGCGTTGCAGAGGGTCGTGAAAACTGCCCATCGCGCCGCCGGAGCACCACTTCCTGCCATAAAAGACATCTACAGGAAGCGGTGTCTGAAAAGGGCTGGGAAAATCATCAAAGACCCCAGTCACCCATCACATGGACTCTTCACCCTCCTGCCCTCTGGGAGGCGCCACAGGAGCCCCCGGACTAAGACCACCAGGTACCGGAACAGCTTCTTCCCCACAGCTGTCAGACTCCTGAACTCTGCCTCCTGACATCTGACCCACGTTAACACACGGACTGAACATACACACACCCACAATGGACAACTGTACCCTCAAACACACAATAATAACATGGACTGAACCACCACTCACAACCACCAGCACTTTATATAGCCTCTGTAGGAATTATCCACACCCTCACTTATCTTAACTGCACTACTGTATAGCTCTGTGTAAATAATCATTCTGTACATACGATAATTTTTAACCCTACAACTGTTTACAACTTGCACAGTTCCCATTTCTGTATAGCTGTATATCTCAGATTTCTGTAAAGTTATTTATTTCATATTCCGTATAGTTTTTCATATTTATATCCTGTTCATAGCCTGTACATAGCTTGTACTCACTACAGCCTGTACATACTTATAGTTATAGAATATTCACAACATACTTCATACCGTGTACATTATAACATACCATAATAGACCCATTTCTGTAATATACTTACATAACTATATTATTGCTAATATATATTGTAATATATCTATATCACTAAAGCACTTCTGGATGGATGCAAACTGCATTTTGTTGCCCTGTACCCGTGCATGTGCAATGACAATAAAGTTGAATTCTATTCTATTCTATTCTATTCTATCCTGAGAAAGAAACAAAGGATTGGTGAAATCAGCAATGCAAAAAAGATCTGAATGTCAAAGAAAGACAACCGGGGTGGATGATCGCAGAATCATTTCCATGGTCATGAGAAAACCCCTTTACAACAACCAGATGGCTTCGTTTTTCAGTGAGACGATGATCCCAAACACACTGCCAGAGCGATGTCTCAATACTGCTGGGTTACAGCACAGACTATAGATGTCTCTGCCACGGCTAGACGGTCCTCACCGGTCGCCTTGCCAATTTTTGTTGTGTTTGTGTGTACTTTGTGGTGTTCTCCTCTCCATCCTGTGTGCGTGTTTGTATCCGGGAACATGTACTTCCGGAAGCCATGGCACGGAACGGCAGCTGACCCGGGGGGAGCATCCTGAGCTGGAATCGCCGCACCTGTGCTTAATCACTTCGCCGGCTGCTACTAATCCAAAGCAGACCTATTTAACAGTGCGGTCGGGTCACAACCAACGCTGGAACGTTGAGCTAAACCGGGTAGCGTAGTCGCGATTAGCGTACCTAGTTTGTGAAGGAGAGAGAACGTTTAAGTTACCGTGCGTGTGTTTTTCTCATCTGCCTCCAGGATCCAGGGATCGGAGGAGGAGCGGGCACAAGAACAAGTAGTTTTGGATAATCACTGCACTGTCACCGTATCACTGCACTGCCCTTTTGGATTACAGACTCGAACTGTTGCCTTATTTTTTTCACTGTGAATAAATTCACTGTCACTCTGCAAGAAGTCTCGCACCTGAGTCCTTCAACCCAATTCACCATGACAGTCTCACTATTTTACAGCTCTTTTTAAAGCATAATGTTTATTTCAAACGTATTATCTGTTTCACTATGGACAAAAGTAGATGTTTTATTTGTTTCTTTGAAACTGCGCTGGTTATCCTTGATGGCATCTCTGAAGTGAGTCACATAAGTGGTGAATTGTGAGGCAGTTCAATTCCCCAACCAATCAAATACTTTAAAAATAGCCCATATGACCACAGAATGTATCTTACAATAACACACACACAAAAAAAATTCTGCTTTATTTATTTACCCACCTCATATTTAACTGATCTAGTCTTATTTCCATTATCTGCAGTATGTTATTATATGGAAACAAGGAAAGCTTTCCCCTCATGAAGAGGGAGGTTATTAATGAATTACAATGCGACTACTGTGGGCACTGATGCTTTGGCTGGTTCGTTCTCCCATTAGAAGTATGCAATAGTATCATGTTGACTCTTGGGGTGCTGCAGTCTGGTCAGCTGGAGCGTTCCTCCATAAGCCGGGAGTTTCTTGTAAACACGAAGGTGAACATATTCGCCTCCTCCCACATGGACCTGCAAGGAAATACAAGGAAACTTAAAGGAGATGCTTAATGTGCACATAGAAGTACTCCTGATCATTTTATCACAGCTGTGGTAATGTAAGCCACAGCTGTGGGCCAAACAACATGCTAACATGTGAAAAGGAGAATCCACGTCTTCATCTATATAGAGTGCACAATGTTTCTAGTGTTCACAAACTAAGATGACGGAGGGCATTACACAGCAGTAGTTTTGTTTGCTATCAATTTTGACATTTTGACCACCCTATTAAAGATTAATATCAGTTTGTACATGCTCCAGATAGCTTTTCTTCAAATTCTTTCATTCTCACTCACTTTTGCAACTTTGTACTTTTGTGTTACTCGCAGCAATAACTCCACCTCATTGTTAGTCCATTTAAAAAACTCGGTGCTTTTCCTCAACATTTTGCTGCGAAGTTTTAAAGAGCTGGAAAGTAAATAAACTATCTTACAATGTGGAAAAGGGGCATCCACTTCTTTGGCTACATAGTGCATGATGGCACTAGTGTTCACAAACAGAACATTTTTTGAGCTCTGTTATGGCTGTGACAGTTTTAACCATAACAGTTTAAGTTTTGTATGAACCTCCATATAAATTAACACATAAACGCTTGAATTACAAACATTACCTTAATGAAGTAGTTGGTCCCAGCTACGTGCTGCGTTTTGTAGCTCTCTGCAGTGAAAACCTCGAAGTTTCTCCCGGTTTTCTGCTCTGCGAGAGGCTTCATCTGAAGAACAATAACAGCAACACCAACATGAAGCACAGGCCCCGTGTGTGCGAGTGTCAAATCTCACTTTTCTACTCACTGCATCGCAGATCTTTTGAACTGCTTCATCAGCCTGCTTCTCCTCGGTCAACCCTCCCATCATTTTTACTCCGACAACATTTTGTTGGTAAAAAACGACCAAAAAGGTTATAAACACACGCCAATTCACAAGACTCCGCATTTTGGACCAGCGCACGGAAAAAGATGCGTTTGTTTGTAGGCTAAAAAAAAAAAAAAAAACCCCACATAAACACATTTTGGACCGTACCATCATCTTAGGGAGAAGGGGGTTGTGGGCGGGGCGGTATTTGCCAACATTATGAAAAAAAGAGAAGCACACTTACATACGGAAACAATTACTTTTGTCCATTTTTTGTCCGTTTTTTACTGCATGTGTGGGTTAGTCTGAGCTGACGCTCGAGTCTGTCGGTGTTGTACCAAAAAATGATCGTCTGCCAAAAACTGATTTCCAGTATTTACTAGAAACTGATTACTGTACTGCTATAAATAAATTGTTGCTCTATGCAAAACATATGTCACACGTATCCCTCACGCATCAGTGTAACTTTGTGCTGAACATTGCCTTCACGAATAATATCAAGTCATCTTGAGCCACAAACAACATTTCTGTAAGAAGGTAGAATCCGCAATCAGTTTTTGGCACTGACTTTTATATATCCTTTATTTATCCAGTTAAAAATAATCTCGCATTGACATTAAAAGTGTCTTTTTAAGAGTAATCTGGCCAAGAGGACAGCAGAAACTGCAACAAATATAACAATAGTTCTCTAAACATAGTTTAAGTGGACACATACAGACCGGATTGGTTACAATGTAAATACAATAACACAGAGTTATACAGATACCTGAAAAACAGGCCATTTTTACATTTTATATATAACCCCTATGTAAACCAGGTCTCTCTTGAAAATGAGATTTTTAATCTCAATGAGATTTTTTACCTGGATAAATAAAGGACTAATAAAACCCTGTTCACCAAAGTGTATTTACAAACATACAAATTACGCATTTTAAAAGCAAAACAAAACACGGAAACACTGGAAATTAGTTTTTGGCACAACAGGTAGTGAGTGGAAGTACAGGGTGTGAGGTGTGATTGTATAATTTGGAGAGGATCAAACATGAATCATGGCCTAAAAAACTGCTTTCTGCTCTTCCTTTCAGGTTATCCTACTTCTGACACCCAAACCTCAGCATTTCCAAAAACTTTATCTAATGCAATTCAGTTATACCTACTGAACTTAAGGGGATAGTAAAAAAAAAAAGATTGATCCAACATGCTAGTATCGATCCAATACAGATACCAGAGCTGGTATGGCAGGGCCAACCAGAGAGACACACACATGCCCACATTCACATTTATAGCCGACAAAAAAACACTGATAACCTAACATACAGGTCTTTGGGTCGTTGCACCACTATGCCACACAAGTATCATTTACACCTATAAATGTATAGTTGTCATACTAAACTGTCAATTGGTGTGTTTATTATGAAGACTTGACTTATTTTAAACATATTTTCAGTTCAGCCATTCTGAAAGTCAGCTGAAATAAATAGAGGTGTCAATTTTCTGGTTTTGTGTGACTCAAACATACTGGTGCCTCTCCGAGTACATGTACTGGATAAGTGACCTGGAAACTTACTGGAAGGTGGCTCTAACACATGATAGGTGGAGCAACATGTGTAACCACAGACCCTAAATGTTTGCTTACGCTGTCTTCTCCAAATATCTACTTGTGTAATTGCGTCTTAAATTTTAAATGTCTTTAAAACAGATAAAACCTAAGCTTTTATATGAACTTTTCTTTAGATGACTAAAAAGGGCGATAACTAAGAGGTGTTTCTTGCAGTCCTGTCAGTCTGTAGTCTGATATAAATGTCTTACAAAACTCCATTATGTGGCACAGCTGTGTCTGTCAAAAAGTATCTTAAATAAACAAAATGAGCTTTGCAAATTCTTTAAGCTGACTGTTCGAGAGATAAGCTATCAAACTTGACTCAGATCAATATGCCAGGTCTGCAGGTTTTTTTTAACTGAAGGGGTGATTGCAGAGACTTGCAGTTTTGCAAAGAACTCCAAAAACAAGTAAAGAGATTGATAAAAAGAATAATGATAATTTGTCAAATCCTGTCTGCCACAAAGAATCTTCTTCTTCTTCCTTCATTTTTAATGGCAGCTTGCATCCAAAGATGTTGCACTGCTGCCATCTCCTGGGTTTTACTGTTACATCGCTTCCAAAACCTTAGATCCTCTTGATGAGTCCAGTATTTCTCAAAAAACGAAAAACCACTCCTTTTCCTTCATCATGACTTAACCACTCAACTACCTTTCAAACTTTTCTGCTCTGTAGTACCACCCATTTCTACCCTCAACACTCTGCTTTGACTGGCATACTTCCTGCAAATAATAAGTACATGTTCAACCGTTTCCACCAGTTACATAAACCAGTCGAATGTTTCCTCATTCTAAGGAGAGTGCCATTCGGAAAACAATGACCTGTTCGTATTCCCCTTATTAATATCTCCTCCTGCCTATTTATTCCTCTACTTCTCTTAACTTCTATTGCGTGTTGTACCCTATATAAATCTCTCCCTTTTACTTTGCTATGACCAAGTCAGTTTCCATAAATTCTTACTTTCTTTCCAGACTATACTTTTGATATCTGCACATCGACATCTACTTTTTTAACAGCTTCTTTAGCCAACCTATCTGCTCTTTCATTACCCACAATACCTATATGTATACCTATACCTATAGTTTTATTTATACAGCGCCAAATCACAACAACAGTCGCCTCAAGGCACTTTATATTATAAGGTAGACCCTACAATAATACATTCAGACAAAAACAAATAAATAACCATTCCACCTATTCTAAAGCCAACAGTATGGCATATAACCCTACTGCATATATACTCAGAAGATTTGATGGTCTTTTTGCAATTTGATGCGGCGTAGGTCTGCTCCAAGCATACTACATTTAACTGATGTGGATAGGGCCTGTGCCACAGGGCAACTTCAAGCTGATGTTCCACAAAACCAATATGCAAAATTATTCTGAGTGAGCCTTAATACCATCTCCAGACTGAGTTCTATGTCAGAGACAAGCAGAGAAGTTGGTGTCCTAAGAAGACGGCACCACAAGCAGACCGTTACCGTACTGTCACTGTCAGCACTTAGAAACCGTAAGCAGTCTGCTACAGATTTGCAAAGTTTTGGTTGATGCCACTCTACCCAGACAATCTGCAATGATATTAGCAACACATGCACCGAACATGAACATGCTGAGAGATAATATGTTTTGCAGTGAATCCAGGTTCTGCCTATGGCAGCTGGGTCGTGGGATTAAAGACCAACAATTTCTACTTGTCACATTTCAACTCTGAGGAATGTAACTTCTGGTTGTGAAACAGAGACTCAACAGCAGTGCTCACATGTTTCAAAGAATAGTTTGGACATTTCTCAAAGAACGTTAAGACCTGAAGACGTTTTTTCTCTTTTTTAGAATGTTTGGAATCTGAGGACAGAGACGGACCTGCAGACGGTCTCAGGATCAGTGGAGGCTCTCTTTGCACTTTGCTGTTTCTTTGTCTCTTTAACTTGTGACTATTTTCTTTTGTGTAGCTTTTACCTAGCATTTGGGGGAACATCCATTTGCTTTGTCTTCGCTGTTGTTTTTTCAGACACCTTGACTCTTTGCAAATAGTTCACAACAAAAATATATGTCGTTATGAACAAGAGAACTGAATTAACTTTATTATTGAAATCACAACGAGTCTGTTGTCAATGAATACACAATAAAAATACACTCTGATATGTCCAACGTTTCAGTGAGATCCAGTACTGTGACATCCTGCTGTGATTATTTTATTGCAGTGCCGCTTCTTTTGTCATATTTGTGCTTCTTTTAACAAGAAATCTTGCTGACTGTTCATGACTTAATGTAAATGTATAAAGTGTGAATAATCAGTGTTTTTTAATGTAAAATCCATCTGCACCTAGAGCTTTGTAATTAAACACCCTCTACACTTTTTTGCCAACAGCCCTCTGATTTCTTGCAAGAAATCCAACCAATGTGGCAAACAGTGTCACAAAGCATGTGCAAACCTTCTTTTGTATTTTCTAGTAGAGGAACAGTGTGATTTTAATGTTTTCAACAAGAAAATCAATCTAAAGCGTGTCATTTCAATCTGATGCATATTTACAATATGTTTGTAGACACAGACTGCATAGACTATGGTGAAATATCTGCAACTTGAGTCATCAATGGGATCACATTGCGTGTGATTAACAAAGATGAATGTCAGTCACAAGATAAAAACAATCATAGGCTGACTAATGCCAAAGTCTGCCAACAAAATACTGCTGACAACCCACACCTTTTTTTTCCAAGTCAGAGTTGGGAAGTGTGATTTGAGGTTTGCCCGACAGTCTCGACATGTTCAAATACAGCATGTGACTTATTGTCATTTAAGATTGCTTAAATCATATTTTCCCTGTACACTGTTGTGTGTTATGTACAGTTCATTTGTGAACTTTGGACCACTGAAAACTTGAATAACTGGAAATCTTAAAGCGAAAGTTTTTCTTTACCTATGCTATGGAATAGCATGTCATGGTAGCATGGGTCGTCTTACATTTCAAATGTACGATGTTGGCTACCACACGTTGCCAGCACAGTTTCACCTTGATCATGAATCCTCAAACCTACAGAGCTCCATTGGAGGTTGAAACACCAGTCTTAGAAGATCATTTCAAATAATTTGGGGTTTTAACAATGTTTTTGGAAAGCACTGTCAAGATCCACTTAATGTATAACAAATGACTGATAGTATTTATGAACTTAAACCATTCAGTGACCCTTGAGCCTTCTAGATGTTTAGACTATTGCACAAGGATCACTCCCATCAGGACAGAAATGTTTCAGCGCTGGAGAAAATTGAGCAACTTTCTATTGATTAGTGTAAAAGAACAAAACGTATCCTAAAAGTAGAAAAAGTTGATTAAAATCAATGAGACCCCTGCCTCATATCAGACTCAACTGTGTATTATGTCTCTTTCATGTAAGCATTCAAAAAGGAGGGCAAGCTAGATGAAAGAACTCTCCAAAAGATGTCATTTTAAACAAAATTGTGTTCAGAGTTCAGTCTGACATGATTATTGCTACAAAAATGTTTTTGCGGGTCTGAACACAAACATTGTGTGCTAAAATCCATCAATCACTTGTGCAAGACATGTATATAGCTGCCACATTTACTAAATATACTGCAAATGTGTCTTATGTTAGGAAAGAGAAATGAGTTTGCTTTCAGATAATATGCAGGCATTTCACAAATCAGACACCACAATAGAAGAAAAATCTGCTTAATTTATTTATGCACCTTGTATAAAAGTGTTCCACTTTACCTTACATCTACCATCTACAGTATATTGTTACATATAAGCAAAGGAAACTGCACATGTTTGTCAAGAGGCAGGTTATTAATGGACTACTACAAGACTACAGCCTGAAGGCACTGATGCTTTGGCTGGTTCGTTCTCCCATTAGAAGTACTCAATACTGTCATCGTGACTCTTGGGGTGTTGCACACTGGACAGCTCGAGCTCTCCTCCATAACACGGGAGTTTCTTGTAAACACGGAGGTGAACGCATTCGTCTCCGCCCACATGGACCTGCAAGGAAGTACAAGAAAAAGTTAGAAGAGATACTTAATGTGCACATAGAAGTACTCGTGATAACATAAGCCACGCTGACCACACAACATGCTAACATGTAGGGAAGGAGGCGTTCATGTCTTCATTACAGAGTGGACTATGGCTCGAGTGATCAAAAACACGGATGAGTCATTTTAGACTAAGAAAATAAAGTAAATCTCTGCTTGTGAGACTTTATTGAAGCCCTGAGGGAGTGTTGTGCAAATGTGTTCCAAGCCATCATACACAAGTACTGGAAGCACTGGAATGGCTTGTTTTGCCCATTAACACCAGGAGTGTGAAGCACACATGTACTTTAATCTTCCTTTGCATATTTTTTCTCAAAATTTAAATACATTTAACCAAAACTTGGCTGGAAACTTAGATTAAAAGCATCAGCCGTGATGAATGACACTTAAGACTAGAAAATCAACAGTTTAAGGTTTGTATGAAATTCTATATATATGACCACATAACTACATAAGCCTAGAGATGGTAAAGAAAGAAAATCACTGATAATCGCGTTAGTTTTCACTTTATGGATCAGATTATCTACAGTTAATACTCTTATTGATGATATTTTATTATATGCAAGACCTCGGAGCTTTGCAGTGTTTCCACTGAGCTCACTGCTTGCATTACGAACATTACCTTAATGAAGTAGTTGGTCCCAGCAACGACCTGTGTTTTGTAGTTCTTTGCAGTGAAAACCTCGAAGTTTCTCCCGGTTTTCTGCTCTGCGTGAGGCTTCATCTGAATAACAATGACAGCAACATCAATAAGAAGCACAGGCCCCGTGTGCACAAAATGTTAAGTGTAAAATCTCTCTTTTCTACTCACTGCATCACAGATCGTCTGAACTTCTTCATCGGCCTGCTTCACATCGGTAAGCCCTCCGCACATCGGCATTTTGACAAGTTTTTGGTAGTGAAAAACGACGAAATAGTGAATAAACGCATGTAGAGCCTTTTTTATAGGTCGTTCGGTGAGTCAGCGAGTCATATGACGCCGCATTTTGGACCGTACCATCGGCATAGGGGGAAAAGGGGGTGGTATTTGCAAACGATCGCGTAAAAAACCAAGAAAAAAAGCTCACATAATCAGATATCCTAAGACAAGAAAACAATGAGTAGCTTTTCACATTTTTATACATTGATTTTGTGTTTATAGGATAAATCTTCTAAATGTTTGTACACGTATTTTTAGTCCGTACGCCTTTTACTGCATGTGTCGGTTAGTGCGAGCGTATGACAGTTGACTGGCAAGTCTGCCGGGAAGTGAAAATACAGGGTGTGATCTGTGATGTTTGGAGAGGATTACGCATGAATCACGGCCTAAAAACTGCTTTCAGTTCTTCCTTTCCGGTTATCGTACTTCGGATATCTGAACCTCAGCAAACCACAGTTCCCCAAAGTACTGAGTGGGTACTGCTCTCTGTGGTTCAGAAATTATTATTGCTATTATTTGTTGTTTAAGGCTGAATTAGAATTAGATTTTACCCAGCTCATTGGTTTCTTAACCAGGGGAAATCTAATTATTACTTGTTTAAAGTTAATCTTTAAACCTTGAAATGTTAGATGAAAAAATAAAAACCAAAAAGGAGACTTGAATGACTGCAAACGGCAGCAAAAAAGTAAAACACGCAGATGAAAAACCAGCCACAAAGTGACACAAGCTAAAGAAAAAAAAATAAAACACAGACAGACAGCTGAAAATGACTTGAAAGGCTGCAATAAGGGCACTACATAGACAGACATAATCAAGGAGCGACAAATAACACAGAAAAGCCAAACTAGTGCACACATAGACCAAACAACCAAACATATGACATGTCTGGATTTTTAGTAGTTATGTGTCTCTTATAGTTTGGGTTTCTTGTATGTAGAAAAGACAGGAAGAGCCTGAAAGAACAGGATTACTCGGAAACCTCAAGCTGTGGTGCTAACAGTCCACGCCTCTGCATGTGATGTGGTTACCATGGCCAGCAGGTCAGACAGCATTGCTGGAGAAGCTTTGCCTGGTATTTGAACTGAATGAGTCCAATGAGTAAAAGGGGCAGCAGTGGATTTCTGGAATGGGTGCAACTCAACTCTAGGTCAGGTGACTGTGCAGGCCAGGCCATCTGGCCCACCATCTCATCACTCTCCTTCTTGGTCAAATAGCCCTTACACATCCTGGTTTTGGGGGTCATTGTCCTGCTGAAAAATAAATGATTGCCCAACTAAATACAAACTGGATGGGATGGCATGTTGCTGCAGGATGCTGTAGTAGCCATGCAAAGCACAGATTTCCACTGGTCTAATTTCCTTGTGTTTCTTGGCCCAACCAAATCTCTGCTGCTTATCGTTTTTCCTTAGTAGTGGTTTCCCAGCAGCTATCAGACCATAAAGACCTGATTCGCACCGTCTTCCCTGAACAGTTGATGTCAAGATGTGTCTGCTACAGGAACTTTGTGTGACATTTATCTGAGCTCTGATCTGAGGTGTTGTTAACTTGGGATTTCTGAGGCTAGTGACTCAGATGAATTTATCTTCATTATTTATCAAGCATTTTTTCAGAATTTGTCTTCAGCAGCAGAGGTGGGGCGGTCCTCATGTCAGCCAGTTTTGTTGTAGCGCTTAATGGTTTTTGCGACTGCACTTGGCGACACATGCAAGTTTTTTTTACGTTTTCCAGACTGGCTGACCTGTAGTTCTCAAAATAATAATGGACTGTGGTTTCCTTAGCTGATTAGGTCCTGCCATAATATGAATTCTGACAGCTGTCAGCTGTGTACCAACCTGACTTCTGCACAACACAACTGATGGTTTCAACCCCATTTAGAAGGCAAGAAATTCCACAAATGAAAACCATTTCAGGTGACTAAATCATGAAGCTCTTTGAGAGAAGGGCAAGGGTTTGCAGCGCTGTCAACAAAGCAAAGGGCTGCTACTTTGAAGAAGACATCCTGTTGCCTACATCAGCCGTAAGCTGCTACCAAGGGAGAGCCTCTACGCAACGGTGAAGAAGGAAGCCTTGGCCATTAAATGGCACTTGTCTCATTCAAATATTATTTGCAGGGAAGAGAATTCAACCTTCAAACTGACCAGAAAACCCTGACCCAAAACCCTGCTGTGGCTACAGAGAATGAAGGACAGTGATGAGAGAATCATCAGATGGTATCTTGCTTTGCAGCCATACCAGTTTAAGGTTCATTACATCCCTGGTAGAGACAACGCCCCTGCCGATAACCTCCATTGCTGCCTGAGGAAAGACCAAGAAGTGGGTGTGTGTCTGACTACATCATAAACTTCATTGAGAGAAGGCCAAGGGTTTGCAGTGCAGCAAACAGAGAGTATGAATGTCAGTATGTATCTACAATGTAGAAAGTATTAAAAAAAAAAAAAAACATTGTATGAGAAGGTTTGTCAAACTTTTGACTGATAGTGTATATGTGGACTTTTAATGAGGTAACATTTTTTACTGGTTTGTGGGCTGGTTATTGAGCAACATTAACAGCCCATTACAAACCAATGTCTGTAGTAAGTGGTGGTGCAATTACACAAGCTAATGTAACATGGGGATAAAACTGGCTTGTTGAAACATGTCTGCTGCTTCGACATTAAGGAAACTTTTGGATGTTTACTTCTCTGTGGATTTTGTTTTTCTTCTTCTTCTTCTTCTTCCATAAAGTATTTTTTTATTACCATTAGTGTTGCTGCTCTGTTGGAAGTATATGTTTTCTCTGGAAGCTGTGTCAGCATTAACATTACCAGCATGTGACCTCAGATAATACAAAGTTTAGGATAGTAATGACCTGACCATCCTTTCATTTTGTGAGACAAACTGCATGCAAAGCTTCGGTTTATGGATACGCGTTTTGGAAACTACTGAACTTGTCTTCGGTAGATGGAGTCCTGGGGGTGTGTCACTCCTACAATACTGACTTCCCTAGACTCTGAGACATGCAGCTCATCCAGCTAAAGGACCTTTTAGCCCAGATTCTTACATGTTCCCCAACTTTGCGTTAAAGCAGAGCAGAAACTTGTGTAGCAGGTTTCAGTGGACTCATCTCACATCTGAGGATCCACTGAAAAGACCACAGTGAGATTGTTGAACACTCCAAACACAGATGCCCATGACAGATATATAGTGCCAGTGGTTGACCAGTAATAATGTTTTAACTAGGGATGTTAACGTTAACGCGGATGAATTTGTCATCACGATTAACGCGATTAACATTTTTAACGCAATTAACCAATCTGGAACGTAGAATGACTCAAAATCATGTCTCAACACCGTTTGTCCAAAGTTTGTTTATTCTGTGCTCCAGATGGGTTAAATGCAATAAAAATGTTAATCGCGTTAATCGTGATGACGGATTAATCCACGTTAATGTTGACAGCCCTAGTTTCAAAGCAAAAATGAGTTAATGACAATAAGAGTCCTGCTAGTGACAGCTTAGAGTCAGTTTATATTTGTGTATTTTTTGACTTGGTTTCTCTAATGTTTCTAATGCAAAGAACATTGCATTTTGTTGCTATATCGATATTGTAGTTGGTCCTAACATGAGAAGTTCCGAGTGGGTTTTGCTCTGATTTAGGTGCTGTATTGTGAGTATTAATTAATTTATGTATTTCATTGACACTGACAGTTAAAGAACATTTTAAGAAAAATCTTTAATTATAAATGATGCCATATGGACAAAACATAATTAACATCTTGCAATGATGTGTATGTCTGTGGATGTTTCTCGAAGCTTTTGAAGACTGGTTTGCTTTGACTGATCTACAAAGGATTTCAGTATTTGGTGAGTTTAATTCAGAATCCTTCATTTTCATTGATCTCCCTTTCATTTATTTGTTGACATTTTGATGCGCTGCCTTGAATATTACTGGTATATGATATGAAGTTTTACTAATTAAAAAAAAATTAATTCATACTTACCCGTAATTTCTGTGTCTGAAGAGACATGTATATTAGTTGTGTCACACAAACATGTATAGAATCACTTTATTTCTTTCATGCTTCATCATTAGGTTGGATGTCTGTTTATATTCAGAGATAAGAAAGAAATGTGCTGACTGTTTTCCCTTTCTTGAGTGAAAATGCAATGGCTTTAAGACTAATGCATAATTTTGATATTTTACAGATCTAATATTTCCCCAGTGAAAAGCAATTATCGGTCTTCATTTCACTCTGAGTGTCACTGTATCCAAACTGCATTTACTGTAGCTGCCACATTATCTGTGTGTCTGACAGAGATGGACAAAAACGGAAAATTTCAAAAGCACCAAATAAAATTCAAAACGGCTTTATTGAAAGCTCTAACTAAAATACAAAGATAAGCAGGTCCAGAAGAGAGAAGCAAATGTTGGGATTTATTTTTAAGAAAATAAAGGCTAATATCTTATAATTAGCATCACATATTTCTGTTTTATACTTTATTGCACGCCCTTCTCTAAGGAATTTGAGGGGAAGGGTCTGTCTCACTGGTGAAGGCATCACTAGTCGGAAATTTCTGGGGTTTGGGGAGCTCTGTTTCTGCTTATCTCTTTATACAGGTCTGGTGATGGGTGAAGTGGCGTCTCTAAATAAGGAGATGTCCAGAAAGTTGCAGAAAAAGACACGTGAGCCGACATCAGACCTAAGGCCTAAACTATCACACATATTAAAAAGTGTTTCCTGCCTGGGCGCGGGAGCCTTTTGCCTCTGAGCCAGAGAGAGGAAGCCCATGGCGCCACGGAAAACAAATTTGAAATTCTAACCGTTTTGATAATCAATTGTGAAAACTTATAATTGGAGCACATTTGTCTTCTCGCTCATAAAAAAAAAAAACCTACACAAACTAAAAACACACATGAAACGAGGTACGAGGGCCAGCGGGTGTGTCACTCCTACCATACCGCCCTAGACTCTGAGACATGCAGCTCATCCAGCCAAAAGACCTTTTGGTCCAGATTCTTACATGTTCCTCAGCTTTGCTTTAATGCAGAGCAGAAATGTGTGAAGCAAGTACTTTTCTATGAGACATTTTAGTAATTTTAATATCATAAATTCACTGTTGCACCTTATCTTGCTTGAGTTCGAGCAATGTGTTTTCCTGTGCTGTTATGTTACAGTAAAAACACGTGTGTTACATGCTTACTGTGTTAAATGTAAGTTCAGTTTTGTAACTGTGCAATCCTGAGAAAATGCAGATATTGGTCAAAGAAGTATCTTTTTGTTTATTGCCTTAATGTTTTTAAAGTGTTTAGAAGAAAAAAAAGATATGGGTTTTTTTTTTAGATATGTTTAGTTAAACGATAAGAATGTGGAAAATCCATTTATCATTGGCAGATGTCAGCCTGCAGACCAACAAAAATTTCTAAGTGTAATTTGAGATTACCAAGACACATACATATCTTGCAAACATGTTAAAAAGCAGTTTAACAGACTTCCCAGGTTTATCTTGTATACAGTAGGCTACAATCACATTGGACTCAGTGGTGTGTCCATAGGGGGCATGGTGTGCCCCCGCACCCAATACACACACACACACACGCACACACACACACACACACACACACACACACACACACACACACACACACACACCAAGTACCTTTAGATGATCGCATGAATAGGACCAGAAAGAGTGTAACTTGATACACCCTTACTTTAACATACATACTTTAACGTACATGTACATAATATAAATATTTGTATGCTTTGCGACTTTCTGCTTCTATACTGCTATATTTTTGAATGCAAATATCATATTTTTTTTACTCCATAATATTGATTTTACAGAATAATTATTTTGCACTTAAATTGCATTATTATAGATCATGCAACCGATCAGTATAAAAATAATTAAAATCAGCAGCAGCTGCAATGAAAACATGAATACGTTTTTTATTATTTTGAAACGGTCAGCTCTATATAGATACTTTGAATATACTTGTGCATCATTAAGCTACACTGGAATACAATTTGTGCTTGACTAAAAAGTTTTTTGGGTTTTTTTTAAATATGTTTTCCACTTTGCAAAATAGTTGTTTCATGTTTAAAGGCTTGTGCACTCCCACCTTTTGTGTAATAAATCTGTAAAACACAGGGCAGAAGATGAGCAGATTTTCTGCGGGCCCTCTTGTTCTTGTCCTCCTCTGGTACCCTCTTTTTAAAAAAACGTGGAAACCCTCCTTCTCAGACTATCCCACATGCAGCAGCAAGAAAATCTTTCCCTGGTGTGGCGATAAACACAAACTCAGCAGTTACAGATTGTTTAAAAGTAATTAAACTAACAGTATTTAAGTTGTTGGAACTAAACAGGATCTCTAGGTCAGGGCTTTGTAGGTGTTTGCTGGAGTAATTGGAGGATGGAGATGTTGAGAGAAAGTGATATTGTGACGAGCAGTGAGGATAAACAGATAAACAAACCCTGTCATATTAATTTTCCTACAGTCACAGGAATTGTGTAATATTATAACATTCCGCCACCTGGGGGCGCTGTGTGATCATTTGAAAAACTCAGCCTACATTTAGTGTATTATTCACATCATTTATTACATCCGCTGAACAGTATCCGTATTTGTCACATATTGTGACAATTTTAAAAAGTAATGTTGCCAATTGTCTCCCCTTCATCTTTGGGATGCATTTTTCATTTCTCCTGACTATTTGTGATGATTTAGACCCACTGAAGTACTAGCATGAAGTATGAAAACTACATCTTTGTACAGGAAGTCATTACTTTGTTACACAGCTGTTGCTTGCATTTTGTTTTTGTTTTTGTTTTTTTAAAAAGTATGTCCTCATGTGGAGGCAATAGGTTTATTTCCCAGCATAGATCAATAAAGTCAACAATGTTTAACAAAATATACAAATTTTGCCATTCACAGTGAAGCATAAAGTTTTTAAAAAGTCCAAATCTACACGAGCATAGAACTTACAGAAATAAAGAATAAACCATACACGGCAAGAATATTCTTTTGAGTTATTGTTTATTTATTGAACAGGATAAAATTATTAAGTTAAAAACTAATATAAGATCAATTCAGTTCAATTCAATTCAACTAAAGAAAATCCATAAAATTCAATTCAATATAAATAGTGCCAATTGATAAAAACAGCTGTCTTATGTTGTCAGGTAAAGACCAAACACCGTACAATATAAGAGAGAAACCCCCAACAATCAACTGATCCTTGAGCAAGGGCAACAACGGGAAGGAAAAAGTCCCTTTTAGCAATAAGAAGCCTCCGGCAGACACATGGTGATTGGTTGGGGGTGAAGGGAAAGAGAAAATAATGTGGCACAGTAATGGTACATGATCACATTGGGAATTACACCAATGACAAGCCAATACAAGGGAAATATGATTGCTGTTAGTGCTGCACATACTCTTGCACAAACTTGTAAATACCAACTAAATTCTCTAATATTTAATACTTTTTTCCTCTCCTTTTTATTGTTGTTATTAATATTATTATTACTTTATTACTACCACTGCTATTTTCTGTTATTTTCTTCTCAATATAACTGCACAATCTCTATATGCTCATGTAAAGCTGAGGAGCACAAGCCAAAGAATTTCATTATGGATAAATGTGGCTACACTGTTTATCTGTACATGACAATAAAACTTGAAATTTGAAACTTGCTGTCCCTGTGACATTTTAAAACACTGGGATGCTTTTCAAGAAGCTTTTTTAAAACAGCTTTAGTGACATTACTCTGACATCACAACACAGTAGTGATTGTTACTAAAATGGGCTTCTGTATGCCAGTGCAGTTATTTGAGTTATTTCCTTAAAAAATAAGTTAAATGACTGTATTTCCTTATGCGCTGACTGTTACTGTGTAGCTGTGCAGTTATGTTGACATCCCCTAGAACTGAAACACACAAAAAACTGTTTTATTCTGAATAAATATGTGTAATGACCCTCACTCCTCTGTATTCCAGGTTTTGATGGTTACTGGTATTAGAGTAAAATTATTTAGAGTAGTGTTTGCAACTTTTCTGTGTTTCCCTTTCAGGTAATTTGAGTTTATTTGAACTTTGTTTGCTTTATATTCTGATTTATCTACAGCACAGGAACACACATCCACACACTACATACATTACTGATTAACTGATCGCATTATTAACTTTAGGGTTGTTTTTTTTAACAATTTTTACTTTTCATACAAATCATGTGTGGTCTCCATATTTTGTCCTTCCCTTTGAGCCAGAGCCATCACATATGGATGGTGGATGATACAACTAATGACACTTGCACATAATAAAGGGAAAAGGTTCTCCATGCACAGACCAATGAATTATGCCGTGCCAAAAATACACGTTCAAACCCTTCATGTCCCAGGAGTCACACGTCTATCCTCTTAAGCCCTGCAGTGAAGTGAGTGTGGCTACATACATCAGACCATCTGCAAATTGTCAGCTCTTGTCCTGCTGTCAGGTTTTCCGAGCCTGATTTAACAACTGACTTGTTTTCATGCTTTTTCCATCAGGATTTCAACCACAGCACTGACATCGTGTTATCCCAAACAAACATTGACCGAGTTCTCTGAACAGTTAAAAATAGTCTTAAATCAAAAGTAAGTGGAAAGCTTTGTAATGTTAAAAAAAATCACAAATTAACCAATAAAATAATTTTGCAAATCACAAAAATTCTTTTTTTTCCAAGAGTTTACTGTGTTGGTGTGTTGTTACTGAGCGGGAGAGTGGGACCACCAGGAATCACTGACAAAGTAAGGGAGGAGGCAAAAATCAGAGGGTGGGTGTGCTTTACATGTAAGTGTAACAAATCAACAGAAGAGAAGCATCAGAAAGATAACAGCGGGCTCACAAGTTGAAAGACTAAGGTGTAATGAAGTAAAACAAAGCTGTCATAGACCAACCGTTAAGCACACTGGGGGGTAATTGTTCTCAGGCTTACTTGATTTGCAAGATAAACAACAACAGGATGTGCAGGTGTTCTTTCAGTAGCAAGGTCATGTGAATGAAACAGCATCATATGTGAGAGCTGTTTCTTCAACCCCCATTGCAGTGTCTCTGCAGGAAAGTGTAACTTTCTTACAAAGCACTGAATTCTTGAGGCTCACATTCCTGATGAACTCTCACTGCTGGTGTTATTACAGATGAACTTATTATAAACTGATGGTGAGTAACTGTCATCATGGCTACAAAGAAACACTACTGCTCAGTTTTTCACATCTATTTTTGTCCCTTTGAGAGCCACGTAGCAGCTGTCATTTATTTCCATTACCCTGAAAAGAAGGCAGACATTTCTAAGCAGATGTGTTAAATAAAGACATGATCAGAATACTTTACATATACTATACATAATACTATACAGCCATACTCCTGTGCGCTGTGTACATCCCTCCCTCCTCCAATGTCAACAACAGGAATGAGGCACTGAATGAACTGTACCAGCACATCAGTGAGCAGCAGACAGCCCATCCTGATGCTTTTCTCATCCTGGCTGGGGATTTCAATCATGCAGACTTAAAGTGCGTGTTTCCAAAAATACAACAACACATAGACTTTCCAACAAGGGGAAATAACACACTGGACTTTGTTTACACCACCCAGAGAGGAGCTTACAAAGCTTTTCCCCTCCCCTACCTCGGCGCCTCAGACCATATCACTGTCATGCTAATGCCTGCTTACAGACCGCTCGTTAAAGTGACCAAACCGGTTCGTAAGCGGATACAAGTGTGGCCAGAGGGGTCTTCAGAGGCTCTACAGGACTGCTTTAATACTACAGACTGGAACATGTTTAAGCAGGCTGCCACCTATAACAACACCACTGACCTCCAGGAGTACGCAGAGACTGTTACTGCCTACATCAACAAGTGTATTGAGGATGTAACAGTCACGAAAACCATAACTGTCCGGGCCAATCAAAAACCATGGATGACAGGAGAGGTCTACAGGCTGCTGAAAGCTCGGAATGTTGCCTTCAGAGATGGAGACGAGGCAAGCCTGAGGACAGCTAGGGCCAACCTTTCCCGTGGCATCAGAGAGGCTAAGAGACAGTACTCCAGGAAAATATCTCATCACTTCAAAGACAGCAGAGACTCACGGAGCCTGTGGCGGGGCATTCAGACCATCACAGATTACAAGCCCCCACCACAGACCTGTGATAGCACTATCCCCCTGCTGAACGAGCTGAACACTTTCTTTGCTCGCTTTGAAGTCCAAAACAGCACCACTGCACAGAAGACCCCATCCCCTCCTGGTGACCAGGTGATGACTCTGTCACCGGACAGCGTGAGGAGATCCCTCAGCAGGATCAATGCACGTAAAGCTCCGGGTCCTGACAACATTCCTGGTCGTGTACTGAGAGACTGTGCAGTGGAACTCACTGATGTCTTCACAGACATCTTCAACATATCACTCATCCAGGCTGTCGTCCCCACATGTTTTAAAGCCACCACAATCATTCCGGTTCCAAAAAAGTCATCTCCCTCCTGCTTTAATGACTACCGTCCTGTTGCACTTACTCCCATCCTGATGAAGTGCTTCGAACGACTAGTCATGCAACACATCAAGACTGTCCTGCCCCCCTCCCTGGATCCCTTCCAGTTTGCGTATCGGCCCAACCGCTCAACCGATGATGCCATCTCCACTGCACTCCACTCAGCACTCACACACCTGGACAAAAAAGACTCATATGTTCGAATGCTGTTCATAGATTTCAGTTCAGCATTCAACACTATAATCCCCCAACAGCTCACTCAAAAACTGGTCCAGCTGGGGCTCAACACCTCACTGTGCAACTGGCTGTTGGATTTCCTCACCGGAAGACCTCAAGCAGTACGGGTCGGCAGTAATACATCCAGCACCATCATTTTAAACACGGGGGCCCCGCAGGGATGTGTGCTGAGCCCCCTCCTCTTCACTCTGCTGACCCATGACTGCACTCCATCATACAGCTCCAACCTCTTCATCAAGTTTGCGGACGACACAACGGTGGTGGGTCTCATTAGCAACAGGGATGAGACCGACTACAGAAGTGAGGTGAGACGCCTGGCCACGTGGTGTGCTGACAACAATCTCTCTCTGAATGTGGAGAAGACGAAGGAGATTGTTGTGGACTTCAGGAGAATGCACACCCAACATGCTCCTCTGACCATTGACGGAGCGTCTGTGGAGAGAGTGAGCAGCACCAAGTTCTTGGGTGTGCACATCACAGAGGATCTCTCCTGGACGTACAACACCACAGCACTGGCCAAGAAATCACAGCAGCGTCTCTTCTTTCTCCGCAAACTAAGAAGAGCAGGAGCACCAGCCCCCATCATGTACACTTTCTACAGAGGCACCATCGAGAGCATCCTGTCGAGCTGCATCACTGTGTGGTTTGGAGCCTGCAATGCGTCCTGTCATAGAACCCTCCAACGCATAGTGAGAGCTGCAGAGAGGATCATTGGTGTCTCTCTCCCCTCCCTCCAGGACATTTACAGCACCCGTCTCACTAAAAAAGCCCTTTGCATAGCGGCTGATCCCACGCACCCAATGCAAAGCTTCTTCAAGCTGCTGCCGTCGGGGAGGAGACTGCGGAGTCTCCAGGCCAGGACCAGCAGGCTGAAGGACAGCTTCATCCATCAGGCTGTCAGGAAGCTTAACTCCCTCCCGATTCTGCCCCCTCTCCCCTCTCTCCTCCACGGTCTCACTGAACTCTGTCACACACACACAAACACACACACTCTCTGACTCACTCACTGGCCTGCACCAGTTACCAGTCACTTTGTGGAGCATTGGACTGCCATTACCTCATAAGACTTTGTTGTTACACTTTCTCTTACCGTACATTACTAAATCTCCATTTGCACTATTTGCCTATTTGCACTACTCTGCCTGGTTTACACTCAATGTCACTTACCCATTATATTGTATATTGTATAGCTTTTTTGTTATATGTAAAATTGTATTTATTAAAATTTTTACTTTTTAATTATTTTACTTGCATTTTTAATCACTTTTATATTTAAATATATTTAAATGTTCATTTGCTATTTATCTAGGGATTGAGAGTAACGCAATTTCTATTCTCTGTATGTCCTGTACATGTGGCAGAATCGACAAATAAAGTTGACTTTGACTTTGACTTATTAGTTCCATTCTAAACTGTTATTGTTAGTTTTTTTAACAGACACTCATATAAAATATAATCATGAAAGTTACTAAATGTAAAGTTTCTGCATAAAAAAAATAAGTCAGACTAAGACTCTCAAAGTGTGACGTTGAATTAAAATTAAGTATTGCAAACTCACCCTCCCTATCCAACGCCAACTCCAACGCTTACCTCCCCCATGATGTGGACATCGGGTCAGCTGGAGGCGCAGCCGAAGATTGCAGCGGTCCCAGATCAGATGTCCACACTGGAACACTTTCCCATGTTGCTTGTCTGTGTTTATTGTGTTATGGTGTGTTGATACTTGTGCATTCCTGTATTATCCTTTTGTGTTGCACATTTCGATGTGTTTTTTTCCTCGCTACCTGGCCTGACCTGTCTCCCCAATGTGATGTTTGTATTGTATGTACGGTCGGCAACGTCTGTCATCTCGGTTGTGGGCAAAAGACCTGCAACTGACAAATAAAGGCTATCTCAACTCTCATCATCATCACTTAAAAAAATAATGTGCACTATAGATAAGATATTACAGGTGAATACAGTCCAGGCATCATGAAGAAGAGTAATGAAGTTTGACGGCCACGGGTAGGAATGCTTTACTGTAGCCTTCAGTGATGCATCGTGGCTTAATGAGTCTTTTGCTGAACATGCTCCTGCATCCTGTGTGAAGGATTTCTCTAGTATTGACTGTAACCTGGACAGCATCCTCCTTTCTGAAACATCCGTCAGAAAGTCAAGCTCCACATCAACGACGTTGCTGGCCACATGAATCGGATTATTGAGCAGTGCTGTTATGCACTACCCTCAGTCTGCTGCTGCAGCACACCAATAACATAGAGGATTCGACTGGACACCACAGACTCATAAAACATCCTGAGCACCGTCCAGCAGATGTTTTAACTATTCCTTTGAAAAGATAGAAAAGTCACTCTATAAGAGACGTGGTGCTATAATAATAAAAAAAATCTTTTTATTCAGGGTAGAATATCACCTGAAAACATTTTTTTTAACCCTTTCTTAGCTGTTGTCCAAATCTTACGCATTTCTTTCCTTTACCAGAGGACAGGCATCAATGTTTTTAACTAAGTTTAACTGTTTGTAAAGTTGTATGGAGCTAGTTAGCAAAAAGAAAACTGACAATTATTACACTGAAGTTATCAATGACTGATTGTGTATAACATATTATTATGTGGATATTTCTTCTTCTTCTTTCTTCTTATTCATTCGTTTTTACCACAGATTTGTGTGCTTCAACACAGGACGTCCATATGCTTCTATATGCGCAAGCGCAGCTCTGAGACGGAAGCAGGGCGTCCAATGACAGCAGGCCGAGAAGGAAAAAAAAACAGCGTAAAGATGAAAGAAGTGTTTAAACTTGTCAAGTGTTTAAAGTAGACATGGCAGGTATGTTCGAACAGTCAGTTAGTTTATTGTCGCAATGATATGTGTGTCTCCAGATTACTGTAGAAATGTATAAACCTTTAAAGTAAAGGGACTACAGAAAATGGCAACAAACCTGCTTGATTTCACTGCCCTCTATCGGCAGAGAATGAAAGCCCTTTTACCAGCGGTTGGTGCTATAACTGCTACATCCTGAGATCGGCGCCAAACGCACCATTATTTAAGGAGCACCCCCTCCCAAAAAGAAGGAGAAGAAGCATTAAACAGGCTGAGTGAATGTAGTCATTTGGTGATAACAATAAAGTAGCAGTATGTATTTAGGTCGTGTCAGTTCGTGCGGTCCAGTAGTGTGCATAATGCTGTCCTTCGTGCTGTCCCGGAGTTTCTGCCAAGGTGTTACGGAGGCGCACCGGAGGTGTTACTCGACCTTTGGGTCGACATGTCGGACTTTTTCAACATCGAGTCCGAAATGCGAAGAAGCATCAGACAACGGTAAAACCGTCGTTGTGTCCTGTCGAAATCCTCTTACAGGAATAAAATAATAATCTTATAATACTAGTCCAGCATGTCACTTTGAGTCTACAGATATATTTCTTAGTAACTAATATTAATAGTTTGATCTCATAGTATTTTGTGTTAAACTGCTGGAATGCTGTTTTAAATCGTCAATTGCCCTGACTGTGTGTGTCACAGTCTGTGTTTATGGCTACCTATACTCAGCATTTTCACAGCTGAATGGACTGCAGGTGTACACAAGCAGTTTCTCTCAATATTTCAAAGAGAGGATAATACTGTAGCTTAGCTGTGGCACTTTGATTTCACCCCCACAGTGTTTACCATCAGCAGGGGTTCAGATAACACGTACTCTAATTAAATCAGGAAATGGTGGTTTCACATAATTTTCAACGAATATAAGCACTATAAGCAACAATAAATTAAAACTCTTTCTTCCTGTTTCCTTTCTTTGTTGCTTTTCAGGTTCAGTGGTGACCTACTCAGAGCTGAAGACCATGCTGGCAAGCCATAACATTCAGCTCTTTGATGTGAGAAATCCTGATGAGTACCAGGCTGGACAAATTCCCCAGGCCATCAACGTCCCACGTAAGCAGGGTTCTGAAACTTGTAGGGACTTGTCTGTTTTCCTGCATTTGTAGTTAACATGTGTGTTCTTTGTTGGTATGCATGTCAGTGGACAACCTGGAGGAGTCTCTGCAACTGTCCCCTGAGCTCTTTGAGCAAAGGTTTGAAGTGAAGGCTCCCACGAAAGCTGACGACAACATTGTGCTTCACTGCAGAAGTGGCATCAGGAGCACCAGAGCACTGAGCATCGCTCATCAGCTGGGATTTAGCAAGTAAGTAGTAATACATGTGCTTGTTTCTATGCAAAACAAACCTGGAGATTAAGCACACTACTAGTGGAAATTGACTGTGGGAATGCGATGTGCGTGTTTCCAGGGTAAATTTATGGAGAGGTGATGTCTAATACTGTATGGCGTCACTGAGAGATTTACAAAGTCTGAAAACATTGGGGCATTGCCAAAAACCTGTGTTGCTAGCTCTGTAGATTATGCTGTGGAGTGTTTTCTCTTTCTCCAGAACCAGTTCTAAGGGTATAGGCTAATGGTACAGAGCGATGGTGGAGAAATGTGGCCATTTACAAGTTAAGTTGGCAAATTGGACAGGGATCAGCAACAAAATGGGCAGTTAGGTCACAGACGAGCGTCCTGCAGATCAGGTTATGCCGAGTGAAGATCAGATACACTGTGAGGAGATTAGACTGGATGGCAGGTTTTATACTGCATGCAGTCTCACTGGCTCTGATAGACGGGTTGAAAGAAAATTATTTACTTAGTTTTGTGAATGTGCGATTTCCATACAGATATTTTTCTACTGACAAATCTACATGAAGTCTCATTTGGCCTATAAGGAAAAAAATGTATGTGCATATAAAAACAAAAACTCAGACATTAATCATCAATCAATTGAGATAATTAGTTATTTTTACAGCACTTCTGCTACATTTAGATGTCTCCCAAGAAGTCAATCCATGAGATATAAATAGTGCATTCCTGCTGCAGCTGGAGAAGTGTCCTCAGGTGATACTTTGACTTGCTGAACTGTGGGCGACCTTTGAATATAAAGCAAACAACAGTGTTAAGAGATTAAGCTCCTCTATCTGTGCTTTTGTTTTTGTTTTTCCCCCCTCAGGGCGAGACATTTTAAAGGAGGCTACTCAGAGTGGGTCGAGCGAGAAGGAAAGCGAATCGGGTGAAATCTGCACTGAAGTTCTTCAAAGTACTGTTCCTTTTATTCAATGCACTGTGACTGGGATATATTTCTTATTTTGTTCAAGAGTACTGTCAAAAGAAGTTTTTAACAGTTTTGCTGTAACTTTACTAAAAATATTACAAGTGCCCTTTTTATCCTGCTTCAAGATATGACATGAATTGGCAGCTGATGAATATGAAGGTTCTTTAAATAAAAGCTATAAAACATTAAACATTGTGTTAAAATCTTTTTTTTTTTCCTTTGTCATTATAAATATCTAATTAGTATAGAAAAAACAACCCACCTGTCCATTTTATATTCAAGTTTTTGGTTGTTTTGTTTTTCTTTTTTCTTTTTACCACGTTGATGTTTCCATGAAAACACTGAAAAAAAGGACAGCACAGAAGTAAAAATACAGGAGACAAGCTCATTAAAATGTTCATTTAAATAAGTGGTGAGAAAAATTTACTTCCATTGGCCCAAATGAGCATGTGGCTGTTTCGCCCGCACTTTGAGCTTATAATAATGGATTGCATTTATATAGCGCTTTTCTAGGCCACCAAAGCACTTTACAATTCCACTATTATTATTATTATTATTATTATTATAGGTTTTTTGTTGTTGTCAGCAGCAGCTGAAGACTACACTGGGTGTCACTCCTCTGAGCTAAGGACATTTGCGTAATAAAACATTGAGAAAACATTTCTTGGTCTGATTAACCCTTATTTCCTGTTGCAACATTTGGTAGAGTTGGTGTAATGAGATCCCTTCCCAGACGCCTTAACCCCCACGCATATCCTGGGCCATTTGACCTCAGTAAATGACATGAAGGGTGGGGCTAGGTTTCACAATCAATCAATACAACAAGGGAAAACAAATAAAATAAAGCTCTTTAGAATACCTAATAAATAAGCAATCCATAGGCTTTTATTATTATGTTTTACGTAATTATTCAACTGTGTCTATTTCCATTTAACATGTCTCCTAATATGTTCTCCTGAGTGTTAGGTATTTTAGTACCATGGGAGCATTTACTGGATATTGTTTTATAGTGACATTATACAGGAAAACTCTGTCATTCAACAAGGTTGAAATACCACAGAGATCACTCCCTCAGCTACATTAGTTTCTTAATCTTTTAGACGCCTGTTGAAGGCCAAATGGTTTGTTTCAGATTTCACTAATGAAAGAACTCTTCGTTTTGTGCCTTGAAAATATGTCGCTGAGATAATCACAATTGTAGCTGAACTAATAAACTACACAAAGGATGCTTCTTCACCCAAGGGCAGGAAGACGCTCCCTTATCTTGGTCTGTACTGGTTTAAACTGATAAATCTGCTGTCTCATGAATTTTACCCTCTATATAAACTGTTGTACTTGTGAATAAAGTTGAGTCACTTTGGGAAGACAATCTAAAGCAGTCTCTGTTTTCTTGTTCTCCCAAGCTGCTCCCGAGCTCGTACTAACACGCTGAATGGCATGCTTGAATATTACTTGAGAATATATTTGACTGTGTTACAGACTAAGGGACATTCTCTGCTGATAGGTGAAGGTACATTCTCTGCTGATAGACGTCCACGCCTCGGAGGAAGCCGATCCACGGAGTAGGCCCTGGAAACAGTTTCCTTCACTGAGTTTCATTTTTTTTTGTCCTTTTGCAGTGTGAACATACCCGCACATGCACTGAATTATTTCAATTTGGAATAACAGCAGTTCAGCCTGAATGCCAGCAGATAGCAGCAAAATGCCAGCCAACTCTAAGTGCTTATTTCCATTTAATCTCCAACACTGTTCTTTTTATTATTGTACCATGCCCTATAAGGACTGACCTTCACAGTGGTATTAGTCTGCGCTGATATTATATATATATATATATATATATATATATATATATATATATATATATATATATATATATATATATATATATATACATATATATATGCCAGAAAGCTTCTGCAGACAAGAAGGATGGGTCAGATTTCCAGTGGGCACCAAGGACATTTAGGCACTTTTACATGAGTTAAAACACAAACTGACAGGTGGTTCAGGGTGAAAAATGATCAGTGGGCGATTGTTTGTCAGCGGCTGCAGTTACACAGGACAGGCCATTAACTTCCTGCTGCTCGCTGCTTTTTAAAATGCACTCTACCAAGGCTTTGTAATAAAGTCGACTACATGGCTCTGTTTTGAATTTTTTTAAATTCTGGAAATGTAAACCACGTGGCCTTTATTTGTCTCCAAAACGGCTGTTGTGCTAAACCTCCCTCACAGGACTTTAACTGAATTTTCTCCGGTTTTTTTTTTTCTTCCTTCTTTGCAAGCTGGAATGTGTACATAAATGGGAAAAATGGCACCCTCGTGTTGTTTCTTTCAGATCCCACTTATTTGGTGCGCGCTGTAGGGGCTCGTGCAGTACTGATTCCTCTTATCTTAAAATGTCATGAGAGAGGATGGGGGGGACGCATTGGATGAGAGCAGAGATATATAAGGCAAAAAGCTCCTGGTATTCTTTATCTGCATAGAGTTTCTTTTTTCTTTTTGGTATTTCTTATGTCGCAGGGTTATAAAGTGGCCCATAAAGATAATGGCGCAATGGTTTACACATGTTTTTAAGCACCCAGGTTGGCCTAATGCCCCACAGGTCTTTCATTTAGTTGTTTTATGAGGCCAGCATCTGGCTATTTTTATTCCAATATCACTTCCAGCAAAGCACGACCCAGACTGCGAGACTGTGTCAGGGTCATACTGATGAGGGAGGGGATTCTAACTCACAACGCAGATATACAAAAACTTCTATCATAGCACTGACACGCAATCATTTTATCCTCAGATTAAAACATGTTCCGCGCCCCCCTCTCGTAATAATTAGCCACGGCGTCACTAAGCACACCTGATGTAGCCACAACAACTCCGGTGTGGCCGCAGAAAGCTCACCGTAGAAAGCCTCATAGCCACCGAGAGCCGGTGGGGGGTAAATGAAGTGAGCGAGCGAGATTGGAGCTTCATCTGTGAGCTCTCAACATCCACATTCGCCCGTGCGCAATGTCACCGAGCGCTTCCCCGGCTCCTCCCGCTCGCCTCGCAGGGCTGGACGCAACGACCGGGCAACTTTTAACTCAGCACGGATGATGCTTTTCCTCGATGGCATCCGATGAATTCTTCACTGCGAAACACTAACAGGTATGTAAGCGTGTGTGCGTACTTTTTGTTTGGGGTTTTTAAAAGAAAAAGCAGTAATGTATTATTAATTGAAATGTTTTATGTGTTGTCTCTCCAGCTAAATCCTCATCCGCTGCTCGTTTAACAGTTTGATTGCGCATTTACTTGGATAACTGATCATGTGGCACAATCATTTTTGTCCCTAATTGGGCCATTCATGTGTGTGACTGGACCACAACTGACCTCAACCTTTGCAGAAAGCTGGTTTCGACGCACGATAGGGCGCTGCAATTATGGGCTTTAACTGAATTCTGCGATAAATGTTTGACGATCGAGTAATAAGATGAACTTGGCAGGTATTTGTAATAAATTCCAGCTACCAAAATGAATTTATTACGCACAGCTAGACTGGGGGGGATCCTTGACAGGGTGTCAGCCAAGTCTGCTGTGGCAGCAGCCCACCCCTTAGTCTATGCGCAGTTTACGGTATTATTGGGTTAACATAACTGTCTTTACGAAAAAGCATAAAGTTAAACACCGTCACGATCGCCGCCACTGTGCAGGCTTCACTGTGACTTCAGAGCATGTCCGCTGAGTCAGATGCGATGCCACCATGCATGTGCATTGAAGGGTCTGTTAGATGCCTACTTCACAGGCACTTATGAGAGGTCAGACCCCTGGATAGGAGCAGTGAGAGGCCGGAATAAGCGGTTAACATTAAAGCGAGGTCGTAAAACAAAAGTGTGCACAGGGCAATCAGGTCCAATTAGCACTTGTTACAAGTATAAACAAACCCTTCAGCAGAGCAATATGCGACCTTGTGCTCCTGTTCAGACTGAACACACACTGTGTGTGTGTGTGTGTGTGTGTGTGTGTGTGTGTGTGTGTGTGTGTGTGTGTGTGTGTGTGTGTGTGTGTGTGTACAGATGTGGTTTTCCTCAAATATTTTTTGATTGGCATCCCTGCAACCTGCCACACCTCATTCTGTGATAAATCCACTGCTGCACTCCCCTGAGGAGACTTCAAGGTGATCGGTATTGGTGCCTGGCTTTCCCCTGCTTCTTCAGGTTCTCCTGTGGACAATAATACGATACAGGAGCTATTGAAGAGCTTGGTAGCATTATAGACTGAGAAAATCTTTAAAAGCCTCCTGGGTCTGAGCCAGTTCTAAAAAGGATCTGATTTTCTCTGTGTCTTTCTCCCTGTTTCTGTCACTGAAAGAATGGGGGAAGCTGGATTAGATGGATCAGTATGTTTACCATCTAGACACAGGTGTGAGTATTACCACAGTGGGCTGATATCTGGACTAGGGAGGTTTGATGATAAATGAGAAGAAGGGCTGAGTGCAAGGAGCACGGAGCCAAGCAGACCTCTCAGGGTGGCAGCACAGACTTATTACCCCTCCCTGATGAGCTAACCTTCCAGACACTGCTTAAGGCTTCTCTTCCAGGCCCTAATTAAAGCTACCATCTCTGTTTTATAGCTCCTGTTTTTATCAGTTGTTTTAGATGCCATTTACAGGAACGATCGCAGTGCTTTTGAAAGGCTGACTGGAACAATCATAAATGCATTGCACAGTCGAAGCATACATTGTCTGCTGAGTCTTTATGGAGATGATTGTCTCTATAGGAGCCATGGAGCCGTATCGTGAAGAGGCGTCAATACGCTCCCCCATTTTTTATTCAGCAGGAGAAATGAAACTCTCGTGCCAGCAAAAAGCAGTGATGCTCTGCAAAGAGAGTGTTACTGCTGGGATTTATCTCCTTACGTTTCATTTATCAGTGCATCTGACTTGTGTTGGGAGTCAGCATCTGTTTTCCAGCAGGCCTTTCTATGGGTAAATTCACCTAATGACTAAAGTGTGGGAATCCAAAAGGAAACAGAAGGTTGTGTGTTTATTCCAATACTCTTTTCTTTGGGCAGGTCTGCCAAACATCTCACCTCCCATGTCACTGGGACGTCTCAATGGCGATGTTTAGCAGCTCGGAGCGGCTCTGGAATGAGTCAGAGCGCCTCAGATGGGATGAGAGGAATGAGACCTTGGAGGCACCATGGCAGGATGAAGGGGAGCGCAATTACTATGCCATGCTGTACTCCCTGCTTATCCTAGCCATCGTGTTTGGGAACGTGTTGGTGTGTCTGGCCGTGCTGAGGGAACGTTCCCTCCAGACAACCACCAACTACCTGGTGGTGAGCCTGGCTGTGTCTGACCTGCTCGTGGCCTCTCTGGTCATGCCCTGGGCTGTCTACCTGGAGGTGAGTGTCTGCATTTACATCCTTCAGTATCTCGCGCATGTTCTTTTCAATAGCGTTTTAAAAATGTATTGTAATTACATCCATATAGAAGGATTTTCTTTACATATTTTGGAGGTTGAATGGTCATATTTTGCACTGTTTGGCAGAGGTTTCATTCCTGCTGCTAATGTTTAGAGTAGCAGAAGCTGAATCAAACTTTTATCCATGCTGAGGTGGGATCTGACAGAAATGGAACTCATTTGCGTTGGTCTGTTTTTCCCTTTGAATTTTCTTGTGATGCACTACACCGCTTCCAGCTCTCCGCTTATTCTTCTCCACCATGCCCGCACTTCAACTCTTTAACCTGAATTCCAGAGAACATCACAGAGTTGCAGGGGGCAAAATGAGACAAGAAGATGCAAGACATGATTAGAAATATGGAGGATGTAGACGGGATAAAATACCGTTATTTAGGAGTGAATGAGTTGAGATTATGAAGAGAACAGAGGAAAGTTGTGTGGAAGACAAAATAAAAAAGCTAAACTCAAAGAGGGAAAGGATGAGGGTCATTTGAGCTTATTACATGGTGACAGCTGTGTGGGTGATCCAAAGACAGTAATGATGATGAAAGTATTTTAGGTAGTGATTCAGTATTTATGTAGATTATGCATAATTGCTTAAGGATATATTGAATATTAAATAAGGGCGTCATCTGCTCTGTAATTGGCTGAGCCGCAGATGATAAAGAGGCTTCTGCAAACTTGTGAATTTCATTCTTATCCAACCTTCGCAGCAAAAAGCTTTTTATAGTTTCTGTTCACTTTTATTTACTACTTGAAGATTACTCACTAGTGTAACATAGTTTTTCTGGTAATTATCGCTTTCCTTCGTGTTACTTGCTGTTCACCAGCTCCATTAAGTATGCAGGTGCACATGACCATCAGACAACCACACTTCACTAAGGTCACTGAACGCTGCAAATTTACTTCAGGCAGGCTCATAGGTGTCTATAGAACAACCTCCTTGAAGCTCGCAGAGACAGAGAGTGTTCCTGCAGGACAGGTGTTTGCCAACATGAGTCCTGAAGTCCGGTTGTGTTTAATAAGCAGCCAACCTTTCGTGCAAGAATTTTGCACAGTGTCAGCAGAAAGTGCTTTTTCTCCTGCAGTGCAGAAGATTCAACAGCAGACCGACCCAAAAAAAAGTAATTACACACCCAGTGAGCAGAAGTTGACAAATTAAAGATGATTACATCCTCCGAAAGGTAAATTTAGGGCGCCATAAACCTCGACAGGGTTCAGTCATGGGTTTAACTTCCTAGCGAGCAGCTATGTTGTAAAAGCATGTGCTACTTTTTTTTAAATTTGGAGTTGGATCTCCTCATTTCAGATTCAAAGGGGAGCTTATTAAACACTGTAAAAACTGGTTATTAAAAGATAATATGACACAAAAGTCCAATATTCATTATTTTAGAGTAAATTTAAAAGAATATTGTTTTAAAAAAAGGCTGGGGAGAAACTTATTCAGCATCAGAGGTAAAGACTTTCAGCTCCCAAGACTAAGCACCATCACCCTGGGAGCTGTAATCTGAAGGTCTGCGGATTGATTGATTGATTGATTGATTGATTGAATCTTTATTTTGAACATGTTGAAAAAAAGGATTAACCTGATGTAGAGGGATGCTGGTGAGCTTCAGCAGGTGTGTTCTTACGAGAAAAGTCAGTGAGCGTCGCTCTTCCTGTCCTCAGCGGGAGCCAATCATGTGCCCTTGAGCAAGTCATATTATCCTTGAATGGAGCAGCTGATCTATGACTTGTACTTGAGCAAAGTGGTTGCAATGGCAGTAATGAATGAGCGCTCACGTCTAGCACCTCCAAAAATATGCAACATGACTGTATAGAAACGGCTCCATTTATAAAGTGGAGGCTATATTCTCTTTTTAGGGTAGTCAGGTGTTAAATGAGCCGGTTCATATATAGCACTTTTATACTCGAGCACTTGGAGCGCTTTGTACGACTTGCCTCATTCACACGAGCACTTTTTATACACCTTTATATCTAACATTGACACGCCAATGAATGCATCGGAGCAACTTTGGCATGCAGATTAGCAGTCAGGAATTGAACTACCAACGTCTGATCTAGTCTTATAATTAGCTTGTGCATTCTCAGTAAAAAACATACAGTACTTTACGAGTCAAATCTGTTAGGGTACCTGGGTTGTTGACCCAGTGTTTTGAGTTTTTTATTATTATTGAACTTTGATTTTGTCATTATTTATATTTCTAGTATTTTGGTTTCTATGTTAGCATTCTTAGTCTCCTGGTTTCTGTCTCTGCTTCATGGTTCCTCTGTCTCCCCTGTCACCTGTATCCCCTTGTTGGGGCTCTGTGTTATGTTTCCTGTTTTACTTTGAAAGTCCGTGTCAGTGTTTCTAGTTTTGTTTTCCTTGTCTCTTGAGGTCTGATTTGTCCCAGCTCTGTTTCCCTCCCATCTCCCATTCCCTAATTGCACCCTCTGTGTATTTAAGTCCTGTGTTTTCCTCGGTCTCTGTCGTGATCTCCATCATCTCTTACTGTGTGTTCTGTCTGTCAGCCTGCATACCTTGTTTAGTTTATTTTTATTTTCAGTTCAGTTATTTTTTGCCATCCTGCAGTAATGCTGTGTTTGAGTTCACCTTTTTGCCTCCATGAGTCTGCACTTTGGGTCCACCATTACTGCCTGCCGCACACAGACATGACAACATCATCCCTGGATCGATGACTTGTAATCGATGACACCTGTTCATGTAATATGTAATCAGCCAATCACATGTATTACTTTCAAAGCATTTAGGTACGTAGACATGGTCAAGACGACCTGCTGAAGTTTGAGCATTAGAATGGGGAAGAAAAGTAATTTAAGTAACTTTGAATGTGGCATAGTTGTTGGTTCGTGTCTCAGAAACTGCTCATCTGCTGGGATCTTCACACACGACCATCCCTGAGGTTTACCAACCTTGAAGCAGATGAACTACAGCAGCAGAAGACCACACCAGGTGAAAGTGAAGCTACAATTCACGTGGGATCAATAGGCGAGATAATAGTTGACTGGAAAAACATAACATTGGCTGGCCTGATGAATCTCAGTTTCTGCTGCAACATTTCAGATGGGAGGATCAGAATCTGTCTTAAACAACATGAAGACATGGATCCATCCTGTCTTGTATCAACCGTTCAGGGTGCTGCTGGTGTATATTTGGTGGATATTTTCTCGGCATACTTTGGACCACTCTGTGCCAATTCAGCATAACTTCATTACCACAGCCTACCTGAGTATTGTTGCTGAGCATGTTCATGCCATTATGACCACAGTGTACCCATCTTCTGATGGCAGCATTAAGCAGCATAACATATTACACAAAGCTCAGATCATCACAAACTGGTTTCTCGAACATGACCATGACTTCACTGTCTTCAACTGGCCTCCACAGTCACCAGGTCTCAATCCAATAAAAGAGCTTTAGTATGTGGTGGAACAGGAGATTCATATCAAGCTCACGGTCAATAGTTCAAAACATGATTTCTACTTCTCCCTGGGTGGTGGCTTTATTTGCCTGACTTTTTGTATTGGTCTCACACACTTATTAAAATAATTTAGAGTCCTCTTCCATTATGTTGCAGTGCTGTTTACATGCATGAACATAATGTGTGTAGAGCCCTTATTTATTGGAAATGTATTTAATTGGGGCCACAAAGATTTAAAGCATGATCTAGGTTCTTTATTTCTTTAAACATCTAGTTCTTGGTTAGTGTTTGGGCTTAAAATCAAGATGAGAGAGGTGCCACAGCAATTTGCTTGAATAGATGCAGGCATTCATGACTCAGTATGATGAGGCCCAATTCCTTCCATTTTACTGAAAGCATAAAGAGTTTCACTGTCAATGAAGCTGGTACATAAAACACTGCATTGCAATGTTGTATTTCAAGCAACAACTGTGGAAAACACTGACTTCCAGGAAACGGTGTCTCATGTGAGCACACTAAATACTTACAAATTGAAGAGAAACAGTATGTAGTTTCAAACTGGTACACAACGCAAAGCTGTTCTTCAATTTTCACACCTTTAGTTTGTGGAAGAATTTGTGTTGAAACTTTGTTATCTTAGTAGCAATCATAACCACAATGGCATCATTGTGCCGTCGTCATTAGATAATTATCTGAGACCTGCCAAAATTCCCCCCGAGCCTCCTGAGAGAAGACTTTATTCAACAGAAAGCAACTGATTTTTGTGTGTGAAGTTGGCAGAATCCCTTCTTTGGGATGAAATTTGGATTTCCACGTGTCGAAAAAGGTTATGACGATGTTAGGTTAAGCAGGTTAGGCATGTGAAATTTTTCTGAATTCGAACGTGTAACACCTCTGGTGTAGAAAAAAAATAGCAAAAAGAAGCTAATTTTACCTATTTACATACTTGTATGTGTATGTGCATATTCCCATGTGTGCCTGCTGCCTCTCTGTGTAGGTAGGCATATATTCACATGCTGGATTTGAGAGATTCAGTAGTGAGGCAATGCTGCTTGGATCCCATTTATCTCTGTCAGACAGTTATTACCAGGTATTATAGTGCCTGAATGAAAGCCTGTCGACTTGAGTAAGACTCTGCTGGGGAGGAAGAGGTGGGAGTACTGGTGTGTTAACTGGAGGCTTATGCCCTTTGTGAAAAAAAGTCTGACAAACACCTTCAGTGTAATTAAACCTTGCATTTAGATGGGCACCCTCCTTCGGCTTATTTCCATGCCACTCATCACAGCACTGGAATAACAGGACTTTTTGCACTTGAGTACTTCAGATTACCTCGCTACAAATCTGAAACACTATATCATAACATAAACACACATTAATAAACCAAAGTGATATCCCGGTAGTGTGTCAGGGTTAATATGTGACTCCTGCTGGCAGCTCAGACTTGATTTTCTTTATGTAATTTGGGCCAAAGTGCCTCTTGTGTGCCCTTTTTTTCCCTTCTTCACGAAACCTTTTTGTCACCTGCGCTGCACTTCACACTTGACTGTGAAGAAGGGGAAGAAAAGGAGGGGGAAACGTGAGTGTCGTTAATCTGCCTGTCTGTCCTTTGCAGGTGGTCGGCGGAGCCTGGCTTTTCAGCCGCCTCTACTGTAACGTCTTTGTCACGCTGGATGTGATGATGTGCACCGCCAGTATTCTCAACCTGTGTGCTATCAGCATTGACAGGTGAGTGCGAGTGTGTGTGTGTGTGTGTGTGTGTGTGTGTCTTTATCTTTTTGCTGCAGTTACTATGTATGACTACAGATGTTGCCATGACATCTCCAGTGTAAATGTCATCTCTGTTAGACTTTTTTTCCGTCACCTCGCCACGTAGACATTTCAAAGCTCGCTGAAGGATTAAAATATTTTCCCCATCTTGCTCGTATCTTCTTGATAGTTGTGTGTCTGTGTGTGCATCTCAGCGTGCAAGTTTCTCACAACGAGAGACAGTGAGAAAGTAACAGGAGTGAGCATGTGCATGCAGGCTAGGTGTTTTTAGGTTTTTGGCTAATTGCTGAGAAGATGTTTGTGCCATTGCACAGGAAAATGTCAAGCATGAGGACCTCGAACCTCTCCTGCAGCATCTGGTGTTTACATCATTATTTGCGTAGGTTTTGTTCTTGTATCAAAGTGAACATTTAATATCTCTAAAGGGTCTTTGAACTTGGAACCCCACAGGCATCAGGGGTTCAACTGCACAGGATGAATACACTGATGCATAAGAACTCTCGGGGGGATATATTTGCTCAGCCTGTATGGAGAAGGGAGTGTTTGCCTTTCTCTGCAGCGAATACGACTGCAGGGGAAAATGAGCGCTTTCATGAGTTTGCATGACAGTAAATGTTTTAGAAGTCCCAGTTTCACTTTGTGTGACTCTGAGTTTTTGGTATTATTTCAAATACATTCATTTGTGGTGTTACCCTTTTCCCTGCGGTGGGGAGAGGCAGACCACCCCGACTCCGCAGCAGCAGGGAGGCCCCACACCCCAGACCGCAGTCGGACGGCCAACTCCTCCTACTAGCCCTCCCGCTCCAGCAGGCCGCAGAGAATGGGGGTGGGAGAAGACTCCAAACCTCCCTCCACCCGCTCATTGTAGTGTTGATGCATATGTGTTCTAAGGTGCAATTAAAACCCAGGAGGGCATGGAGCTACCTGCCAAGGAGCAGCAGGTAAGCGCATAGTCCCTCCTGCTAGCCCTCAATGACTAAGTGTATTTAAAATTGAGAGGTGGGCAACGACGTCAGGGGTGAGGTATACACCCTGGGTCAACACCACCTGGGTCTGGGTGCAATTCCCCCCTCCAGGGGCAAGGGTACCTAGACCCGGTTTGTAGAGTACGCTTGGGGAGTGTGATTGTGTGTACAGCGTCTCTTTATGTCTGTCTCCACGTTGGTTGAGTGTGGAGTGAGTGCATATGAGAGTATGAGGGTGGGAATGGATGTTTGTGTCTGTGTGTGCCTGTATGTCTGTGTCTATATGTCAGGTTGGGTATCAGACGCCACCTCTCTGGGGACACCTCAGGCCCTCCAAGGTTTGGAGGCCTATCTCCACCCACCACCACTTCCCCTGCCGGTGGCGGACTCCCTCAGGTGTCGGTGTGTTGGTGGTTCTTTGTGTCTGGGGGTGGGCGTCCGGGTACACACCGGCTCACTCCTTGGCGGCCGCTTGTCGGGGCCTGGGGCCTGGGGCTCGCTCGGGCCCCTTTGGAGGTGGGGTGCCCCCGGCCTCTCGGCCTGGGGCTCGGTCACTCAGGCGCAGCTGGGGGCCGGCGGAGCTCACGGGCGCGTCACTGCAACTCCCCCTGACTTCTGCTCCGCGGCTGCTGGGCGAGCCCTCATCTGGGACTCTCCTCAGCTCTTACTGGAACAGTGGCACGGCTGCCCCTCTGTTGGTCTTCCATGGTCTCTTGTGTTCTGGGGGCCTCTGGATGTCTGGAGTTTTGATCTCCTCCATACCCGCTTCACACCCTGGAGGACGGGGCTGTGGCCCCCCCACACTCCCTAGCAGATCATTACATGGAGAAACCTTTGGAATGCAAGCATGCTGATCCACACAGGTATGCACACATGGGTATTCACAGACACGGACTAAAGCTTTCTTGGCTGCTGCCTCAAAGCACACTGTGCGCTGTCTATCTTGCGTGCTGCACAATATCGTTTATTATTTAGTAAATATTGATATCTATGACTAGCTAGTTTATTGTGATGGTGCTTTGTTTTCTCTATTATTATGTTGCTCTTTGTTGTTTGTTGTCTCCTCTGTTTGTTTTTTTTTTGTTTTTTTGTTTTTTTTTCTCCATACAGGTGACCCAGGAGTTCTTTTTTTTTTTCTCTCTCTTCCCCCCCCTTCTCACCGTCTCTTCTCCCCTTTGGTTTTCTTTCTTTCTCTCCCCCTCTTTCTCTCATTCATTCCCCCTGTCCTATTTATTTAAAAAAAAAAAAAAATGACAAAGGATGAACTGAAGCTCTGCCATCACGTAATGTCGCATACTGCTGTTTCTGATGTCATTTAAAAAAAAAACAAAAAACATTCATTTGCCGCAATAACAAACAAGGTTCTCCTGCAGTATTTGTTGTGGGGTTTTAACACATTGCTATTACTCTTGATTTGTTACTCATTATATTACTTTATATTGCATCATTGCCTAAGATACAGCTACAGCTAACTTAGAATTGCCAATAAATTAACATGGATGTATTCGGACCATGGAAGAAAGCTGCTAGAGAAAACTCACATGGGCACAGGATGAACATGCCAACTCCACAGAAAAAGACCCAACAAACGAGCAGATCTGAACCACTCTGCCAGATAAGGAGGAAACGTGAAACCAGAGTGGTGGCCACATATCAACAAGAATCTCTGTCCAAGCAAGAGCCGTCAAAGACCACATTTCCTCCAGAGCTGAGAACTCCCTCCACAAAGCGAGTCCCTGGACGAAGGATCTCTGGCTCCAGCTTAGATTTCCTCAAGAACATCAAAACGATATCTGCCAATTTTTGTTACATCAATATGATAAGCATTTGTGAGGATATAATGGGAAACGGCCCTACCTCACAGTGGTGAAGACTACTTCCAAAGAGTCCTCCTTTGGATCGACTCCAAAAGTGAATCACTTCTAAGTTGGGCCAGGGCCCAAAACGTCAATGCAAATCTGTTCAGAAATTATTATTTTTTGAGTAAATTGGACAAAATATAAACATTAAAAAAACCAATCCCACAACCCCCTTGGTGGAGGTTATAAAAAGTAAAATATAACATTCCTACACTTAATTTTAGTAGTGATATTTTTATAATGCCAGCGAGAAAATGCTCACAGTGTGGTGGGAGTTTCTTCTAGTCAAAAACCTACAGAGACATCTGCAGCTTCGATCACTTAGAGAGCTTATCGTGAGAGTTTGTCACTTGTTCACTATTCCAAAGACACTTGCTACTGGTTCTTGGTTTATTAACAATGAAATAATCAGATATAAATAACCAAACTTCCATAATGAAGCGTCGAGTGTAAAGAATAATAACAATGCAAATGCAAATAATGCAAATGCTCGAGGTAGATAGTAACGAATTCTATTGAACTGCAGGTGCAGTTGAAACTGCACTGAGCTAAACAAACACTAGTTAGACTTCAGAAATAACTCAAGTCCAAAAGCAAAAGAACAATGAAAACAGCACACGAAATAGAAAACAAGAATCTAAAAAAAACCTCAAACTCATAACCCTGAATCCAAAATCCAGAACAACAGCAAAAAATAAATAAATCTTGCTATGTCAATGCTGTGTTCATGAAATGTGTCTCCTGTCAGAAGTGGCCAAGAAATCATTATAAATGAATTAATAAACAACAAAACCAACAATGAGAATCCGGGTTTAATGAGGCAACATGGCACAACAGAAATGCCATGGAGCTCTGAGGCCAAAACAGGGCAGTGGCCCCAATTCCAGAGCATATAAACATGTTAATCTGGCAGCGATTGTATCCTGTAAAACTTTCCTGACATCATTTTTTTGTACGAATCCAACTGGTTAAATACTTTATGGGGCTGTCTTCACAATTAAATTAGCAAATTAGATATCCTGAAACCCTTCTTTTATTTGTTGGACTGCTTGATTCTTTTGGATGTTTCATAATTTGCACCTGAGCAATGAAGTCGTCCTGAACGCTGCTCTTCTTCCTGTTTAATACAGAAGTCAAAAGCACCTCTGCAGCATCAGATGTTTGTGTGCTTCTAAATTAATGCAAAGCCCCTGGGACATTGCGTGTCACTGAGATCATTTTTACCTTCGCAGCAGCGCCGTTAGTTTATCGCATTGATCTCTTTGAAAACAGAGGATTTGTCAGCTTTCAACGGCTCTTCAGAAGCAGCGTAAATACGCGATAACCCAAGTTCTACCGTGAAACTTCAAGGAGAATTGTCCCGGTGAAAGTACTTACAGTTTAAGTCGTGCTTTGAGTGGTGATTTTAAGAGTTGATGAAACTAAAGGTGTAACGTAAAGCAGCGCTTGATCAATAAAGGTTGCCTATAATTTTTTTTATCATTCAACTTTTTTCCTTTCTTTTCCTTAATTTTTTTTAAAATCTTTGCATTTATTCTAACCCAGCAGCGCCGTGGCAGGAGGTTAAAGGCAAAGGGAAGCAGCGTGGGAAGAATATTTTTAGTGGATGTCCGCGTTTGGCTCCGGGTTTCACTCTGCATTTTGCCCAGAGAAGAACAGGAGTAATTAGCCTGATGAGGATAAACAATCATGGCAGTTGTCTGGCTCTAAACAACATTACATCACATCTATTTTGGGTTGGGTTCCAGCATAATTGCAGCTTCTTCTAGGCTATTGCTGGACAGTTTTTCCGGGCTCATTATACACTCTTGGCATATAGTGTGCTGATTAACTCTTAAATCAAAGCCTCACTAGAGTTACTGCTGAATACCCATTTGTTTCTAAATAATAGTGCCTGGTACGCCTTCCCATTGTTGGTCTTTATACCATCCACTTTTTCTCTGCATTGCATTTCTTGGCATCCCCAAAGCCCAACATTCTTTTTCTCCCTCTAATTATTCCCTTTTGCAGGACCGCATCAGCACTTTTTCTTTCATTCAAATGTCACCACCTGTCCTCTGTACAAATACGTCTGCAAAGCAAACTCTAATCCTTGTCTGTGTCTGCAGGTATACGGCAGTAGTGATGCCCGTCTTGTACAACACCACTCATCGCTCCAGAAAAAGAGTGTTTGTCATGATTGCTACCGTGTGGGTCTTGGCCTTCGCGGTGTCCTGCCCCCTGTTGTTTGGATTCAACACCACAGGTCAGCTCAGCAACATTTCGACTTTGGCTTGTTTTCTGGTTAACGTTAATTACGTAATTTAGAATTAAAGTTTAGTGTTCTTAGCATTTAGGATGGCCGTGGCGAGTAACTCAAGTGCTGTAAACATTTCATGTGTCGTCTGAGTTTTGTCAAGTCTGTGAAAGTAACAGCAAATGATATTATTGGCATTAAGAGCTGAAGCATGTCGAATCTGAAGGATGTGGGCAGATCAGGGAAGCAGAGTCTAATGCAGTATTCCTGTCATGTTGTGAGGATGTAATCACAGAGAAAATGACCATTCATGTCACACATTTGCAGCGTTTTCACAGAGTTTGAGATTTTGTGCAATTTCTGACAGCTACAATATTTCCTGTTAAAAAATAAGTAAATTTATAAACCAACAAGTGGAAGATTCACTGCAATGCCACAACTGCTGCTGTTGGTTATTAATAAAACCCAGCGTTACAGCTTTTCTCATTTGGATGTTGTTACTTGCACAAGTAAGAGCGTTTACCATCAACAGATGGTGAATCTGCTCAGATGAACATTTTACAGGTGTAGAAGCCTGACTAAGGAGAAGAAGAGCGAGGGAGGATTGTAGTGTAGCAAGGAGATTACAACAGGAGGGAGGTGCAGAGGGTGGATGCAGTGTTGATGGTGGGTTTTCTCCTGTTACAGTGCAACGGGAGCATTAGGTGAGGTTGATAAGTATGCATGACCAAAAGACACAGCAGGATGTGCAGTGATTCCTGTACTGTGCACAGTAGGGCTATTTTTTATTTTGCATGTGTTTTTATACAGATACTTTTCTATGCTGTTCTGTATTTATTCTAACAGCGTTTTACTCTATTGTGGGATCAGTGCAGGAACAAAAATCCCCTCATTCTTGTCTGCAAGTAGAACATAAAATCTTGAACTCAGCATCTGAAGTATTCAGCTCATCCAAGTATCCACTTTCATACACAATCGTGGTCAGAAAACCTATAGTTTTATACTCGAGGCATTCACTGTCAGTGAAACCAGGTAGGACAGAGAGTCTTTTGCTTTTTAACACTACATCATTTTTGATTTGGGTTGCTTATTGCTTGTTTACAAATGTGTTGTAGCGTGGCATTACATCTGCTACGGCCCTGCCTCTGAAATAGACAAGCTTATATTGAGCAAACAAAGAGAGCATTCACACAATGAATTTCAGAGCATAAAACAGCTATCCGCTCAAGGAACATGGAGCCAAACACTGTCATGAGGCCAAAAATGGCTCCACTGTTATGTCCTTTGGAGTGAATGATGATTATAGTTCAAAATGCTTTCCCCTGAGCAAGTTTACATAAAATATAGAAACATTAGATGTTCGCTACAAACCCGTAACCTCAGCCAGAATCATCCTGCTTTGCTTTTAATCATTACTCTTTTGTGAATCTTTTAGCCAAACTGCTGTATTTGAACAACATGACGTCCGTTTTGGCTCCGATGAAAGCCGCAGAGATGGCACGTTAGTAAGTTTGTTGGCTTGTCCAGAATAAATTGTGGACTTTTTCCTGATATTTGCAAAAGTGGTTCTGTTTACCTTTGTGCACTCAACACTGGATTTTCACATAGAGCCTTCTTTATTGTCAAAACTTTAAATCATCAGCCCCCAAATTTCTATCTGCCTGTTGGATAGACAGTTGTTTTTATGCTGAGCCTTATTTGTCACTCATGTGCTTGTGTGCATTTCTGTCTGCCCCTGATTAGGTCATAGATGCCTTTAAATTTCATATTTTTACTTCTTCCAGTTAAAATTACACTTACAATAAATTGCCGCTTGCTATTTTCCTCATTTTAAAATGTTGCTATTAAAGCATTAATTAGACATGTTCTAAATTACTATAAGCACTCATTAACCCCGATCATGCCTGGGTGCTCACTGACACACTCACTTGCTTCTTCATTAGTTACACATTGCTAGTACTGGGTTGGTTCCTCCTTCTGCCTTCAGAAGTGCTTTAAGTCATCATGGCACAGATTCAGATTCGGCATCACATCCATGATGTCAAACTCCTGTTCGAGCAAATCCCAAAGGTGCTCTACTGGAGAGATTGAGATCTGGTGAATGTGGAGTACATATGAATCGATATTTGGTAAAATAAATAAATAAATAAAAATGGGACAAGAATATTACACCACCATTGTTTGGATGCTTTCAGGTGGTTGAAACTCATCAGAGCAGGCAACATTTTTCAAATCTTCTGCTGTTCAATTTTGGTGACCCGATGTGAATTGTCGTCTCAAGGCGCTTTATATTGTGTGGTAGACCCTACAACAATACAACAGAGAAAACCCTAACAATCATATGACCCCCTGTGAGTAAGTGCTTTGGCAACAGAGGGAAGGAAAAACTCCCTTTTAACAGGATGACACCTCCAGCACAGCAGGTTCAGGGAGGGGTGGCCATCTGCCGCAGTTATATGAGCAATTATTTGAGTTACTGTTGCCTTGCTATCAACTCAAAGCAGTCTGGCCATTCTCCTCTGACCTCTGGGATAAACAAGGCATTTTCACCCTGAGAACTGCAGCTCACTGATATTTTCTCTTTTTCGGCCCATTCTCAGGAAACCCTAGAGATGGTAGTACACTAGCACAGCAGATCAGCACTTTCTGCAATACCACGCCACAATCAAAGTCACTGAAATCACTTTCTTATTTCAACACTTTCTTCTCTACTTCAAAGATTGCACTTGATTGATTGAATCATTTATGTCCATTAAACCTCCTCTTAATACACTGTTTCATTGGAGGCCTTTTTTGTATCTTTGGTAAGTGGCTGTTTTATATATTTAATACTTGTTTATTTATCCCTGTCTTCTTTGCTTTTGATCCTTTTAGATTTTTGTATTGATTTATTCATGATCCGTGCTCCTTTTATGGTTGGTTTTTATTTTTGTTCTTTTGTTGTTTTTAATTATTGTAGGAAGTCCTTCAAAGAAAAAACTTTGCAACTTTGTTTGCTCTGTCACACATTTTTCTAGTTAACAAGAAAAGTAAAGCAAATATTTCTTTTGTCCTTTCAAAATATTGTTTGCATTGCAGTCTGATTGGATGAGGTTACGTCAAGTGGAAAACAGATGCCGTCTTGTTTATTGTTAAAAATCATTTGTGTTTTCCAACACTGAAGATGTGCTGTAAAGCCAAATCACATATAGTTTGAAGCTAAATAACTGTTAGGTCTGAAATCCTTCGTCTTTCTTTTGAAGTAATCGACTGACACGGATCAGCTCAAACAGACAAATCTGTTTTGTTCCCAAACAAAAAAGAAATAATCAGTACTCTGAGTCTAGCAGCTGAAGGTAGTTTGGAGAGTGGCACCAAATAGATTGTATCTATCCATCCTTCATCCCACTCTCTGTGTGACATGATTTTGGATGAGGAATTTGTCAGCCTTTATTATATGAAGTGGTCTCTTATCCTGAATTTATTGCTCAGTTCTTGTCAGATCAGTTATGTCTCTATCGTGCAGTGATCTCTGTTGGGGTATAGCATGTGTTCGATATATAGGCATTATATGAAAAGAGGACAAACGATCAAGGCTATTTTCAAGATTGACAGCATACTCTGGGGTCAGAGAGCCAGCTTTAAATGATGATGTTTGTCTCTTTTATTATCCTATAATTTTAAGGCTGTTTTCCATAATGATATTTTCCTTTTATTGCAGACGACCCTTTGGTGTGCTCCATCTCCAACCCTGACTTTGTGATCTACTCTTCTGTGGTGTCCTTCTATTTGCCGTTTATTGTCACTCTGCTGGTTTACATCCGCATCTACGTCTTCCTCAGGATGAGGCGGAAGAGGATCACTTTTGGACAGGCCAGTGGGAAGGTGCAGCCAGGCTCCACCCCACCGTCTGTGGTGAGTCGGTTTCCATTATTAGTTTTTTTAGTGGTGCACGGTATAGTAAAAGATGCTTTATGAGATAGTTAGTTTAACAATAATTATCTATTGATTCTAAAAATCTATTTAGAGGAGCAGCTTTGGGGGTCATCATGAAGAAGTTTTTGACCTTGTCATAAAAAGCCACAAAATCTTCCAAACATTTATGAATAACAATAAGATTCACTTGATTACTTACACTGAGATTGCCTTGACTCTTTTATAATGAGCTCATGATGTTTAGAACTGTAGATGTGCTGTTATAATGATTTAATAATCATCTGACCAGGGTGTGATTTGCCGATGGGGTTGTGAGGGATTCCGCTTCTCTGGTCTACGTGTTCCTGCTTCCACAAAATCATTTAATTATTCTATAAATGTCACATTAAAGAACAGATATTCTGACAGACGTCAGAGTATAAAGGGGCCACGGTGGTGCCCGAATTATTTTTGCTGAGGGCAAAATAAACACATCATCCTTTCTTTTTATTTTTCTTTCATATATCAAACCTAAGATGTCAAAAATAATAACTGGGCAGCTAGACCAGTTATTATACTATTATAACACCTTTCACATTCACTGTGCTCCATTTCTGAAAAACTGTTATTTAGCTCCTGATTTATTGTAAGTGTATTTTCCTCACAGCAAATTCATCTTTCTCAGATTCTGTCTCACTCACTTATTTGCATTCACCAATTTTATGCACTGATAATGAATTACAACTCACCTTTATTTTGGACCCTTTTACAATTAGATAGATTCCCGGTGTGCACAGGGGGGGGGAAAACTCTATTAGACTCTAATAATTGTTTAATTTTAGAGTACAAAATGTAGACAAAGTGATCAACAAGAAAACCGCTGCCAGAAATACTGTAAAAGTGCCCGGGAAAAGGTGTCTTCTTCTGATATGCTGAATATTATATTATGATATGCTGAATATATTAAAAAAATCTGAATGAAAAAGTAAATAAACAAAAACAAAAAAAATGCATAATTATTTGTTGACAGTCAGAAAAAAGGTTTTCACTGGACTCCCTGAAGTGGTGTAAAAATCCAAGTACTTCAATGATTCAGTAGTTTGTGAAACCACCTTTAGTAGCAATAACTTGAGGTGTTGCTTTTCTCTATGACTGTCACGGAGGTGGAACGGACTCAGGCGCAGACTGAGAAAGCACGGTTCAACAATACTTTATTAATCACACTGGTGCGCTATGTACACTGGGGAAACACACTTCTTCGCACTTGCTCCGCTCCTTGTCCAAACAATCTCCACACAAGCTGCCCACTCACACTCACGGGGTCCAGGGGTCACAAAAGGGCTGATCCAGGTAAACCTATTAACACAGACGAGGGTAAGTCGAAGGCAAGCACGGGAACAACAGAATCGCAATGAAGCCAGGCAATACTAACGAGAGTTACTCAATATTCCAGCAACGAGTAGCTCAGAGCCCCTGACCTAAGAAGAGCTGCAAATCACCGGAGATCAGCTGCAGGTGCGTGGGCCAAGGGCGAGAGCCCAATCAGAGCTCCGCCCACGCAGACAGGTAGGAGAGAGAGAGAGAGCAAGGCGAGGGAAGCAGAGAGAGTAAAACAACAAACACTTGTGGCCACACTGGGCTGGCCGGGGAGGCACAGGGACCATGACAATGCTTTTATCAGTCTCTTGTGTCATTGTCAAGGAGTTTTGGCCCATTCTGCCTTACGATGTTGCTCCACTTCATTTCCAGACATTCATTTCTTTACAGCTCTCTTAAGGTCCCACCACTGCATTTCAATCAGGTTGAGGTCTGGATTTTGACTCTGCAATTACAACACTTTGATTCTTCTTTTTCAGCCACTCTGTTGTGGGTTTGCTCCTGTGCTTGGGATCATTGTCCTGCTGCACAGCTGTTAGACAGATGCCCTCACATTTGACTCTAGAATACTTTGGTATACAGAGGAGCTCATAGATGACTCAATGATTGTAAGGTGCCCTGGTCTGTGTCTGCAAAACAAGACAAATCATCGTCCCGCCACCACCGTGCTTGACAGTTGGCGTATGGTGGTTTTTTTCACCAAATTTGGCACTTTGCATTATGACCCAACATCTCCAATTTGGCGTCATCTATCCAAAGGAGATCGCTCCAGATGTTTTGTGGTTTGTTTAGATGCAAATTTGCAAAGCTAAGCTCTGCCGCGTGTTCTTTTTGAAGACTTTTTCCTGGCAATTCTTCCAAACAACCCATACCGGTTTAGTCATTTTCTAATTGCACTGTGATGACCTTTAAGGTTTCATAAGCTAACTGAGGCCTATAGAGCCTGACATGTTGGTCTTGAGCTTGAATGGGAAATATGGTTGGATGTCCACTCCTAGGAAGATTGTAAGATCATGTTTTCACCACACCATCAGCTTATCACTACCCCTGCTTTTATAGAGGAACACTTTAATCAAGTGCATTTGATTAGCATCACCTGGCTGCTGCTTAATTTCTATAAAGACAGTGAGGGTCTATTTAGTTTTTCACAGGACTGCAAATAGACATCATTGTTGACACATGTGGACATTTCCATGTTTTGTTGCATAGCAAAACCAGCTGAGAATTAATAAGAAGTTAAAGTAACTTCAGTGAAAATGTTTTACTTTGATTAATGTGCGCTGATGGGGTCATGTGACCTTTATTCAAGTAAAATTGGATGGATGGATGGATGGATCTGACAAACAAAGCAAGCTTAAGTTATATTTTAGTCCTCATAATAATAATGTCGGCACAAGGGTCACATTGTTCTTTAATCTCTATTATGAGACAATTTCTTTCTCTCAACAAGCTGTCAGTTTTTCAATCGTGTCCCAGTTACATCTATCATACAGATGATGGATGTCAATAACCACAGGCAAGGATACATTAGGTCACGTTTAATACATCTGCACCCTATTATTAAAATATGGTCTATAAAAAGACAAGTCAACCCAGTGACTTGAATAGCTTTGCCACACCTAGAAGCTTCCTGAGTATTCTGGCTGTGTTCATTGCACCCTTTGTTTCCCTTTGTTCCCTCCGTTTTTACACTAGATAACAGTGCAGTCCCATTTTGGAATCTCATCCAGGAGTGGAGGCCTCCAGCTGTAAGATGCCAGCTCTGCAGGGGTTCAGGTTGAGAGAACTACGGTGGAATGATGTTTTTAAACAAGATAATAGGACTCTTACTGAGTCAAGAGAATTAACGTTTCCTATGAAGGAGGAGTATGTCTTTTTTGTGTGTTTCAAAGGCACCTATCTCTATTTTCGCAGCAAGCTTTAATTGGACTGCACAGCGTTCGGCTCGGGAGGGAGTGACTGAAGGCACAACAGGCGTAAATCCTATTCTTTTGATTTTTAGTCCGCGTCAGGGACGCTCAATGAGAATTGGTTGAATTTTAATGAAAGCATTCTGGAGATGAAAAGAGATGGATCAATGAGTTTGAAGTGAACAGCACAAATATGTTCCACTTGTGGACTGATGGGGTTGAGGTGACGGGGTTTTGTTCATTTCTCTGGAAACCATTTTCTCTGTTGAACTTTCCTCTGATCCCCGTAGGAGACCTGTCTGCAAGAAGAGACTCCAAAGGCGAAGCACGACTTGTCACCTATAAGGATTAAAGTGGTGGGTGTTATGTTAAACCAGATTTTATTTTTTTCTATTGCTCTACTTTTGTTTTTTAACTTATATATCACTGTTTAATGCTTAGGTAACTTATATTGACTGTGTTGGAGTTTTGTAATGTGGTTGCATGAATTTTAGCTTTTCATCTCGGTGTCTCTATGACGTATTCAGATAAATTCGATTTTTTTTCTCATTTGGCTGTGTGGTCGCAGCCTGGGGGGGTCACAGAAGGAGCCAGGAATTGTGATTGTGAAGCGTGGCTCAGCAAAGACTGCGTGAGATGCGCTTGCAAAATTCAGCACCTGCAAAATTCACACAGCATTCAACGGCAGAGGATTCATATCAGCAACGAAATAAAAAAGCGCGATGGGCTGAGAATATCATGCAAATTCATGTTTGTGGTCTTACTGCAAATTGTACAGTGCTTAAAAACGTGTTATTGCTGGAGAGGGAAAATTGAGATTGAATTTGTCACAGGTTTGGAAAGTTAAAGTAATTGCTGGCACAAGAGATAAATGAAACAGCTCCTAAAATGTAGCAGGATTTCCTGGCGTGTGCTGAATGTCAACTATTGAACTTGGAGTCGGGCACACTTTTAGTCCATCTGAAGAGCCCTTCAGATATGTATTGACCATAACTTTACATTTTTCTGAGTCTTATTTGCCACTTTGTTGGCTTAGCAGAGCAGCCCAGCTCTCAGCTCCACATATTTTCCGCATGAGGTTAAGGAGGATAAGCTAAAGGCAATTTCTCAATAGATATTACGAGGGGTGAGGGAAAATAGAAGGTAGAGCAGTGAAGTGTGATGACTTAATTTAAACATTAAAACCGGAAACGTTTAAACTTGTATTTCAATTCAGTTTGATTTATATAGCACCAAATCCCAACAGCAGTCACCCCAAAGCACTGTATATTGTAAGATAAAGACCCTACAAGAGAAAGCCATTCAATAAATTAGAGCAATCACTTGGTGACAGTGGGAAGGAAAACTGCCTTTAAACAGGAAGAAATCTCTGGCCTATCCAGGCTCAGGGAGGGGCAGCCATCTGCTGCTTGGGGGTGTTTATTGTGGATCTTTAACCTCTGTTTTGGTTTTTACCCTCTACAGAGGAAAATGTCTTTTTTTAATCCTTTTTTAAACCAGGTAGTGAAACTTTTGTGATGAAAAATCTCCTTTACAACAGTGTCCTAGAATGAGATAAGAAGTATTAATATATATCTCAATGGCAGGACAAACCAGGCCCTCTTGCTGTCTGGCTACAGTGCTAACCACTGAGCCTTCATCCTGCCTAGCTGGTTTTGTTTCATCTGTCTCTGTTGCAAATAAATGGTTGAATATGTTCACCAGATGGAAACTTTGTCTGCCAGCTGATGCTCAGATACTAGTGGCTCTGTGGTGCAGTGGTTAGCACATTTGCCTTACATGTAAAATATCCCCAGCTTGATCCTGGGAGAAGACACAAACCCAGCATCAGGGTCATACTGCACTCTGGCAGCTGGTCCCAAGTACAGATAAATGGGAGGGTTGTGTCGGGGAGTGCATCTGGCATAAAATCTGTAGATCCATCTGCTGAGGTGACCGCTTGTTTTTATTCCATTTTATATGATTTTGGTTTGTCTCTGATCTCCTACATGGTTACTGGTCTTGAATGTACCGCAGCGTGCCCTCCTATCTGTGAACACACTATTAGGATGTCTGGTTATTTACTGTTACTATTCTGCTGTGGAATTGTTCAAATTGTTCAAAATTTAGGAATCGTTGTGGCCATAATAAGATAAATTAATTATTGTTTTATTTAGCAAAGTTTCCATCACACAATTAAATCCAAATTTGTAAAAAGCACAGAGTTAATAAATGTCTTTTCTCAATTCCCTGGTGCCAGTCACACAATAAAACATCACATAATCTAAAATACACCTTGCTAATATTGTCATGGACTCCTTTTTGCCTTTAAAGCTCCCTTAATTAATAGTGGAATAGACTCAATGAGGTGCTGAAAACACATCCATGAAACAAATGTCCAGTTTCACCAGGAACTGTTACACAAAGTAACTTTAATCACCCGCGATGCTCACTTTGAAGTTCAGCAGGTTTGTTTTGGCCATGTCTCCATCCTCTAAAGCAGTTGTAGTCATGTGACTGGCTGATTCAATATTTACATTAAGGAGCAGTTCAGCTGTTTCGGTGTCCCTGAAAAAGGGACCGGTGACAGTATGTAAACCCCTTGAAAAATCACATCAGTTTGTCTGTTGGAAGCATTGGTGTGGAAGCACTTGAAAAATTAATTTCAGGCTCGAAACTGTTGTCCTGATACGTCCAGCACACCAACCCAGCATTAAGCCTTTATTGATTTCAAGCTGTCAATAACTGTGTCGTGTCTCGTGTCAGCAGAGTGAAGAACCCTCGGGTCCTTCCAAGCCTAACCTGCTCTCAGGATGCCTGTGGGGCAAACGCCCAAAGACTGGGCCGGTGGAGAACTCAGTGCTGCCCCCGGTGGACATGCAGAACTACTGTAGCATCAGCCATGCCTCGTGTGGCCGCACCGAGATGGATGTAGAGGAGGAGCGGGGGGAACGGGACCCCGACGAGAACAGCCAGATCCAACGTCCTCCTGTCAGGATGAGCTGTGAGGTGAAAGATCTGTCCAACGGGCAGACGCACACATCACTGCGGCCGATGTCTCACATCAGCAATCCCCGATTCAGGAGCATGCACGCGAGGGAGAAAAAAGCCACTCAGATGCTGGCCATTGTGCTCGGTGAGTGGAGACTGAGATAAGCTGAGGAAATGAAAGTGTAAATGTCACAGTAACACACTCTATAACACAGGCAGCTTTTAGAGAGGCGATATATGACCGAGTTGCTTATTCTGCTTCGACTTCTTTCACATTTGTAGGATTAACTCTTCTGCCACATATACCCACGACAGTACCAACACGTTTTTTTTCTCACTGTGTGCATTTCCTGCATATTTTTCTTATCTATACTACAATAAATCAAGCTGAAATGTCAGGCCTCGGGTTCACTGTGTCGGCCCAGACAACGCACACACTGTAGCTCCTGACACAGCTTTCACACGCTCCAATTATCAGCCAGGTTGCTTATTTAGGCCTGGTCCAGTTAGCTCTGACACAGCATAGATCTCACTGACAAAATGTAATCAGAGGTGCCCGATTACATTACACTGGTGTCAGTGAAAGCCAGTGGCGCATGCACAGAAGACAATCCCAGCCTTGCTTTTTCATCCAAACTGACCACAACTTTACCGCAATGTCAAGACACCAATTATAGCGCTTGAATTTAATGATTGCTCAAGCTACAATGCAGCATTTACAGTCTTGTTTATACACAATAAAATGTATCCTGATGGCCGCTGATGGGTAAGACTTCAATATGACTACCGCACAAACCACAGGTTAAAACTGGTCTAATTGGCCCATTAAAAGTGTCCTCATAGGTCTGCTCACTAGCAACAGGGCAATAGTGGAAGATTTATCCATGTCTGTATTTATCTGCAGGTGGTAAACTATGTAGTTAGACACTGTAACATTTGAAGCTTACGTTAGAGCAGACAAAAGTAGGGCTTAATCCGTTCTTTATTTTATTTTATTCTTCTTCTTTTTTTCAAAACTGTCAGAGAAACACTACTTTGTGTTCACACCAAACATGAAGGGACACTTTAATGCAGCTTAACTGCATAGAAAGTGCAAATGGACTGGGTTTTATATTCCACTTTTTCATTTAATGACAAATCAAAGCACTTTAGGCTGCACGCCACATTTATGTAGCTCATATCTATGGCCAACATGCATATCTTTGGACTTTGGGAGGAAGCTGGAGTACCTGGAGGAAACCAACCGAGGCACATGGAGAATATGCAAACTCCACATAGAAAGGCCCCGGGCGATGAGGGCGTTAAAGCAAGGACCTTGTTGCTGCGAGGTAGTGGTGCTAACCGCCACCGTGCCCACCCATCTGTGCAAAGAGGGAAATAAATTTAAATTGTTATCGTAAATCTGCGTCACAAAGCGTAACCTCGCTTTCTGTTTGTTGTGAACAAACCATTACTGTTCCTGCAGATGCAGGTTTCAACCCAGTGTAGTTATTATAGGGTTGTTAAGAAGGCTTTGGTAGATAACATTTCATTTCATTCATTTCATTCATTTATTTGTTCATTTTCAGGCACAACAACTGTTTGAGGGAGGTTTTAGCCAGCATGTGCTGTGACCATGATTAACACGAATTCTGTTTTCTTTCTCTCCTTTTCTCTTCCTTTTTATTTTAAATGTTATTACTATACCCACCACTCTGTCCGGCGTACACCTTCAATTCCGTTTTGTCCTTTCTCCATACCTCTCTGCTGTCTGCCCGCTCCAGGGGTGTTTCTCATCTGCTGGCTGCCTTTCTTTGTGACTCACATTCTGAACACTCACTGCAGGACATGCTACGTGCCTCCTGAACTTTACAGTGCTTTCACCTGGCTCGGGTATGTCAACAGCGCCCTCAACCCTGTTATCTACACCACCTTCAACATCGAGTTCAGACGGGCCTTCATCAAGATCCTCAGCTGCTGAGGAAGGAGCCACGTCAGGAAATTTAAATGGAAATGAGGCTGCGCACCCGCGCTACAAGTCCGGCGCGGAGCATTTAGTAAACAGTGGCCAGAGAGGTGCATGCTTTGTGTGCTGCATAAGTTACACAGCGGCACCAAGGTGAAGCACAGAAATGGACAAACACTGCAGGGTACAATAAATGCAAATACAGATGGAAGTTTACTTTTCGGACTCCGACGAGGGCTAAAGCTTTCATTTCTCGACATGGCTGGGATTGTATTTGAACAGTATGACTCCTCAAATGACACTTAAACATGCATACAGTCTTATTTATAGCACAAGCTTTGGGCTTTCTTGTGGATGTGGGTTGTGCATTATGTGTACTGCTCATTGGCACGCTTCATCCATTCAGTACTTTCAGATTGATGGAAGTGTGAGAGACTGAAAAACTGACTGTAGAGCTGCAGGCCGCTTCGTTCAGAAGCCTGCTGCTAACGTAATGTGTTGACTAATTGATGGTATTCGTGTGCTCCGCTCACGCTCTTTCAATTCGATGTAGCTGTGAAGGCTCTGGGGTAAAAAAAAAAAAAAAAGGATCCTTAAAGCTGAAAAATTGATCGCAAAGATGCAGGCCTCAGTTGTCTGGGGGCAAATGCCACCGCACTGTGTGGACTAACTCCTCTCAGCTCTCTGTCATCACGCCGGTCCTTGAAGATTGTCCTGGTCTGGAGACATTGTGCTCAGTGTGGATTCATCCATTCATTAGAAATGTGTGATGTTTTAATGTGATGCAGAGTGGAGACATTCAGTTTTTTTGTTTGTTTGTTTGTTTGTTTTTTAAAGCGACTGTCTATTTATCCGCAACCCTCCCTATGACTTCATCAGAGCTGCCTGCTTGGCTGCTCTGATTGGCTGCGCAACTGAATATTTACTGCATTATGTTGTCAATAAAATAAAATAAAAATAGATGAAACATTTTTGAGGCTCATGTATGCGTGCATACATCTAAATGTTACTTGTCATGAAAGATGCCATTAGAGTTTGGTGCATAAAAGAGTTCTGCAGAGGACCGTGGAGGAGCCAAGCTGAGTGACCATGATACTTTGAAGATTTAAGAAACAGAGAGAGGATGAGTCTGAGGAGCAAAACAGAGATAAGGGATGATGAAGGGGGGGCTGAGTGGGAATGAGTGAAGCCAAAAATGAAAGAAATGAAGTGAGAGAACAGGGATCAAAGATGACTGTAGGAGGAGGAATAGAGGGGAGAAAAAGAAGATGGATGGAAAGCTGCAGGAAGGAGAAGGGGGTCGGTGTTTCTCAGCCCACATCTCAGGCTCTCTCTACTCCTCTGACAGGCATAAACACCTGCTCCCCTGACGCTTTGTGCCATCGAGTCGTTCCGCTGAAACCGGTTATGATGATGACGCACAAGGTGTGTAAACGGGCGCGTGAGTGTGTGTGCATGTTTTTATTTATGGATGTACGCTGGGACATGAGCGGAACATACAGTTTGTAATCATCATAATGCAAACATCAATAGCTCGTGGCATTCCTTCCTTCTGTTAAAAAAGTACATAATTTGGTGCTGAGACATTTGTTGAGCTGTTGTCAGGATTTAAAACAGGCTGTGATTCCTCTGTGATCAGATGAGGGATTTGCTCTTCTGTTCTTTAATTGAATTTGAATTTAATTAAAGGTTATGCTGTAAAGGCTGCCCAGCTGCGTGCATGTACCTCCAGATTATTCCTTGTAATTCAGTGACAATTAACAAAAAACAGACTTCTGCAAATAAACCTAAAGCCCCAAAGGCCTGACGCTACTCTAGAGGCTTAACGTTCATTACATGTAACAATGTGAAACTCCTGGAGGGATGAAATATATTAAGCTAATGGGTTTTCATCTTTATCTGTAGTGATGCTAAAAATATTGATGTTGTCCCTTAAAATGCAGCCAGAGGAAAGGTTACAGGGTCACAGAAAACAAGAGTCTACCACTTTGGGGTATTGTACGTGCTCATCCAATTTCATGGTAATCTGATTTTACTTTGAAAGATGTCGGTGTGAGCTGACTTTTTTTCCCCTGAGGTCAAAGTAAGCTCACTGAGTATCTACAATTATGTGGAGGATCCAGATGCTCTAATTAGAATATTTCTGCCAAAAAACCCGCCAAATTCTAAACATTAAAAGAAAATTTGTAATTTGTTACAAATGTTCTCAATAATTAGGAAAAAATTGCTTTTTTAGTCCCAGGAAACAACTTGATATTAAATTATTTAAAAAATAGACCAGTAAAATATTTTTTATTTTATATACCATACAGAGAATAAAAGATGGAAATAACCAGGATGATGTCACCCATTGGTTAGTGAAGACGATTATGAAGCATGGTGATCATTCAGTTAGCATTAGCTAAGAAGTTAGCTAAAAATATCACAAGCCAACCAACATGAGTAACGCTAACAGCAAACATAATCTAATAAGATATTTATTATTTTGAAGAAATTAATAAAGAAAGCACTGAAAATGCTTACCAGATTAGTGGGGAAAGACCTAGATTATCGAATCATGTGGCCGCCTGCACATGCTGAACTAGCTTTTATAAAAACAAACCCAGCTTCTAAAGTGACACTCATAAAGATTTGGCTAATAGTAATATTACCATCAACAACATAAACTATTGTTTTAACAGTCAGGCAGTTGCTGCTCCCATCACTCTGTAATGTGATTTTATGTGAATGGCATCAGTGTGGAATAGTAGGACCCAGTGAGAGTAGTTGACTAAGCATTCGGAGGTCTCCTGACTCCAAAGCACTCTCAGCATTATTTCAGACTGATCATCTGTCAAAAAGTGCAGAGTAAAGTCTGTAAATATGGATTCTAAGTGCTAGGCTTACTGACAAACACGATGCATTTCCTGTGAACTCCTGTGAATAAAACTCGATGTAAAGTGAAGCTCCAAAGATGGAAATGTTTGCATTAGTAGTAACTTCATGCAGCCACATCTGTAATACTGCAAATGTTGCTGTGCTTTGGCTCAATTGCTCTGTGTGGTTTTATTTATCAATAGTTAGTGATTGTTTTATTTATTTAAATGAAATAAAAGTGAGAGAGAGAAAGAGAGAGAGAGAGAGAGAGAGAGATGGCTACTTGAAGTGCTGACAGCGTTCAAAGTCCTCGCTGCTGCTTTCGTTCTGGATCGTGTGAGCTGCCTCGTGGAGCCTTTACTTAATTCATATACTTCACGGTGAGCACTGAACCAGCCTGGTGAAGCTCCACACCATCTAATGTAACGACTTCTCTGTCAGCTTTCTTTGTAGTTTTCCTTTAAGATTAACCCCAAAAAACTGGCACTGCAGAGGGCAAAGAGAGGTGGAGGAAATGGAGCAAAGCCATAGTGGAATCAATCTCATCAAAGATGAGAGATTTCACGGTAGATTTGGGTAATATCTTAAACTGCATTTACATTTTTGGCAAGAAGGAAAGGAAAAAGCAGGCAGTGCTAATTGACAAAACAGAAAAGTAATATAGAGACAGTCTTGTGGAGCAAAAACACTTGCAAAAAGTTTTTTTTCTTTTTTGTAATTATGCAAAAATTTTAACTAAATGTCCCGACTGAATGAACAGCCAGCAAATATGCACGTCTCCTCAGAGTCCTGCTGCAAGTGTGGAAAAACAGCAGTTCCACCCTAGACCTGTTATGCAAACTAACTGTTACTGGGTTCACTCTCCACTTCATGCTGCATGCGCAAACATGATCCCTGTATGTATGCTTCACAGCTGCATGCATAATTATGCCTGGGTGGACACATACAGGGGTTTTGGGGAGTTTTGAATGTCTTTGAAAGCACTAACCAGTGCTCGATTTCTTTCCGTCTGCATGCATTTATGTGATGCACACGACAGAACATAAGTGAGTTGGGAGGGCCACAGATGAAGGAGCCATCCATAAGTAAAAGACGGAGGAAGAGTTGAGCTGCGCTGCTCATGAAAAGATGAATGCTGTGCAGCTTTTGGCATGTTTATCAGTAAGTCTCAGAGGGAAGAGGATGCTTGCTTGATTGATGGCTGCTCAGTTTCTAATTACTCTGACGTGGTTGGACTCCTGTTAATCCTGTCAAAACTCCAAATCTGACTCTCAATACTGCCTGCTGCATTGCCACTGAGGAGGTGAAAGGACATAAATAAGTTGATGCCTTCGGTTGCTTTACTAACAGAAAGACTCTTCCTGCTCCTTCCTCCTCTCCTAATGGATTTGAGAGGCTTTGTGCATTTCTGTGGGCGTGTAAATGGATGTGATCGGCAGTTGCCGCATTTAACAGTGGCTAATGATGATGGATAAAGATGCTGATTACAGTGGCTACACGTCTTGGGTCTGTCCCTGTCTTCTTTCACCACAGCCTCTGAGGTTTTTTTCCTCACACCAGTGTGTCAAAGCGGCATGATAATTATCCTCCCCTCACTGTCTCTCCATGTCAGTTGAATGCTGCCTTTACTGTTAATTTGACACCATTTTGAGGTTAAGGAGTCGTGTGTGATGAGGAAATGAGTTCTGTTTCAAGTCGTCAAGATGTAATAACGCAGTGGTTTTTCAGCTCCTTTTGATTAGGCCATACCATTTCACAATCCCTTTAGTGACACACTTACACCTGAAAAAAGGGCACATTACAAGGGCTCAACTGCAGTCTGGGCACTTTCTACAAGGGTAAAGGAGGTGTTTGACATAATTTATGCTCACTAAAAGTTCATTTGCTGGGTCTCTCATCACTGGGAAATCAGGTGCAGGGATTTATTCATACACGGCAACATACGAGACAAAAGCAGCTTGAGTCACTATTTGGTATGACCACTTTTATTCTTCAACACAGTGTGAACTCTCTAAGGCAGCTTTCTTTTAATTTCCTGAAGTAATCTTCAGAAAAGTTCTCCAGGCTTCTTGAAGGACATTCAAAGCTCTTCTTTGCATGCTGGCTGTCTTTTGTTCTGTTCTCTGTAAAGATGATTCCACACGGCTTCAATAATGTTGAGGTTCAGGCTCCGGGGATGCCAGTCCTTGACTGATAGTGCTCCATTGTGTGTTTTTCGATCCAGGTATGCTTTTACTGTACTGACAGTGTTTTTTTGTTCTCAGTTGTCCTTGTCCTTTTTCTTTTGTTCTCCATTTGTTCACTTTCCTCAAATCAAAATAAGGACACACTACACATCATGTCAAGATATGCCAAGTTTTCAGCTAATATATTTTTGGAAATCATCTTTTTTATCCAAAAATACCATTATATGTCTGTGAAACTGTGTTATCTTTGGCATTTTTGTAGATTCAAGTAAAGAAATGGGAACCAATTAATAATTTTTGTGACAGGCTGCTTGTAATAAAGCGCCTATTGTTATGTGGAGACACACCACTGACTTTTTGTCCTTGTTAAGTGGCTAAACAAATAAACAAATAAACAAAAAAACATTCCTTTAGGTAAAGGTCGGGATTGAAAACAAGCAACAAAAAAAAAAAAGTAGCCAGTGTCCAACAGAAAAATCTGAAAGACCTTCAAAAAGCCTGGAAAACTATCGCTCAAGACCACTTTTGAAACATTAGAACAAGTCTGGCTGACAGTATAAACAAATGAGAGGTGGCTCAAAGATTAGCGCTAAGCATCAAGTTTTGTAAAAACACATACTGGGGGGAAGTTTGGACTGTATTAAACCTAATCACGATGCTTTTTCATTTTTCACACTGTCATAGCCTAAGGCTACGTTCACACTGTCATAGCCTAAGGCTACGTTCACACTGCAGGCGAAAGCGCATCAAATCCGATTTTTTTGACCCTATGCGACCCATATCCGATCATGCTATGACAGTGTGAACGGCGCAAATCCGATATTTTCAAATCCGATCTGGGTCACTTTCGTATGTGGTACTGAATCCGATACATATCCGATGTTTTAGAAAGCGACTGCTGTTTGAACGGTCATGTCGCATTAAATCCGTCTTTTACGTCACCGACACAAGACTGAAGCCAATTATCAGCGCCGGAGAAGCACCCGATACGACATCGCGAACGCTTCCTGGCCATCCAGCGTAGATGTCAGTGAAACTGTTGGGAAGACAACGTAAACATTTTATTTGTACTGTATAATCTGCAGATTCTGACAGAAATCTGCAGCTATCCTTTGAAGCACCGCTCCTCTCTTAAACAGCAATAAGGATCATTATTAGGTTATTTACATTATTATGTAAATAACAAAACAACTTAAAGCAAAAATTGGGAAACGTGAAGTCCGAAGTCTTTATATTAAGGGCCATCAGTCAAACAATACTGTTGCTCTGGGTCTAAACAGAGCGCGTTGTGTGTGACATCTTCTTTTGCGCATGCGGGCCGCTTTAGTATGGCAAGCCATTAGTGCCAAAATTCGCCACTTTCCTAACCCGTTTGGTTAAGAAATGGCGTAAAAAACGCCGTTTAATTTTTCAAAACGCCGAAAAAAACGGCGTTCTGTTCCGACAAACGCCGCTTTTTCCGCCGCTCGGATGGCGCCCTGAACGCACCATCCGAGTGACGTAAAAAGCGGCGTTCAAAGACAGACGGAAACGCCGTTTTTTACGCTACTCGGCACAAAACGCCGTTTTTATGCATCTTTGAACGGCGTTTTTTACGGCGTTCTCTGCCAGCTGTAACGGCGTTTAAAACGGCGTTTTATTGAAATTATGCAGGGCACTCCCCATGGTTCCCTCATCCAATTACTTTCAACTCATTTCACCCAATCAAAGAAGAGGAAGTGCAGACCACACTAATGCATCACCGATTCACCTTGCTGCTAAGTGATTGCCTATTCAGTACCAGTGCTTGTCACAGTATTCACTTGTATTATAATCCCACTATGCATTTTGATGTGTTTAAGGCATGATCGAGCAAACAAACGACAGAATACTTTTTCTGAAACCTTAACTGTGTTACCTGTTATGGCAGCTAACAGGTAATGAGCAGAGCTAGCTCTGCTCATTTCTGAGCTTCTTTCTTATTTTCCTCTTTACTTCTCTTAACCTTTAACTTATGTTTTAGCAATCAGATCCTGCCATCTTGCATTACCGCTTCGTGCTAGTTATGTTGACTTTTCTCTTCTTTTGTCTCCACTTTTTTCACCCGTGTTTGGACACTCGGCGCATGGCTCCTTTGTTTACATTAGGGATCAGCTGTTAGCGCTGCGCCCTGCAGCTGCGCTACCGGCAGACAGACCCTACATCCCCAGTGAGGGAAGAAACGGGGGTGATGTCTCCCGAGGACACCTCACACACCATCTCTCCTTCCTGTAATCACTTTAAATGTGAGATCGCTCCCTGATATGATTGAGGAGCTAATGACGCTAACCCGGTCACAGTGGCAGTATCCCGGCACTCCCTCTGTGAGTAGGCTGCCCGGCTTCCAGCTGCTGCGGGCGGACAAGACGAGAGACAGCGGTGAGAGGAAAGGAGGGGGGCTGGCAGTGTTTGTTAAAGACGGTTGTGGTATCTCTGGGCACATCGCTGTGAAAGAACAACTCTGCAACACAGACATTGCGCTATTAGCCGTTAGCATCCGTGGAGGTAGCCTGTGACTCTCTGTGGTCCGCAGACTGCAAACGCAATCTCCGAGAGCTCTTCTTCTAATATCAGGGGACTTTAATCATGTCTCGCTGGACTCCACACTGCCCACCTTCACCCAGTATGTGACCTGCCCCCACCGTAGGCAATAAAACATTGTACTTAATGTATGCCAATGAAAAAGTGGCATACAGTTCATCACCTCCCCCTGCCCAGGGAAGATCCGATCGTAACCGAGTGCGTCTTGTCCCTGTGTGTGCAGCCCTTACTGTGCAGGGAGCCACTAATCACCCACGCAGTGCAGAGATGGTCCGCGGAGGGCATATAAATAAATAATAAAAGCAAGTAAATGACAGTATGCTCTTTCTGAAACAAACGGAGACCTTAACTTTTATCAAAATACCGTTTTACTCAGTTTAAAGTAATACCACTTTTTTCTTTTCGAAATAAGTGGAGACATTAACTTTGATCAAAATTCTTTCCCCCGCCATCTCCCTCCTAAGTGGTTAAACTGTCACACTGCTAGACTGCAACTGCACTCTTTGGTATCAACTTCTGTAATCCTGTAATTTCTGTGTAAAAGAATTAGATTGTGTATTATATTGTTAGTTTATACACCTGTGTGCGTGTGTATTTATGTATGTCCATACACATATATGGATTGTGTTTTACTGTTTTGTGCTTGAAAGACGCCCTCAAATGGAACCAAATTCCTTGTATGTGTTTGCGCATATACTTTTCCAATAAATGCGATTCTGATTGAGATATTTCCCTCTGTATGGCACACACGAGTAAATTAAGTAGAAAAAATGTCATGTGTATAGCCTCTTTTAAAATTGTTTTTAGGCTTGTAGAGATGACAGTAGGCAAGCAGACAAGTTTCCTGAGGTTGGGCTGAATGAACCTATAACACAGAGATAAACCTAAACAAGCAGAAGGAACTTTAGCTAAATATATTTTCACGTACAGCCAAATGACTGTAATAAAGTAGGTAAGCCGTGACCATAGAAAAAGCAAAGATCAATTCAAAGATCTTATGAATGATGCCTTAAAAGGATCCCTGGGATTTGGAAAGGTGTAGCTGCATACATGAACTGATGCTGGGAAGCTGTGGTTAAAACATGTGGGCTTTTGGGATGAAGTTCTTATTGTAAATGTTCTTAAAGGGGATTGCTCCTGGCACTCAGGCTTCTTAAAGATTTTACATTTTAAAAGTGTTTTTACAAATGACTGTTCATTGTGTATATAGTTATATTTATAGTCCAGTTAAGACAACTAGGGTATTCATGCATCAAGCTATGCAAAATAAGTGGTGTTCAGAAAGTTTCCAGGAAATAGTTCAAATGACAATTCATCTAGAAATATTCTTTTGAAATATTGTTGTTTATGTTCAATTATAGTACACTGCATAGAGTGGTTTTTGTTTTTTATTTTCAAGATGTACAAGAGATGCCAGACAAACTTTGAACTAAAAGACACTGACTTTTGTAAAATAAAATATTGTAATGTCAGTTCTCATGGTGTCTTGTCTATTTAAAAATTAAATTTGAGGCTTACCTGTTACTGTCAAATACTGGTATTGGGTTCCATTGACGAGGGCTATGTAGTACAATTATGTGCTTAAGTCAAGGTAAAAGGTTAAATGAATTTACCCTCATCTGTTCTCAAACCAAGAACTGAAGAATCAATCTCAACTCAGAATTAAAAGTTACGAATTAATTTTACTGGTTTCGAGAACAAAGCAGTTTTAACAAACTGACTTTAAGCTCCGGCGTTAACTCTGAGATTGACACCTGGCCTTTCACTATAACCTGGTTAAAAATCAATTATGTAATTGTGGTAGAATTATGTAAGAGGCTGTAAAGCTTTTTTGTAAAAAAAAAAAAGAATCACGTCAAGATAATGAACACTGGTATTAAAATTATATTTTATACATAAGGCAATAACTGTAATTACCAAAGTAAAGAAAATGATTTGTTAGACTCAGTTTGTTGGTGAACGATGCTTAAGTGTGTAGCAATTTGGACAGTATATCCAGTGATTGCTTTGCTTTTTCTATGGTCACGGCTTACCTACTTTATTACAGTCATTTGGCTGTACGTGAAAATATATTTAGCTAAAGTTCCTTCTGCTTGTTTAGGTTTATCTCTGTGTTATAGGTTCATTCAGCCCAACCTCAGGAAACTTGTCTGCTTGCCTACTGTCATCTCTACAAGCCTAAAAACAATTTTAAAAGAGGCTATACACATGACATTTTTTCTACTTAATTTACTCGTGTGTGCCATACAGAGGGAAATATCTCAATCAGAATCGCATTTATTGGAAAAGTATATGCGCAAACACATACAAGGAATTTGGTTCCATTTGAGGGCGTCTTTCAAGCACAAAACAGTAAAACACAATCCATATATGTGTATGGACATACATAAATACACACGCACACAGGTGTATAAACTAACAATATAATACACAATCTAATTCTTTTACACAGAAATTACAGGATTACAGAAGTTGATACCAAAGAGTGCAGTTGCAGTCTAGCAGTGTGACAGTTTAACCACTTAGGAGGGAGATGGCGGGGGAAAGAATTTTGATCAAAGTTAATGTCTCCACTTATTTCGAAAAGAAAAAAGTGGTATTACTTTAAACTGAGTAAAACGGTATTTTGATAAAAGTTAAGGTCTCCGTTTGTTTCAGAAAGAGCATACTGTCATTTACTTGCTTTTATTATTTATTTATATGCCCTCCGCGGACCATCTCTGCACTGCGTGGGTGATTAGTGGCTCCCTGCACAGTAAGGGCTGCACACACAGGGACAAGACGCACTCGGTTACGATCGGATCTTCCCTGGGCAGGGGGAGGTGATGAACTGTATGCCACTTTTTCATTGGCATACATTAAGTACAATGTTTTATTGCCTACGGTGGGGGCAGGTCACATACTGGGTGAAGGTGGGCAGTGTGGAGTCCAGCGAGACATGATTAAAGTCCCCTGATATTAGAAGAAGAGCTCTCGGAGATTGCGTTTGCAGTCTGCGGACCACAGAGAGTCACAGGCTACCTCCACGGATGCTAACGGCTAATAGCGCAATGTCTGTGTTGCAGAGTTGTTCTTTCACAGCGATGTGCCCAGAGATACCACAACCGTCTTTAACAAACACTGCCAGCCCCCCTCCTTTCCTCTCACCGCTGTCTCTCGTCTTGTCCGCCCGCAGCAGCTGGAAGCCGGGCAGCCTACTCACAGAGGGAGTGCCGGGATACTGCCACTGTGACCGGGTTAGCGTCATTAGCTCCTCAATCATATCAGGGAGCGATCTCACATTTAAAGTGATTACAGGAAGGAGAGATGGTGTGTGAGGTGTCCTCGGGAGACATCACCCCCGTTTCTTCCCTCACTGGGGATGTAGGGTCTGTCTGCCGGTAGCGCAGCTGCAGGGCGCAGCGCTAACAGCTGATCCCTAATGTAAACAAAGGAGCCATGCGCCGAGTGTCCAAACACGGGTGAAAAAAGTGGAGACAAAAGAAGAGAAAAGTCAACATAACTAGCACGAAGCGGTAATGCAAGATGGCAGGATCTGATTGCTAAAACATAAGTTAAAGGTTAAGAGAAGTAAAGAGGAAAATAAGAAAGAAGCTCAGAAATGAGCAGAGCTAGCTCTGCTCATTACCTGTTAGCTGCCATAACAGGTAACACAGTTAAGGTTTCAGAAAAAGTATTCTGTCGTTTGTTTGCTCGATCATGCCTTAAACACATCAAAATGCATAGTGGGATTATAATACAAGTGAATACTGTGACAAGCACTGGTACTGAATAGGCAATCACTTAGCAGCAAGGTGAATCGGTGATGCATTAGTGTGGTCTGCACTTCCTCTTCTTTGATTGGGTGAAATGAGTTGAAAGTAATTGGATGAGGGAACCATGGGGAGTGCCCTGCATAATTTCAATAAAACGCCGTTTTAAACGCCGTTACAGCTGGCAGAGAACGCCGTAAAAAACGCCGTTCAAAGATGCATAAAAACGGCGTTTTGTGCCGAGTAGCGTAAAAAACGGCGTTTCCGTCTGTCTTTGAACGCCGCTTTTTACGTCACTCGGATGGTGCGTTCAGGGCGCCATCCGAGCGGCGGAAAAAGCGGCGTTTGTCGGAACAGAACGCCGTTTTTTTCGGCGTTTTGAAAAATTAAACGGCGTTTTTTACGCCATTTCTTAACCAAACGGGTTAGGAAAGTGGCGATTTATGGCTCTAACGGCTTGCCATAGGCGTTCACACTAGAGCGCGTTTGCTGTTGCATTTTATTTGTAGTGTGAACGAGCAGTAAAAAAAATCGGATTTGATCAAAAAATCGGAATTGAGCATTAAGACCTGCAGTGTGAACGTAGCCATAGTGTCCTGCTAGCATCACAAATCAAATCAAAATCAAAATCAAATCACTTTTATTGTCACATCACATGTGCAGGTACATTGGTACAGCACATGTGAGTGAAATTCTTGTGTGCGAGCTTCACAAGCAACAGAGTTGTGCAAAATACAATAATGTAAACAAGCAAAATACAAGAATGGCTACATCTGAAAAAATAAATATATGTACAATATATAATAGTATATGCATTTCTGGATGTGTATACTAAATATTTTTTCTACGTGTGTGTGTGTGTGTGTGTGTGTGTGTGTGTGTGTGTGTGTGTGTGTGTACACATATTTTACAAATTAAATAGAGTAAACAATAAATAAAATATATAAAAATATACAAAGTTGAGACATGTGCAAAACAGTGGCATTACTGTACAGTATGGAGTGCATAATAAATGGTAAATGGCCTGTATTTATATAGCTCTTTACTAGTCCCTAAGGACCCCAAAGCGCTTTACATATCCAGTCATCCACCCATTCACACACACATTCACACACTGGTGATGGCAAGCTACATTGTAGCCACAGCCACCCTGGGGCACACTGACAGAGGCGAGGCTGCCGGACACTGGCGCCACCGGGCCCTCTGACCACCACCAGTAGGCAACGGGTGAAGTGTCTTGCCCAAGGACACAACGACCGAGACTGTCCAAGCCGGGGCTCGAACCGGCAACCTTCCGATTACAAGGCGAACTCCCAACTCTTGAGCCACGATCGCCCATAATGTTAAAGTTCCAGTAGTGAAGCTGAGGTGTCTATGAAGTGTTCAGCAGTCTGATGGCCTGGTGGAAGAAGCTGTCTCTCAGACTGCTGGTACGGGACCGGATGCTGCAGAACCTCCTTCCTGATGGAAGTAGTCTGAACAGTTTATGGCTGGGGTGACTGGAGTCCTTGATGATCCTCCCCGCTTTCCTCAGGCAGCGCTTCCTGTAGATGTCACAAAGAGTTAATAGAGGTTTTGCTAGCTTACAAAAAGTTATTTCTGTGCTTTCAGCTGCAATTCTTTGGTTTTCGTTAATTGTTCTCAATAGTTGCAATTTGGATATATGGACAAGGGGGAAACTAAGGCAACATCAAAATACAATGTTTTAGTAAGATGCTTGGTCTGCTGTGAAAAAATTCCAAAAGGTATTTCATCATTTGTCATTTTAATGTCTGTCTGACAAGTTGGTTCAAAATCTCCTACATTTTGATCTGAAGACTGCAAAAGCCATACCATGTAATAGTTGAGTCTAATTGAATTGAATTGAATCAAATCTCTATTTTGAACATCTTAAAAAAGTACAACAAGAGAGAAATAAAAAAGAGACAAACAAACAAAAAAGCACAATTTCCACACCATCTATATGAATCTGCACTTTTGGGAATTCCCAAATAAGACTATTTTAGTTTACTTAGATTAAGCGATAGTTTATTCCTGTCAAACTATTTTTTAATTTTGCACATTTCTGATGTAATTGTATCCAGCAGCTCTTTTAGATTCCCCCCAGAACAAAAAATATTTGTGTCGTCTGCAAATAATACTAATTTTGATATCAATACAAATATAATTTATATAAAGGTTCATATAATTGTAATACTCATTAAATTATTCAGTGACTCAGCATTCCCTATGGAAGGCAGCACTGTCAGCCTGGAAAAGACATTCGGATTAGAACAGATATTTTAATCCCAAAGGTGATCACTTGAGAAAAAAGACCCAATTAACTCATTCACTGCCAGCCATTTTCAAATCAGGTAACTCCCCATTGCCAGGGTTTTTGAGCATTTTTACTCATTTTTGAAGAGCCACAGAAAACTGTGTGTTATGATCATATAAACGCTGAACCTACCAAAATGAAGAACAGACTCTCTTCTTGCATCCAAAAAAAAAGCTTGTTTCTACCATTTTCCATTCTTTAGTAATCAGCTGTAGAAGAGAGGTGGGTTCCACCAAAAATGCCTGTTTTGACCAAAAAAAGGGAGAAAACGAGCTTTTTGTGAAAAATACATTTCAAGCAGAAAAGTGCCTTTGACACTAATATTTCTTGCTTTGTGACACCTCTAACATATAACATAGTTTTTCACTTCTATAAAACAGAAATAACACTGAGAAAGGTTATGTTTTATCAAAACAATTTATTTACAAATATATGAAAAAATAAAATTCACTGACAAGCTGCCCGAGGTTGTATTCTGGCCCCTCCCATTGAAAAACGTAATTGACGTCTATAGACGTCAATGGCAGTGAATGAGTTAATGCCCTTTACAGCATAAACAGAGCCACCAAATCTGGTCACTGTGGGGTCAAGTGGAAGCCTAACCCAGCTGTCACAGAGCAAAATGTGGGGTACACCCTAAACAGGTCGTCAGTCTATCACAGAGTTAACACAGAGAGACAGACAGCCACTCACGCCTACATCCAATTTAGAACTGCTAGAATTGCCAATTAACAATTGTTTGGACTGTGGGAGAAAGCCGGAGTACCTGGAGAACCCACACAAGCATGGGCAGACTCCACACTGACCAGCGGTTTAAAACCAGGGCCTTCTCATCCAACAATCCTAACTAATGCGCCCTTGAATTATAATTTTAATTTCGTTTGAATATATGTTTTGTTTTAGAGTCATTCAGCTTCATAAGCATCACTTCATTTGATCCCCTGAGTTTGAAAACCAGAAGGCGGGAGTGTTTTTTTCGTCTTCATTGTTATTTCTTCCACATTCGCTTCTCTTCATTAGCTCCCTATTTAATCCAGAATCCCATTTAAAATGTTTCTGTTCACGTCCAAAGTCTTCAATAATTATCTTAAAGACCTCATAGTACCGCATCACCCTGACACAGCACCTCACTCTCAGACGTCTGGTTAACTTGTGCTTCTGAGGATATTTAAAAGTAGAATGGGAAGCAGAGCCTTCAGCTTCCAGATCTTTGAATCAGCTCCCAGATTGGATTTGGGAGACAGATACCCTCTCTACTTTTAAGATTAAGCTTAAAACTTAACACTTTTCTTTGTGATAAAACTAATAGTTAGATCTGGATCAGGTGACCCTGAACCTTCCCTTAGTTGTACTGCAATAGGTCTAGGCTGCCTGGCGCTTCCCATGATGCAATGAGTGTTTCTTCTTCACACACCTGTTTTCACTCAATATGTGTTTATACACCAGACTGCATTTAATCATTAGTTATTATCGCTCACTGAAACTCTTCCATAGTGTGTCTTTTGTCCTGTCTTCCTCTCCTCACCTTCACCTGGTTGTGGCAGATGGCCGCCCCTCCCTGAGCCTGGTTCTGCTGGAGGTTTCTTCCTGTTAAACGGGAGTTTTTTTCCCACTGTCTCCAAGTGCTTGCTCATACAGTGTTGTTTGATTGTTGATTTCTCTGTACTATTGTAGGGTCTTTACCTTACAATATTAGGCAGTTGTTATTTGGCGCTATATAAATAAAACTGAATTGAATTTACTGAATTATTCAGGGAACATGGGATAACATCCAAACCTGTATACTCCTGGTGTCTTCAGTCTTTTGTAAACAGGCCTGTGAACACTGCACCTTGCCCCACATGCCTCGCGTCTCCTTCATGTTACAGGCTTAATTTATCTCACTCCTGTGATAACGAAGAAGACGTACACGAGGAGAAATGGAGGCCTCAGGAGGGCTGTGTTCTTTGTGCATTTCACGATTAACATTCATAAGTGACACTAAGGATTTGAAGTAACTTAGTGCGATTAGATGGAATTAGTTCTAGATGGTTGACGGTGCAAAGTGTTGGTAAATAAGGGATGTTTCAAAGGACTTTTCAAAGTGCATTACTTCAATAAGATGCTTTAGTTAAGATGCACAGAGTGGACCTGCTCTTGGACGTGAAACTATAAGTGAGAAGCCCTTTGGAAAAGTGTCCTGATGTTTGTAAGATCAGACAAAATGAGGATGATAGGTTACTTTATGTGCCATGTGAACAGTCAATTAAGAATCCGGCCAGAGAGGATCACCTGATAAGTCCTGAGAAACCTTCACGCACAGTTCATGGCACATACACTTGCTCACAAACTGAGTACACACACATTAGCGCACATGTATCCATTAAAAAAAGTTTGCATAATATCAGATGTACTCTCGCTCTTCAGGGTCAGTGCATCGTCTTTTCAGAACCTCTTCTGTCGAGGAGATTAAAGGCCCTGAGAATTACCACCACAATGTGGTCGTGTGATTATTTCCAGGCCAGGTCTCAACTGGGGAGCTACTTTTGGAGTTAATGATCAGAAGGGAAGTGGTGGAAGATAAAGACAGAGGCAGAGCAACCCCTCGAAACCTATCAGCATTCATCTTGGGGACGATTTGCTCTCACATTTTCCCAGGTGAGAGCTCAGCAGAGGGAATATCCATCAATACAGAGCCTCCTGTATTTCCCAGGAGATTTGGAGGAAATTATGTCCATGATATGGTTATTTTACCCAGATGGAAGGATTGTCTCTATCTTGCAATTTGTAATTAGCAGCAGATTAGGTGTGCTCCTTAAATAGAGGCACATTCCTATAATGAACTGGGAGTTGACATGCATGATAATGCATTCTGTGCACAGTCACACCCTTCTCTCTCTGGGCCCTGCACACCTGGAATCCCCTTATTCTGTCAATCTGTTCAGCAATTAGAGTGAGCCCTCCCTGCCACCTTGGCAGGAGTGATGGGAAGTGGCTTTTCCAGGGAAACGTGTACTCGTGTGTTAAGCTGCTTATGCGTGGTTGCATGTGCAGAAGTATGGTCACATACAGGGTTGAAGATTCTATTTTATTCCCATAGAAGTTAAAGTAGAAATCTAACACCTTGATTCTCTAATTAAACCTTTCTCATGCTCAGTGTTACTTCTAGTTTTTTAAATCACACTCTTACCAGCAGAGATAAGCTTACTGAGTAAGTATACACCGCATCTCCCTGCTTCTCTTCAGTTTTCTCATGCTCCTTATCCCTATATCACCAAGCTACTGAGCCTCAAAGCCATGCTAAAAACAGGCCACACACGCTCCCATCCTCCTTCTCTTTTGTCACCATTTCTGAATCATTTCATCTCCAGCTCATTCTGCTTCACAGTCACATGTGTGCTTTGTTCGCATCTGTCAGGCTCTTGGGTGCTGATTGTTCAGCGATGACGTGGTTGTTATTGTGAGGCTGCTTTGACCACTTTGCAGCTGTGTGCCTTTCCTGCAGTTTATGTTGTTTTAATCAGGAATAAACCAACAGAACAACATCAGGGTGAGTTATCTACCTCAATTCAGTTCAGTTTTATATATATAGCGATTCAACAGTGACTCGATGTTTTGTGTTAAGACACTCCAATATCAGAAGGTGGCAACAGTGGTGAGGAAAAAACTTTCTTCTTACTGAGGTCTCTCACGTGACATCATGTGCATAGTGCTTGAGACTTATCTGCTATACTGGACATGATATAACCACCACTTATGGAGAATTCCCACCTGGTTCCTTGAGTTTGTTGGTTTTCACTGGGTGAAGTCGGTTACAAAGAAGGTGCAGGGGGTTATTGATCAATCTATAGGTCTGTGTCACTGGAGTTTAGCAAACACTGCCATCAACCCCCAGTAACTACTCACAACTGGTAAGGTAATACTCTCCTCATGGCAGGTGGTTGCCAGATGGGCACAGACTAGTCGCTAGTTGTCTTAATCACTTGATCCTACGCTGTCACAATGATTGTCCAAACAAGTTAATGTCACATGTTTAATAGTCATGTGACTGCAAAACCCCAATAAGTAGAAACCTCTACCAGAACTAGGTTCAATGACTGGCAGCCATTTCCCACAACAAGTGGAGCAGTGGAAAGAGGATAAAAAGCAAGATGAAGGAAAAGGACAAAACAAACCACCAGTGGGAGTAGACAAAAGTTAACTGATGCAGCAGTGGCAATAGTGAAAAGAGGGTACTGGAGAAGAAGTGCTCAGTGCATCATGGGAAATGCCCCAGCAGCCTGAGTCTACAGCAGATTAACAAAAGGATGGTAAAGAGTCATTTAATCCAGCCCTAGCTACAGGCTTTATCAAAAAGGAAAGTTTTAAGTGTAGTCATGAAACTAGAGAGAAGCTATTCAGCACTGAAAACTGGAATTAAGCATTTAGCTGGCAAAGGAAATAAAATCAACAAGTGACGTTTTAAGTTCAAATTAAATTATGAACAGAACACGCTGTTATAGGGTAAATTCTGCAGGCCAGTTTAGCTGTTTTCAGTCTTTATCCCATTAATTTAGCTTCTTTTTTTAATCACAGCCTAATTTTTAACAAGGTTAAGCAAAACTGTGGTACAAGCAGGTCAGTGATGCTCAAAATATATTTTTCAACGGCTTCTTGGTAATTTCTAAAAAAAAAGCAACTAAATGTGATGCACATGTTTGTTTAAATTTGGACTCAAATCTGCTGTCAGAAATTAGTTGTACAGCAACTCTATTTTACTAATAGAGTTGAATCTTCTCATCAAGCAGATTCTTCCTCAAAGTGCACAGCTGACTTTTACTTGTTCATCTCCATAAAGTCGGCTTCCTCTCCTTCCTGTTGCCCGAGGCCTCGTCCGTTCCTCATACCAACTCTCCCTTTCTCCCCCACCACTGCTCCCTTCTTTCATTCTGCTGTTCCCCACCACTCTAACCGACTCACGCTCACCCAGCTGCAGGCTCCTGCTGCCTGTTAGTCCTGTGAAACTTATTAATTAAATCTGCCGATTGAAAGACCCCCGTGGGAACAATGTTTAATCGATGCGCACAAATAGATGACTTTCATTCCACACAATTGCTCCCCTTTTCTGCCCTTATCTAAATCGGGAGATTTAAAGATTATCTGATATGTAGCAGAGGTTTACTCTAACAGCTGTCATCTCTCTCCCAATGGCAGACTGATGTCACTGGCAAGTGACAAGACTCAGAATATGCAAATTGCACTAAACCTGTGCCTAACCATGTACAAAGGAAGTCAAATATTCATGCATTAAATTTGGCATGAACACATGTGCATTCACATGCTAAGTGGACTCAGTGGTAAGATAGAGGGGTGCAAGGCCCGTCTACAGCTGCAGGCAGTATCCCCGATTCGCCCAGCTGTTCTTTTGCCCCTGCGGCTAATTCTGTGTCTGACCTCCACATCTCCAGCAACAGCAACCCAGCCCAGCTGCCTCAAACATCAGCAACAACACAAAAAATGCAAAGTCACGGGGGAAAACACTGGCATGAATCACCACAGCTGCAGCAATTTCTCTTAAAATAGCCAACCAACAAGCTTTAGTGTGCCGCTTCATAAAAATGCGTTTTACATAGGTCATCGTTTTATCCTTAGATTTTAGTCGGGTTGAAGGCAGCCATCAGTGATAGCAGGTGACAAGTGATAGTCAGTGTCATGCCATTTTCAGGCAGCGATGTTTGGCGTGACATGAAGAGGTCATATGCAGGATACCCTTGAGGAAGACTTCAGATGAGACTCTTTAAAAACAAAGCTTTACTTGTCCCCATAAAAAATGTTCTGGCTAAAGTTTTCCACTTTGATGCCTGGTCACGAGCAGAGCCGAGCACAAAGAGCTCATTTGGCCATTTCTATATTTATTTCCTTTTAACAAGCCACAGCAAAATTAGTCCAACAGCTATGTCTGTTATTTCTTACTCCCACTCAATCTGACCTCATTTTTGTGATTTATCTTTCAGTTTTGACTGGTTTCCCTTTTTCGCTAAACTTTTTCTTTTATTTCTAACATTTTGTTTTTTGCGATAAGCTGAAAATTATTATTTGCAGCTTATTGGCATTTTGTAAACTACAAATTACAAACTGAAGTGTGGGCAGGAAATTTAATGGAAGTCTTAACTTTTGGCAAAATAAAAACCACAAATGTCACAAAGGGGAAATATCACGCGGATTATCTACTTCATAGATTTCCTCTGGGTCATAAACATCATAAACATCCAAACTAAATTTAAAGCAATCCATCCAACAGTTTTTAAGACATTCACGACTGGGTCAACGTATTAAAGGCATTGCCATTAGTGTGGCTTTGAGTAGGTATACCTCTTCAATTGCTTCTTAACCAGTCAGCCAACCACACAAAAAAAGAGAGTACATTAAACCTTGAAGGAGATAAGCTACAGCAGAAGACCACACTGGGTGTCGCTTCTATCAGCTAAGACCAGGAAACTGAGGCTACACTTCATAAGACATAAGATTGGTAAAACTTTTCTGGTCTGAGGAATCTAAATTTCTGCTGGAAGCTTCAGATGGTTGAGTCAATATTTGATATAAAGAGCATGAAAGGATGGATCCATCCTGCCTCGTATTAACAGTTCATCCCAGTGGTGGCAATGTAATGGTGTAGGGGATACAACATGGAGTATTGTTGCTGACCACATCCAAACTTATATGACCACAGTTTATCCATCTTCAGATGGCTGCTTCTAGCAGGAAAACAGCTCATCTCACAAAGATCAAAACATCTCAAACTATTGCGTGTTTGTTTGATTTTCTTGAACATTACTCAAATGGGGTCCACAGTCACCGAACCTCAATCCAAAAGAGCAGCTCTTTGTGGTGAAACAGGAGATTCCCATCACACAAAGGAAGAGATGCTTCTCCTACACCTTTTAAAAGTTTTTATAGGAACTGACCCACTGATGTGGAAAGGATAATAGAAAGCTGTATGGGGTGATTTATCACCCCAGAAATATATGTATGGTTTTAAATTTAATAGACTTTAATTTATTGCAGTTTTACACTTTTCAGAACTACACTAATGTTTTACAGTGAACTTTGACTAATAGACCTAGAAGAATGATTGCTGCAGAAGCCTCAGGCAGACATACTTAAAGCCCAAAGTGATGATGAAAATGGCTCAAACTGCAGATATGAGCTGGTATGTCTACTTTTGCATAAAATTATTAAAAACCAGGTCTGATAAATTCAAACATTAAAAATGTTCCTGCATAACATATGCTGATGTTATACATGTCCCCACTCGTCTTTAGTCTCTAAAATAGATAGTTTGGGTCGTTTGGGGGTTAATTAGTAATTGTCCTGTTTGTTAAACTGCATTGAAAATGTGGCATTGCAAATGCACACTGGAATAAAAATAAAAATTAAATAAACAGTATTATTCTGAATAAACACCTGTGTTATGACAGCAACACTGTCTAAAGCCATCAGGGATCTATCGACTAAATAATAATATTCTGCCCCTGTTATTCATCTTTGTTAAGTATTTTGCTCTAAATTACGAATTATAGATGCAAATTAAAACACATACACACAAATTCTTTTCTTTTTAATTGTCAGAAAAAAATTAATTTTCTGCCAATTATTTCAGGGTTCAGGCAGTTCTCTGGGTGTATTGGCTGTGCAAAGCATTTCAGAGACAACTACAACAGCTAACCTTTCAAAAACCCAGATTATTTTTCAGTGACCTCAAAAGCCCAGAGAGTAAATTTAACAAAGCTACAGCAACAGCACAAAAACCACCTCACTGGTGTAATGATTCGTGAAGCAGGTGGGGTACTGCTGATTGGACACGGGCACCCTGCAGCCCCATCTTATGCATTTCAAATGACTTTGGCTGCATAGATGTGCAAATTTGTTTAAAAAGTCACTGTCCCAGTGTAGACTGGTGCACTTTTATCTGCTCTACTGATTGCAACGCTGGGCTCATTTCTCTGCTAAGTGTTTAGTGGGGGATGAGTAGCTGAGACGTGCTTTAGATTTGTGGTGTGGAGATGTGGAGATGTGGACTACAGCCAAGATTTGTGTGGACGCGTTGCCGTCTGACAGGCTTTTCATCAACAACATCGCAACAGTGGACTAATGCCAGAGTTTGGAGTGTACGGACTCCATCATTCACAGACTCACACACTCACACACACTGGAGCAATGAGGCGAAGCATTCTGCTCACAGATCATGTGCGCCCAAGACAAGTTTAGGACTGGGGTGAAGGAGATGACATCTGACAGAGGTTCTATTGGCTGAACACATCTCATCCACGACTGAGCCACCAGGACATCTATCTCTTGATTCAATCAAGACACAAGGAAATTGCCTTCAAACTCAATGCATGTCAGTGTATCTGTCACTGAAGTAGCATCAATCACACGGCTCATTTGTGAGCCAAAAAATCCAGAACTTCCTGAAAAATGTCTTCAATACAAGTCACACAAAAGGTTTGGTTTTAGAAAGGTTATTTTTCGAAGATTTATCTTGGGGAGATGGCTGATTTTTGTATTTAGTCGTTTACCTGAAATCTCAGCTGAAGCTGTAGATGTACTAGTATTTTGTATATCATCTACAGACAGTATAAAACAAATGGATGTAGCTTCTGGATTAGAAAAATGAAATCAGTGCAAAATACCTAAAAACCTGCATTCTATCTGAAGGCCACCAGATGGCGATAGATGTGGTTGCAAAACAACTTCCAGTCCTATAGAAGAGTTTATCTGATATCTCCGTATATATGTTGTTCCTGCATTATTATAAAATTTTTCTTTATTAATTTATACAATATAATAAATATACTATCAAGCTAGGTTAGATGTTAGCCAAATTTATGTCACACATGTTAGTTTGTTAGTGATCATTTTTAGCCATTAGCCAATGAAATGGAGCCCTATAGTCTGTGAGAAAACAGGTTTGTTCCTGATGTTCATAAACACTTTCCTGCTGAGTTTAAGGGTTCACTCATTTTGGGTCATACTGAATAAAAGATTAAGTCTAATAGTATATCGGTGAGAAAATAACAATCATCAACAAGAGAGAGATTGCTGAAATGGAATAGGCATGAAGGAATGAATAAAGAAGTGGAAAAACTTGAGGAACAAATACTGAGAAATGGGAACCTAGGATGAAAAAAACCCAGCTTTTTATTTGTTTTCATACCACATAAAAATCATAGTCAGTGGCGGATCTACGGGGGTGGCATGGGGTGGCATTGTCCATAGCAAATAATCTCTTGCCACCCCTAGTGCCACCCTAGTTTTGCATATGGCAATGTTGTTTATTAAAATAAGCTAGCATTAACACTTTGAGCCTAGCCACAATTAACAATGAATATAAATTGTAAAACTGAATATATTACATGGTGTTACCCCCCCCCACCACCACCACCACCACCACTAACAAATGGTTCAGCCCATAGCTCAGACCAGTTGTATTTCTTGTTGTCCATAGCAACTGATGTTTATGATCGGCATTTTTAAATTTCAACACAGGTGGTTGATTGTGACAGTCTGGAAATGGAATACTATCTGAATACTATTTATACTAATTTCTGAATACTATCGTCACGGTTATTGTGGGATGAAACAGTAAGCACAGCGCAAAAAAAAGAGAAGGAAAAAAAATTCCACCACTTTCCTATTGCATCCAATAAAATAAAAAATGATTTGGCAACACATGGGATTTGGTTATTTAGGAAGAGAGGAAAGTTTTGGGAGTGGCTGCGGCGAAAAGAGATAAAGCGAGTGCTATAGACAGCAAGTTTTGAGTTGTGATAGATTTGTGACATTTAACATGTTTGGAGAGTGTAGTTAATGTGTTGCGTTGTCTTGTGCAGTCGGTGTGTAGCCGTTGTTTTGTTTTGTGTATCATAAAAATGAGGGCAGTAGTGAATGTGACTAAAATGTTTAATTATCTGGGCTAAAGAAAATACAGTTATAGACTATATTTATATGAAACATGTGTAGACTTACTGCATTTGTTTATTCTAACCATATATAATGCATATTACAGGATGCAACTCCAGCATGTGTAAAAACACGGCTTTGATTTTGCCACCCGATTTGATTTCCGTGCCACCCCATGAACATTTCTCTAGATCCGCTTCTGAACATAGTATTGAGCATCCACACACAAGGAGAATATACAAGAGAATATATACAAACTCCATGCATTCCTGCTCCAGAAAATGGTTTATTTCTTTAAATAAAACTAGAGATGGACCGATCTGATATTACATATCGGTATCGGTCCGATACTGGCCTAAATTACTGGATCGGATATCGGAGAAAAATAAAAAATGTAATCCGATCCATTAAATATCACGAAAGCACCTCACAAAACTTGCAACACGCCGTAACTCACCTCAGAACGTTAGCACGTCGGAGCAGTATGCATCACGTGATAGAGCGGCTGTGGCATGCGGGACCTGTCGGTGGTCTGGATAGCATTTGGAGCTTCGCTAGCAACCCGGCATTTCATCTCGACAAAGTTATCCCCGAGAGAAGTAAAGCAAGTGTGTAAGTCCATCTCTGAATGTTTGTAAAGCATTCCTGCGTTAAGCTTAACGAGCGACTGCCTCTCCTGCTGCTACTTCAATCATGAAACTGCTTAATGATCAGCTGATCGGCTTTTCTGTCGCGAGTCCGTGTCTCTAGTTTGCTTTTGGCCCACTTTGCACCAGAAAGAGGAAACCAGCGGCTGAACAACAGCAGCACGTTTAAGCTTGATAAGCTGTTGTTAGAATGTATTTAATATTACTTTCTACTCGAGGATCTTTTTCTACGTAGCTGACGGCTGGTAACTGTGCAGGGGCGGATCTAGCAAAGTTTAGCCAGGGGGGCCGATAGGGCATGAACAGGGAAAAGGGGGCACAAAGACATAGTTTTCTTTCTTATTCTCATTTAAAATGTCGAGCTTTTAATAAATAATTATCTGACACCCAAAGTTTTAATTTGATGTAAAATGAATAGAAGTCCATTACTGTATATAGTGACTATTAAGTCTAATATAAATATATACCCTAGTAAGCTATAGTACTTTTTCCTTTGGGAAGGTACCATCTGTGCAGTCTGCAATTTTGTTGAAGAAAGATGTTGAATCTATTTAATATTTCTTGAAAAATAATTGATTTCTGTGCATTTTTTTTCACACTGCATCAAATTAAGGTTGATTACGTCGATTAAGCATCATGAGGTGGAGCGTGAGGGGTGGTTCCCTATTTTTTTATTTTTTTATTTTTGTTGTTGCTGGGAGTTGGAACCCTATTAGTTAGGTTGCTTAATATTTACGCTAAGTACTCTTTAAAATACCAGAATAGGGAGGATGGTGTAGGTTTAAGTTTATTAGATTGATCAGTATTGCTGAACTATGAAATATTTTTTTTTGCATACAGGTATAACAGAATAGCTTTAGTGTAGTTGTTGTTTTAAACTTGAGTATGAACTTATACAAAATGCAGCAAGATATTAAAAAAAAACAGTTTTGTTGATTAAAAAACACTATATCGGATTCATATCGGTATCGGCAGATATCCAAATTTATGATATCGGTATCGGACATAAAAAAGTGGTATCGTGCCATCTCTAAATAAAACATGAAAGCTAAGTTGGACAGAGGCTTCTCCCCACTTCTCCCAGCCATACTGTAACAAGAAAAGACTGGATTTTATTTGCTGCTGAGCTCAATCTGATTCTTAAAACTATTTATCCTGAGGCATCAATGTGAGCAGGAGTTGGTGTAATTATTTCACAAAGCAAACCCTCAAGAGAAATCTTTCTCACCACATTGAGCCTCTGATAGTGTTAGCTCGCTGCTAGCGGCTGTCACTAGCTAGTATATTGAATCAGACAGTGTGAGTGTTTACTGTAGTCATAAATGAATGCCTGAAGTCTCTTTAGGTTTAGATTAGGGTGAAAACAGCTTTTTCTCTCATCTGCAGGCACTGCTAGACATCTCTGCGTCTATAGCACATAGTAAACGTTTTATATGATGGCTGCAGTATGCTAATAAAATGACACAGGTTCTCTGCAGTGCAGTCATTTTAGAGCATAAAGCACAAATGAGAGTCATCTTGACGTCTTTTAAAAGATATTGTTAGAGTGGACCAGTGACGCTGGTGATGTGTGCAGCATGAAGCAGCTGAGCATCTATATAATCACAAACATGCTGTTTAGGAATATTTCTTGGGGGTGGGGTGGGGGGTTAAAAAAATTGCTTTTAGAAAACAAAAATTACAAATAAAGTCTTACTAAATGGTGTGTTTTTTATGATTTCTAAATTATGCCCTGAGAGGATTTCTAACAGTAAATTTGCAGTGAGTCTGCTTCGTATTGAGCAACAGTGACTCAAAGTTCAATGACCAAGTTTTCTTTTGAAGTTCCTCCCAGTTCTGATGATCCTGTAATACTGGATCATCAGACACTCGAAAAGGCAAGAAGAAAGAAGAGCTTTTGTTAAAGACCAGGAAGGATCTTATTTCTGTCCACAGTTTTCATTCTCCCACTAAAAAATTCACTTTCTGTACTGGTCCTCTGCTTCCTCAAAGACTGCTGTCACTTTCATTTCTCTGTCACCCCCTCGTTCCCACATGCCCTTATTTCTTTTTATACCCCCACTAAACCTGCCAAAATAGAGAAACTAAAAGTTTGGTGTTTTTTTCAGCTCACTTTAGCTTAAAGTTGGCACCTTCAGAAAAATAAGGGGCAGTGCTTGTGATTCACACCCCTCTAAGAACACAGCTGCTGATGATTTCAGGCTGATTCCTTCCCTCCCCATCTCCAGCTGCCTCCCTCTTCCCGCTCCTCCACAACCACCCACACATGCAGGGCCTTGGAGTGGGGGTATGTCACCAGGGTGCAGAGGAGGCTACCCCCCCCTGTCCCCTTCTGGCTGCCTCTGCCTCAATTTTATCCCACAACTTAGACATTCACATTATTCACACTCTCATTACACATACATATAGGATCTTGGGGGTGGGCACAATCACGGAGTCCAAATTACCATCAGGGTGTATACCTCACCCCTGACGTCGTTGCCCACCTCTCAATTTTAAATACACTTAGTCATTGAGGGCTAGCAGGAGGGACTATGCGCTTACCTGCTGCTCCTTGGCAGGTAGCTCCATGCCCTCCTGGGTTTTAATTGCACCTTAGAACACATATGCATCAACACTACAATGAGCGGGTGGAGGGAGGTTTGGAGTCTTCTCCCACCCCCATTCTCTGCGGCCTGCTGGAGCGGGAGGGCTAGTAGGAGGAGTTGGCCGTCCGACTGCGGTCTGGGGTGTGGGGCCTCCCTGCTGCTGCGGAGTCGGGGTGGTCTGCCTCTCCCCACCGCAGGGAAAAGGGTAACACCACCTGGGTCTGGGTGCAATTCCCCCCTCCAGGGGCAAGGGTACCTAGACCCGGTTTGTAGAGTACGCTTGGGGAGTGTGATTGTGTGTACAGCGTCTCTTTATGTCTGTCTCCACGTTGGTTGAGTGTGGAGTGAGTGCATATGAGAGCATGAGGGTGGGAATGGATGTTTGTGTCTGTGTGTGCCTGTATGTCTGTGTCTATATGTCAGGTTGGGTATCAGACGCCACCTCTCTGGGGACACCTCAGGCCCTCCAAGGTTTGGAGGCCTATCTCCACCCACCACCACTTCCCCTGCCGGTGGCGGACTCCCTCAGGTGTCGGTGTGTTGGTGGTTCTTTGTGTCTGGGGGTGGGCGTCCGGGTACACACCGGCTCACTCCTTGGCGGCCGCTTGTCGGGGCCTGGGGCCTGGGGCCTGGGGCTCGCTCGGGCCCCTTTGGAGGTGGGGTGCCCCCGGCCTCTCGGCCTGGGGCTCGGTCACTCAGGCACAGCTGGGGGCCGGCGGAGCTCACGGGCGCGTCACTGCAACTCCCCCTGACTTCTGCTCCGCGGCTGCTGGGCGAGCCCTCATCTGGGACTCTCCTCAGCTCTTACTGGAACAGTGGCGCGGCTGCCCCTCTGTTGGTCTTCCATGGTCTCTTGTGTTCTGGGGGCCTCTGGATGTCTGGAGTTTTGATCTCCTCCATACCCGCTTCACACCCTGGAGGACGGGGCTGTGGCCCCCCCACACTCCCTAGCAGATCATTACATGGAGAAACCTTTGGAATGCAAGCATGCTGATCCACACAGGTATGCACACATGGGTGTTCACAGACGCGGACTAAAGCTTTCTTGGCTGCTGCCTCAAAGCACACTGTGCGCTGTCTATCTTGCGTGCTGCACAATATCGTTTATTATTTAGTAAATATTGATATCTATGACTAGCTAGTTTATTGTGATGGTGCTTTGTTTTCTCTATTATTATGTTGCTCTTTGTTGTTTGCTGTCTCCTCTGTTTGTTTTTTTTGTTTGTTTTTTTTTTTTCTCCATACAGGTGACCCAGGAGTTCTTTTTTTTTTTCTCTCTCTTCCCCCCCCTTCTCACCGTCTCTTCTCCCCTTTGGTTTTCTTTCTTTCTCTCCCCCTCTTTCTCTCATTCATTCCCCCTGTCCTATTTATTAAAAAAAAAAAAAAAAAAAAAAAAAATGACAAAGGATGAACTGAAGCTCTGCCATCATGTAATGTCGCATACTGCTGTTTCTGATGTCATTTAGAAAAAAAAAAAAAAAAGATATTTAAAAAAAACAGTTTTGTTGATTAAAAAACACTATATCGGATTCATATCGGTATCGGCAGATATCCAAATTTATGATATCGGTATCGGACATAAAAAAGTGGTATCGTGCCATCTCTAAATAAAACATGAAAGCTAAGTTGGACAGAGGCTTCTCCCCACTTCTCCCAGCCATACTGTAACAAGAAAAGACTGGATTTTATTTGCTGCTGAGCTCAATCTGATTCTTAAAACTATTTATCCTGAGGCATCAATGTGAGCAGGAGTTGGTGTAATTATTTCACAAAGCAAACCCTCAAGAGAAATCTTTCTCACCACATTGAGCCTCTGATAGTGTTAGCTCGCTGCTAGCGGCTGTCACTAGCTAGTATATTGAATCAGACAGTGTGAGTGTTTACTGTAGTCATAAATGAATGCCTGAAGTCTCTTTAGGTTTAGATTAGGGTGAAAACAGCTTTTTCTCTCATCTGCAGGCACTGCTAGACATCTCTGCGTCTATAGCACATAGTAAACGTTTTATATGATGGCTGCAGTATGCTAATAAAATGACACAGGTTCTCTGCAGTGCAGTCATTTTAGAGCATAAAGCACAAATGAGAGTCATCTTGACGTCTTTTAAAAGATATTGTTAGAGTGGACCAGTGACGCTGGTGATGTGTGCAGCATGAAGCAGCTGAGCATCTATATAATCACAAACATGCTGTTTAGGAATATTTCTTGGGGGTGGGGTGGGGGGTTAAAAAAATTGCTTTTAGAAAACAAAAATTACAAATAAAGTCTTACTAAATGGTGTGTTTTTTATGATTTCTAAATTATGCCCTGAGAGGATTTCTAACGGTAAATTTGCAGTGAGTCTGCTTCGTATTGAGCAACAGTGACTCAAAGTTCAATGACCAAGTTTTCTTTTGAAGTTCCTCCCAGTTCTGATGATCCTGTAATACTGGATCATCAGACACTCGAAAAGGCAAGAAGAAAGAAGAGCTTGTGTTAAAGACCAGGAAGGATCTTATTTCTGTCCACAGTTTTCATTCTCCCACTAAAAAATTCACTTTCTGTACTGGTCCTCTGCTTCCTCAAAGACTGCTGTCACTTTCATTTCTCTGTCACCCCCTCGTTCCCACATGCCCTTATTTCTTTTTATACCCCCACTAAACCTGCCAAAATAGAGAAACTAAAAGTTTGGTGTTTTTTTCAGCTCACTTTAGCTTAAAGTTGGCACCTTCAGAAAAATAAGGGGCAGTGCTTGTGATTCACACCCCTCTAAGAACACAGCTGCTGATGATTTCAGGCTGATTCCCGTGTTTCGTCTCCTAGTGTTGCCAAACATGTGACAACGGCTGTGAAAGAGAAAATTATGTGGACATGTGTGTACAGTTTTGTGTTAACATATAGTGCAGAGTGTTTTGTATTAACTCGACTGAATCTGGTGGTTATTTGTAAGGCTATAGCCTGTTTACAGGTTATGTGCCAAGTTTTAATTCTTGGAGAGACTTTTTTTCATCCAACCTCGTGAAAAGAGAATATTACATTTGTAAATGAGACCATAATAAGGTTTGAGTTTATATACAAGAGAAAACTATAAACCATGTAGAATGTGAAACATAAGTTGATTTTAGTGAGCAAACAAACTCATTGCTATCCACCCAAAACACTAAGTGTGAAAATGTGACCTACAAACCAATGAGAGATGTTTTTTTTATCTATACAGTTTTGCAGACATGTGACATTAACTTGTGGAAGAGACATGCCTGTCTACAAACAGTGTCCAGCTACTCTCAGAGCTGTAGAGAAACTGTGAAAAGTCCAACACAAAGTTGAAAAAGTAGACTTTGCCCTCAGAGTAAAAGGTGTATCTTTTGAAAAGTGTTGGCTGCAGGTCTGAAGCCCAACTTTCACTTTGAAGGTGAATTTTCTCCATTTCTAGTTCAACCAGTTTCTTGTACAACCACTCGGCTAGTAGTTAGCGAGTATTTAAAGACCAACACGAAAAACGTTTGGTCACTAACCTAACCTCAGTTCTATGAAAGCCGAGTCAAGTGTCTCATTATGGGAAGTGCCCTCTGGAGGCAGCCTGCTAGCAACCAAAGCAATCAGATCAAGTTTTGGTGCAGCACCTTCTTTGCAACCAGTTTCGCCCCGTGAGAGCCAACAACCTCCAGGAACCACTGCCAACCAGTTGATAAATACACATTTTTCCATAAAAAAACTATAAAAAACCCGAAAGCCATAAATTTCACACCCAAGCCTCAACTCTCATGGCCCAGTACCAGGCTGTGGCCCGGGGATTGGGGACCGCTGACCTAGAGGAACTGCAGGTCTTGTTACTTGTCCAATGAGTTCAGTTTTCAACCCCAGACGTTTCTGCTTGGCTAAATCCTGAAACCACAAAACACATTCCCTGAAAACAAAACCTAAACACAACATAATTGCAAGAATCACCACAACACATAAAGTTGAACCCATCCAGTGAGTTCAGTGCAGAACTCTGCATACCCACTAAAATCATATTAATTATGAAGCAGACAGAACAAACAAGAAAGAGTATAAAAAAGGAAAAGTACTTGTACTATAGATAAAGTTAAATTCATTATTCAGTTTATGTAAGGCCATTGTTTGCATCTATGGTATTAGCCCTGAAATGTAGGCACTAAAAGCAAAGTGAGGATCCTTTTAAAGATAAACCAATGAATAGGTTTTTTTAGCAGTTAACTTTGTATAAAGTACAACAAAGGCAACAGAAACATAAAACCTGTCAAATCAATTTGTAGTGTGAGCTCTTGTAGCCCCCTCACTTGCATAGTTTTTCAAAGTGGTTGGCAGGTAGCATCATTCTTCGGTTGATTTAGGCTGTCTCAGTGTTTTCTGTTTCTTCACGTAATCCCACACAGACTCTATGATGTAGAGATCAGTGCTTTACAGGTGTCATACCAGATGTTCCAGGACTCTTTGTTGTTAAATTAATAAATAAAATAAATATCGCTGCATGTTTAGAGTTGTTGCTGCAGAGCTGCAGGGGTGTCTGACAGGTATTTGATGTTGGATAGAAATCTGAAACACTCAAAGTGCTTACATTTTATTTTTTGCACAGTAGTGAATCGGTTGTTTGCTATGGAGAGCCGTGTAATAGCTGCATACGACGGCAGGGTGATCACATAAATTTGCTCTTTTTACATAACACACGAGAAACATTTGGAATCAAATGTAACTTGGTTTGAAGGTGCATTTTAAAATTAATCCTCTTCATCCCTCATTATGTAAGACGGTTGCAAATTAATGCATATCTAGAAATACTGTCTCCTTGGAGAAGAACACTTGAGGTACACCACTTCAGGTGGCAGTAAGTGACAGGTAACTTGGAGTATTAATGTTTTAGCGTCAATAACCCTTATTTCCTTAATACATCACTTCTTCCTTCCAGTGCTGTAAATAGAAATTTTGCACATTGAGACTTTCCTTCCTTCATTTTCCCATACAAACAAATTACACTCATCAGTAAAGGTCAAATCTTTCATGGCCTTGTCTTCCCATCCCCTCCTAGTAAACCTTTCCTTTGGCTCCTGTGACTGCTTTAATGAAACACAAAAACATAAGAGAATCATCACCCGGCCTCCTGAAGCACTCTGTGTGATTTGGTTAAATAAACACTCACAGCAGAAACTGTGCATGCAGAAGGTCTGAGCTGCGATCAAGCAGAACCCCGGATAGTAACAACTGCCACATCAATAATGCAGACATGTCATTACTCTCAACAAGAAATAAAAAATGCCTTTTACCCTCCTGTCCTAGGTGTATTATTTTTCGCCTTTGATTCATATGCGTGTCATAAAAAAATCATATTTTAATATCGCTGGAAAAAATTCCATCCATTTTTCTTATTGTGAATTTCTTTTTTGCTGACTCAGAGAAAATAGTTTTGGGTTGCTTTTTAAAAAAAAACCCAAAACAACAAACACTTTTCCAAAGAAATATGACTTTGTGCCGACCCAGCAAACCTCTCCAGTCAACGTGACGACTGTATATTCCACAGCGCCTGTGGATGTGTGCGAGCACAGGCAAAGGATTGACGACCAAATTAAACGTGCATGTTGGGGGCAAAAAAAATGTAACTCGCCCATTAATTTATCTTTCTAAAATAGAGATTAACTGTCATTCATTATGATATATTAAATAATCTCAGTATTTTCTGCTAGATTCAGGTGGAACTTGTGTATTCTGTCTCTGGCTTCACGTTTTTCTGTTTTATCCTCAGTTACATTGACACAAAGGCATCTGCTGTGATGCTTATTCCAAGTGTCAGTACTGATAAATAATCAGAATTATAATATTTCTGACTGTCTGAGTCAAAACTGAATCAAATTGAATCGGGACCTTGTGAATCAGAATCGAATTGATTATAGAAATCAGTGACGATACCCAGTCCTAATCTGGGGTTTACAACAATAGAAATACACTTATTTGTGTCTTGGTAGTAGGAATGGTGCCAAAACCATTCCTGTGGACAAGGAAATACAGAAGATTTATACAGTGTAAAAATCCTAATAATGAAGCGTGACATGCAGTCAGGCCTGCAAAGTATTGCAATATCAGCCAAACAGTACAATGCTGCATGTGTGGTAATAAGCTGAACATAAACCATTTTCGGATACAAGCAGACAGAAAACAGATTCCACACTTCTCCAAAACGAGAGTTAGTCTTTCTTTTGTATCACATCCCATTAAATTTACACAAGGCATCAGGACAGACAGTCATGAGGTGACTAAAGCAATAAGTCTGGAGCAATAATGTGTTATGACCTTCTTTCAATGTTTCAGCCTAACACTTATACATTATGATGTGCAGAGTTGTAGCCCTGATAAAATATTCACTCGGGGCATCCGACAGCAGGAGAAGGTCCTGGTTAATTTAGAACATGCTGGCTGATGACTTGTGTGTAAACTAATCCTGAAATACTTCAGGGAGCAGGTAAAGAATTTGGCTCCCTGTTTGATGAGCAATCCCTTATAGCAATATAGGGGTGAGGAGCAGGGCTGCTCCTTGCTCCTGGTCAAGGGTTACCATGGGGACGGAGAAGAGGGTTAAAAGGGACGATGAAGGCGCGTCTGTCTCGGTTCACGGTGTCCTGATTGTTTTTGATTGAAGGAAAACCGAGAAGATAAGCTGCCACTGTGGTGATACTGTGCCTGTGTCCATTTCAACAATAAGCCTGGTCACTTTTTCTTATTCTTAAAAAGAATAACAAACATAAAAAACAACGTTGAATTTGTCATAATAATAGATGTTTGTTTGCTAAATCTCATATTTAGCTCATAAAGCTCCACTGCTATGTGCTGTCATGTTTCTTAATTGCAAACTTATTTTATTTTTTTAAACAAGTGTTCTTCAGTATCATAATAGCATTGACTTATACTAACCTTTAGATAGTAGCTCTTGTACTTGTTTCACACATCACATCCTAATGACTCTGGGGTCATAGACTGTAGATAAAGATGGGAGACACTGTGACGTCACGTGTTTGTTAATGAAAACCCTTTGTGAAGCCTAAAGCCACAACACTACAGGCTTACAGTCTAATGACAATCGCATGCAGCTAGCTATGGAGCAACACTAACAGTGATTATGATTTACAAAATGAACTTCACTTTCAAAACTAGAGGATGAGCCCATGAACTCAGCCACAAAGTGTTTACTGAGATCATCCTGGATGTATAGACCTCTATCCGGTGTTGCTTTGTTTTTATTTGGGGGGTTGGCCATTAAAGGAACATAGTTTTGATGGACTTCTTCTTTGCCTTCACTTTTCAGACCAAGCGGCCTGTGTTTTATACATCTATATCATTTCAAATCATAGATGGTATGGAACAGTTGGACATAGTGAAAGTGGCATCAACAACATTTGTTGTTTACTTCTATTCTGAAGCCTTCATTTTAGCTTAATGGCCAAAAGTGAACATATTTCACCCAAAGCTAGCTAAACCTGGTTGGCAAATTGCATCCATAGACTATATGGGTGCAGTTGTTATTCAAAGAATGCCATATATTATACATTACTTTTTTTAAAAGCGTTATTTAATTATTCGCTGGTGAAAGTAATTTGTTACTCTACTGGCATAATTACTAGTTAACAATACAAACCTAAGGCAAAGTAGGGGCAGCCACCTGCTGCAACTGGTTGGAGATGAGGGGAGGAAGACCAAACAACAGTCTACAGTCTCAATCCCTGTTCTAATCAGAAACACGAATATGATCTATTTTTTAGTGTTTAAGTTTGAATACAAAGCTGAAAACACAAAGCAAAATTGAAAATAATCTTAAAGAGACGATTTCTCCTGTTATTGGCAGAAACATGACTTCATAAGACCAGGCTCTGGCTGCTGGGCTGGGGTCAGCATATACTTATCTTTCTGCTAGCTTTGTACTAGCATGCTGTCTGTGCAGATGTTTGCATGAACCCCATCCACCTCATCCCTGCACACGTGCAGTAGGAAAAAGGGCATGTTTGCTGTTTTAGTTCCATCCTGCCATCATGATGAAGAACTTGCATATCACAAGTAACATCATAACTGTAACTGTAATGTGATTACTGAATTTGTATTTGAAATGCTCCAAAAGGCACCAACACCACAAACATGACTGAGAGGTCTAGGACCAAGGTCAGCGACTCCAATTATCTGAGGTCAGAGCTAGCCAATTGTCTCAGGAGCTAGCTGTCAGCTGGAGACCACAAAAATGCACAACATTAAGGATGAAAACAATATAAATGTTTACAGAGCTCACTCATTTATTAGCCATGAAGGATATAAGTAGCTACAGAGACTAAAACATTTTTACTGTGCAAGGCTCTAAACTTAGCTCTGCTGTAAACCTAGATATTTTAACATGAAAATCATGGGCACTGACTCGCTTTTCAAGCCAGCCTCTAGAGGCCATTCAAGCAGCAGTTTTCACTCTTCTACACTGGTCTAATTTTTCAGCCCAAGAGGCTGTCGCTTAATGACTATCTGTTGACTTTGAACAATAAGCATTAATCAATAATTAATCAGTAAGAATGTGCCGGACATGGATTCATTTAACCTTATTTCTAAAAATGCTCAGAAGAGAAAACAGAGTCTAACGCTGTTACAGCAAAGTTGTGCTATTAGCCTGTGGAGCTAGGCTTTGTTTTCTGTAATGAGAATTCATACCACCCACTGCAACAGTGTGGTTTAGTAACATGTTTAAACAGAGAGATTACTGGAGCTCTTTGGCAAAAGATTATTAAGCTACATCAGGTTTTGGACAGTGAGTCAGACAATACAGGCTTGTTGTTTTAAGAATTAATAAAGAAAATAGAGAAAATCACCAGCCTTGTTCTTGAAAAACGAACTGGAGCTCTGAACAAATCGAGATAACGGGCTCCTGGGCACTGAAATGTAGGCCACCCACCTCTCTTTACACAGAAGCTAAGCAGGAAAAAAAATGTCTTTTTGTAATCATTCTGAATCCCCTTGTGCCTATTTTGCATCTCTCTGTAGTCATTTTGTGTCTCTTTGTAGTTGCGTTATCAGTCTCTTTGTAGTCATTTTGCATCCCTTTGAAAGTTGCTTGACTTTCCTACAGGAAACATTCAGAGCTTTTTAACTGGTTCAGGTGGCTCCTGGGCATGTGGCCAGTGGGCTTTTTCAGTAATCCACCCATGGCTCAGACAACCAAAGCTCTTTTTTTCAAACCAAAGATTTAAGCTCCCATTTCATTGCGGACACTGGTTTATATAAGTGACAAATGCAGTCACTGAAAAGACTCTAACAACACAATCCCCCACACATAAACCCCTCTGCTGGCCATCATTTCAACCACAATAACACCCCCCACACCACTGGCTTTATGAGACTTTGTCATAAAGCCATGTTGTTTCGCAAGGGCAGCTGAGCTCACTCCTTTTTCTTCTTTTTTTTTTAAACGTTGCGCTGTCATGACAGCAGCTAACAATCCAGCTGCCGTGTGAAGTGTGAGATAAATGCTCTGCTCACGCTGCAGCCTTGTCCAGAAGAGCGGAGAGGAAGAAAGATACTTGTAGCGATCAAGCCTGAATGGTTCTCTCCATCTGTGTAATTGGTTGAAATGAGCTATGAGGACCACCTGCTGACTGTCATTCAGAGCTCTTTTACATGGAAACTGTGCCCAGTGTCAGAGAAAGAGGCACACAGGGAACGTTACCATCAGCCCTGCTCTGTAAAATTCCTCGGAGGAAATTAACTCCTGTGCATTACGAGATCGATTATATTGTGGTTGGATTATCTTGGCTCTTACTTTATGTAACTAAATATCCACAGCGAATGTTTAAACTGCATTCGACTGAGATAACGGCTATTTAGATAAGTGCAAATTTAAAATTAAAGCGATTGTTATGTTGTGCAGCTTCTTTGCAGCATAGCCAGTTTAAAACAGCACCAGTCAACATTTAAGATAAGCTGTAATAAATTTACATAAATTGTAATAACTTTCCCAAGAGTTGGCGAAAACCAAAACCTCGCTTTAAAGCAACATGCCCAAACACCAGCTCATCCCTCAGTGTTTGACTATGCAGCACCATATTTTCCACTAAAAAAGACCCACAGTAAGTAAAGTAAAACTTTAATTTATAGCATTTTTTTTAAAAACACGACAACAAATAGTTACCCAAAAGCAAGTTTAAAAAGGCGAGTAGTTTTCAGCTGCTTATTGAAGATCTCAGGCTCAGAGGGAGAAAGCTCCAGAGTCTGGGGAGCACACTGATGCAAAACGTTCCCACAGCCAGCAGAGCCTGATCACATGACCCCAGAGACCTGCTGGGGATGTATGGATGTAAAAGTTCACTGATGATCGCTGGTGCTCATCCATGCAGAGACAAAATCAGAATCATACAGCAGATCCTGTAGTTAATAACAAGCCACTGCAACTGAATTACCAACTTTAATACACATCTTTACTGCTTCTATAGGAATTAAGAGGGTCAGTAGCAGCCAGGTGTTAATAATTGAGATCATTTTCTTAACTGATCATCAGCAAGTGTGAGCGCCTCTATAAAAGGAGAAGTCTTGGCAGTTTGCTGATCTGGAGTATTCAGACCAATGTGTTTGGGGAAAAAAACCCGGGCACCTTGCAGACTCGATCATTAACTCCTCTGCATATCAAAATAATACAGTGTGAGACATCTAAACTGTGGCTGAAAGTGGGTCATAGAACAGGACAATGATCCCAAACACAGCACGAATCTACAACAGAATGGCTTAAAAGTAAAAGAATAAAAAGTGCTGCGGTCCATACCTCAACGTGACTGAAATGCTGTGGTGAGAAATGAACAAAGTTGTGTGTAAATAAAAGCCTGCAAACCTCAACGAACTGAAGCAACGTTGTAAAAAGCAAAAGAAAAAAAAGAAAAGGAAAAAAAGAGCCGGCCAAAATTCCTCCACAAAGATGCGGGAAACTGATAAAGCCAAACAGAAAACAATTCAAGTTATTACTGCTAACGGTGCTTCTACCAGCTACTAAATCATGAGGTGTACTTTAGTTCATTCACAGGACTGTAAAAAAATCCCTATGAACACTCCATTTTTTCACAAGGACTGTATTACTCATTTCTTATGCATATTCTGAAGGACAGAGTGCAGCCTTGTGTGAACCCGTGTTAATGTAAATGATATTAAACATGCTCCAAATTCACAAACCGTTCCCACTTTTACACCTTCATTTTCTCCTCTTAACACATTCAAGCTGTTATGTTTAAACTCGACTGCTACGCTCCTATTTATATTCCTATTTATTGTGCTGCATCTTATCATTACTGCAATCACTTATGTTCCACTTCTGGAGGTCACAAGCTTAATAAGTAAACCAGGGCAAGAAAATGAAAGATCGGCTGGGGTCTGGATTCATTAAAGGAAAATTCATTCAACAATCAACGGTAACAGCCTCAATAGGGCTTAATTAGTGCAGATGAAATCTTGGGTTTGTAATTAGTGCGTATTAAGCAAGGGTTGATTTGTTGCGCGGGAGGAAAAAAAAAGCACATTACATAAGTAAACTGCTGTTTTGTTAGCTTCCTTCTACTTCTACTGTGATTGTTTGAATACAAGATATCAATATCTATACAGCAGTTTTCCAGGGAAATGAGGGCAACAGCCATTTAATTCATTTCCTATTTTTACCAACTAACCAGGGGAATTTACTTTACAACCTTCTCTTCAATAGTTTGTCTGCTGCCATCCCATTAAGCCTCAAAATAAACCTAGGCTGAAGGTCATTGCTTGTTTTGGCCTTCACCCATCTTTTCATCTTTTTTCAGCCCCTTTTATGTCTTTGGGCCTTTAGCATTTATGCCCACCAACTGACGACAGCAAATCCTTCAGCCCACTCGTTCATAACGTTGGATGCAGTTAAGGTAATCCACAATGTAAATAAAATCCTCATTACTGTTACATAAATCTGTCACAGTCTCCTCTCTGCAAGTCTGCCCCCCCCCAACAGACGTGTGCATGGTCTGGCAGTCAATTACATCCCTTCACCTTCACAAAAAAAGAAGAAAAAAAAGCCCCCTCCACCATGGCAGGGGAGGCAGCAGAGCCCCGTATCTTTATCTGATCTTTATCCTCTCTCAGCAGCACGAATGGGGGGAGCTGTCAGTCTAAAACTCCAGCTAGCCAGAGCTCGCCAGAGTCCTCTTTAATGCAAAGCATCATCTCAACATAGACGCTGGTTAGGCAGTGAGGTTGAAAACGACAAGAAGTCAATCTCCACACGTTTGAGAGGAGGTATCCAACTGCAACATTATAAATATTCATGATGCACGTAAACAAATGGAAAATGTTTGATTAGGACTGATCAGTAAGGTATGAAATGACAAAAACAAAGCCTTCCTGGAATCATATTTTACACATGACCTGTTCACATATAACAGGAGAAACAGTGGCATTTATTAATGTCTCCCCGCTAACAATTGATCACACTCGTTTGGTTCTCCCTCTGGTCTGTGCTTCTATGTCACTGAGTTCAGAGGACATTAGTCATCTGCCGACCTACAATCAGACCACATTAAGGTTTCAGTCGTCATCAATAGTCCACCACCATCCATCCTCACTATATGTTTTATGCAGGTTCCTTCTGACCTCATATTAAGCGCCTTTTCTTCCCTCAGCCGCTGAACCCTGACACAGTCTCCTCTGCTCAGATCAATAGACTAGGACACAAACCCAAGGCACAAACATCAAAAAGTTTTCTGTGTGCTCCTTTCTCCTTTCATCTTCTTCTTTAAAGCAAAGAGATGGCAGCATATGGAGTGTGTCATTCTCAAGGACAGTTCAGTTCGTCGTGTGACCGGACTTGGCAGAACAAGATAGTACTTATGATTGCCTCTGGCCATGTCACTCCACTGAAGAAGATCTCTCCCCCTTAGTCCCTCAGCTCATTCCCTCTCGCATCTATTGGCTTCCATCCATCTTACTCTTTTCTCTCTCTCTGCAGGCTTCCATCCCCAAGTACTCGTTTCTTGAGTACATCCAGTTTATCGGTGGCCAACGCTTCTCTTAAGGCCCCGAAGAAGCCGTGATAGTGGGCTGTGTTGTGGATCATGAGTAGAACTCCAGCCAGCAGCTCATTGGTCACCAGCAGGTGGTGCAGGTACGCCCTCTGGTGGTTCTTACAGCAGTAACAGCCACACCCCTCCACCAGCGGCCTAAAGTCGTCCTGATACCTGGGCAGAAGTTCAAACACAGTTTGAGTTTAAGTAGAATTCATGAACAGGCATTATAAATGTAAATTAGGTCTTCAGCAAACACATGAAAGAAAAGAACTTGCAAACACTGCTACTTAGAAAACCCACTGGGGTATTACAATAGCTGCTACGAACCTTTTCTCTTTGAGGTTCATCTCAAAGGGTGTCATCTGTGTTTGATCATGACGATTAAGCTCGCCATTCTGCTGGCTCTCCCCTGCTGTCGCCTTCTCTTCGTTCAACTCCAACACTGCCAAAACATGCATGCATTGGTACGGTGTTATCTTAATAACAAACCGTGGGTAACACAGGAAGTCAAAGCTGTCCTCAACATGAAGAAGAAGGCTTTCAGGAGCAAAGTGAAGGAGGAGATGAAAGCAGCACAGCGGGAGGTGAAACGCTGCCTGAGGGAAGCAAAGGACACCTACAGGAGGAAGGTGGAGCAGAAGTTGGAGAGGAACAATATGAGGGAGGTCTGGAATGGTGTGAAAACCATCACAGGCCACAACACCAAGAAAAGCACAGTGGGTGGGACTGTGGAGAAGGCAAACGAACTCAACAACTTCTTCAACAGGTTTGACCAGCCCACAACCCCCCCACCCTCACCCTCACCTTCACTACAGAGTCCTCTCCCCACTCTCCTGCCTCCCTCGCTTCCCCCCCTTCCTGACACCATGACACCCCCCTCCTCCAATCCCTCTCTCAGCAGCAAGACATCTCCCCCCCTCCCCTCCTCCCAAACATCTCCCAGTGTCACAGTGGATCAGGTCAGGAGGCCTTTCTGGAAGCTTCGCCCCAGAAAGGCAGCAGGCCCAGACAAGGTGTGTCCTAGGATGCTAAAGGCGTGTGCTGCTGAACTTGGGGAGCCGCTACAACGAGTCTTCAACCTCAGTCTGCGACTGGGGAGAGTGCCCGCCCTATGGAAGACATCCTGCATCGTCCCGGTCCCCAAAAAGAACCGGCCCAATGAGCTGAATGACTTCCGACCGGTGGCACTGACGTCACATCTTATGAAGACTCTAGAGCGGCTCTTCCTCAACTTCCTCCGACCACAGGTACAACATGCCCAGGACCCACTACAGTTTGCATACAAGGCGGGTGTCGGAGTGGAGGATGCCATCCTGTATCTCCTACACAGAGCCCACTCACACCTGGATGGGGGAAAAGGCACGGTCAGGATCCTGTTTCTTGACTTTTCCAGTGCCTTTAATACCATCCGGCCCTGTATGCTTCAGGAAAAACTGAACAGGATGGAGGTGGACCCCTGCCTGGTGGCTTGGATCTCCGACTACCTCACCGACAGACCACAGTACGTCAGGCTGAAGGACATCACGTCTGACACAGTGGTCAGCAGCACAGGAGCACCACAGGGAACTGTGCTGTCCCCTCTTCTCTTCACCCTGTACACCTCTGACTTCTGCTACAACTCTGAATTATGCCATATTCAGAAGTTTGCAGACGACACAGCCATCATGGGGTGTATCTGGGATGATCAGGAAGAGGAGTACAGAAGTCTGGTGAGGAACTTTGTCGCATGGAGTCACACAAACCACCTGCAACTCAACACCTCAAAGACTAAGGAACTGGTTGTGGACTTCGGGAGGTCCAGAGAAGGTCCACTGCCGGTTCAGATAGAGGGGGAGGAGGTGGAGGTGGTCAACAAGTACAAGTACCTCGGGCTGTGGGTGGACGATAAACTGGACTGGTCATGCAACACAGAGCACCTGTATAAAAAAGCCCAAAGCCGACTGTACTTCCTCAGGAGGCTGAGGTCTTTTAACATCTGCAGGAAGCTCCTGAGGATGTTTTACCAGTCGGTGGTTGCTGGAGTACTTTTCTATGCTGTGGTGTGCTGGGGGAGCAGCACAGCAAAGAGGGACTCATCCAGGCTGGAGAAACTGATCAGGAAGGCTGGCTCTGTGGTCGGCATGAAGCTGGACACTCTGGTGACAGTGGCAGAGAAAAGGACATTAAAGAAACTGATGGACATTATGAACAATGCTGGGCATCCTCTGCACACGGCCATAAACAATCAGAAGAGTCTGTTCAGTGACAGGTTGCTTCTCCCCAAGACAAGAACTAACAGACTTAAAAACTCCTTTGTCCCACACGCCATCAAACTGTTTAACTCCTCTCTGGAGGGGAGAGGGAGGGGAAACAGGAGGACAAAGGAGGGGGGAACAACTAAGCTGTAGTGCCTCTTCACCTCACTGTACAATACCTTGTGCAATACTTTTTGTAAATAGTCAACAGTGCAATAGACTCAATACTTGAAATGTGCAATTCACTTGTATTTTTATTTT